>NC_081413.1:473596246-473916746 GCF_030272615.1 Cryptomeria japonica | reverse complement strand
CAATCGCCATGCCTCTTGGTTGAGTGATGGTGGCTAGCAAAGATGGGTCTTGTTGTGCGTTCTGCACAACCATCCCTGTCCTTTTGATAGGGACCCCCTGTTTTTGTGTGGTCTGCCCGTGAGAGAGAGAGAGGGTCGTAGAGAGGTTCAGGCTTTCAAAAGCCACCAAAATCCCGAGCTTCAGGAGTTCGCACATTTAAAATGAGAGGGCTGAGTTTATCACGAAGGAGCTTCATAAGCCGGAAAACACCAAACCTCCAAATCGTGCAAAGTCCTCTGTGCAAGACGAAGATAGAAAGGAAGCTCCAAAGCTCTCAAATCGTCTTGAAGAGCCAAAAAATAACAAAAGTTAGTAACGTTTAATGAAGCCGGAGTTTCATGAAACGAAAATCTATAAACCTTCCAAACTCGCGCATCCCTCTTACTGGCCCAGGAATCTCTGAGATGAAATGATCGTAAGGATTCAAGTCGCGAAATCGACTCTTTTAGTCGAAAAGGCTTCACATGCCTAGGTCGCGCTATTCCCCCATTTTAGGCCAAAAACAAGAGCTTCAAAATCGCGCAGTATCACCTCATTGTTTGCCACATATAGGTAAACGATTAAATGCAAAAAGTAAATGCACAGAACATAATGGAAATATATTAAAGAACCAGTCTCTGTATTAATTCAACAGTCCATGTACATCAAGTGCTTATAACATCACACCTAGATACCACTATCATGATGATACTAGGAAGGAAAGGTATGCAATATATAATACCCGAAGGGGCACGACCAACCGTTGCGTCCAACTGCCCTTCGGTACGACTAACTGACTGCCGTAACCCATTATTACCGACGACAACATAACATAATGATTATTCCCGACAACATCATCCCCCACAAGAAAAGAAGTCGTCTTCGGACGACTTAATACAAAATAGAGATGATGTTCATACACTAAACAGAATCAAGGTATAGAAGAAGGGGGTGGAAGGGGCGTCCTTGAAGCAGTAGGTGGTAGGGCTGATGATGATGCTGGTGTCAGTCGTGCGTGCAGATCGTACACCTGCTGTGTCCACACCTGCAGGTCCCTCTCAGCAACCTTCTTGTGCTCAATTGCAGACAACCATCTGGGCAGCCTCCAGGAGCTTTCTCTCCTTGGCATCCACCGTCTCTCGCGCCTGTACCAGACTAGTGCTCAGGGTCGCCTGCTCTGCCCTTGCGTCCTCCAACTCTGCAGCTAACTGTGCCTTCTCGGCAGCAAACTGAGCCCTCTCGGCTTCCCATGCCGCCTCCCGACGGTCCAAGTCTCTTTGCACGACGTCAATCTGGGTGGCCAACTCCTCCCGAGCTCTCTTTGCTGCCACCCTCGCAGTCAAATGTCTTGCAGATACGGACTCCGTTCGACAAAGAGTGTGATACACTTCCCTGAAGGTCTGCTCAATCTGCCTCTCGAGAGACTCCACTCTACTCTCCACTACTAGCATGCTCATTGCCCATGCGGCCAACATCTCTGCCATCTCAATTTCTGGCCATCCGCCTCTCTCAAAACAGGCGGCAAATTCCTGCGGACAACCCTCCCGCATAAACCTGAGCAGCAGCTCCAACTTCTGAACGGTGCTATCGAGGCCCTCTGACTGAAGGGAGGCGATAACCTCCCGCCCTCGACGAACCTCCTCCTACAGATAAGTCTGTACCAGGTCCTGAAAGTAAGTCTGCCCTCGGCCCACCATATCTTTGAGGTACTCCTACACGTCTACCCGGCCTGGCTGCTTGCTCTCCGTGTGGCGCTTTACCCTGCCTCGCTGGATGTCCATGCAGACCTCCGCTATCTGCTCCAGTGCCAACTCCCTGCCCTGTACCTCCGTCGAGTGTGTCACATCCCTGGGAGAACCTTCGCTATCTAATTCCACAACCTCTGCGTCTAAGTCCTCCCGAGGGTCACCACGCATGGGGGTAGCTCGTGAGGGAGAAATGGTAGTAACCGGCCTAGGCGACATGGGTGTCATCTCAAACTCCCTGCTCAACCAACTGTCCTCCTCGAGGGGGTGTGGTATCCCCCCGCCTAGTGTTGTTCCTGTCACTGTCTGATCGTGCCCCTGCACTTTCCCTGTGGGTACGGATCCACCCACTTCTTCTGATGGAACTATCTCTATCCTCCCTTCCTCGGTCCTTGATGGCAGCCCCATTACTACCGGCGGCCTCGGCTACCCGAAGGCCGGAATGGACGCAATGCCACCCATAGGCGGACTCAAATGCGCTAAGGTGGTCAGCATGGGTGTGGTGAACAAGACTTGGGGTGGGGGTGTGGATGCTGGTACGGCCTCGACTAAGCTTGCTCCACTATCTTTGTCTGAATCACTCGAGGCTTCCGAGATCTCTTCCCGCTCGTTGTCAAATTCGTCAGACTCAGACACATCCTGCCTTCGCCTCTTCTGCCTTGCCATAGGTGTCAGCCCTACATCCATATGTTGCCAATAGAAGATGGGTGGCTTCCCTGGTGCCAGACTACCTACCGGTTTGATGTCTACTTCGTCCTCCGGCATCTGGGAACGCATGGCCTCCAGGAACAACCCAATGGCATAGTGCGGCATGTAGAAGGTGCGGTGGTGTAGAGTCATGAACTCATACATCCTGTCAGCCAATACTGTAGCCCAGTCGTACTGCACCCCATTCATACGTCCATTCAGCAAGATAATCTGAGGTAGGGCGATATCCGATGCAAGGCTGGACCCAGTAAGTCGACTGTTCACGACATCCATGATACAGCACCACGGCCCTTTGGCTACAAATGAATTTTTCATTCCCCTATTTTTTGTGGCGTTGGTCACAGAGGCCAGTTCAGCCGGTGTAAGGTTGCGGGAAATCATCTTCACCCAGTGTTCCTTCGTGTCCTTATTCATTTTCTTAGCTTTTAACTCCACTTTCTTCTCATTGCGGCCTGGTATGCCAAATACCCTTGTAAAGTCAGTTGCTGTGAAAGAAACCCTTAGCCTATGGTTGCCGTAGTCAAACGTGCTTGTTCTGGAGGTGGCGTCAAATACATCGACCATCATGCGCAGCGGTACCTCGAATTACTTTATGGGAAAAACAGGCATCTGGATAGCCCAATGAACTCCTGCTCGCTGTAAATTCTTTTTCACTTCGTGATCGACAACGTTCTCCTGCCACCACTTGCGGCACTCGGCTCCATTCACACCCTCGAAAACAATAGTGTCGGCAGTAACCTTTCCCGTGGCTGTGGCTATCTTTGGCCTGTGTTTCTGTTTGCTGGCGCTGTGTTGACGTGTCTAAAATCGCTGAACTTGCGACTTCATCCGACCAATGCAGAATAGAATGTACTCGCTGAGTATCCTATCCTTTCTTGAGATAAGGAAATCCCTAATGCTGTTTCTTTGATCAATGGGGACGACCTCAAGGTTTCGATTGTCAGGTCTTGACTGCGGGATTACTCAGTGGTCGATGTGATTTGCTGGGAGCACAAGGGGACTTACGATTTGCAACAAGATGGTCTGCTACGATTCTGAAATTACGTAATAAAGAGCAAAAGGAAAGGGTTTAGGAGACCTAAAACTAACAAGATTGGTATGCGGGTAGACGGATTCAACATAACCAATCCCTGCTTGGCTAGAATAGCTCACAACCTTGCAGAAATGGTGCAATCTTCAAAGGGACTTGGAAGATTTTCAGACTGGAGGCGCACGGCTAAGCACCCAATTCTGGCGCAACTCAGACGGACACCTGCAATTGAACTAAGCACAATTAAAGGCTCAGGTTAACCATACAAAAGGATACACAATCAGTATATCCTCAATGGTATGAGCCTGAATCTATCAAATACCTGCACACCCAAAACAGAAAGATCTATCTAAAATGCTGAAAGAAACCATGCAAATAGGATGAAAACAAGACAATAAACACCAAATCAATGTTTATATATTGATTTCAGCTACCTATTACAACAATTTCTGCAACATCTCTATGCTACTGCTTAAAATCTAACCTAACCTATTCTAACTCTAAAATCTAACTCTCTCACCAGAGTCTAACTATTTAACAAAAATCTCTAACTGTCTAACCCTTTACAAAAGAAAGGCCTCTGCCTTCTATAGTTTTTACAATATTGAATCAGAGGCCAGGATGCACTGCATCCAAGGGTCCTGATCTGCCTTCCAGAAACTAGCAGCCTTAACCCATGCCCATTAAATTTTCACTCATCCATTCAACCACAATTTCAACTACCTGCCACTATTTGGCTTCAATTTGAGTCTATTCGGTAGTTGGACATAATTGTCCACAACTGACTTGTTTCCCCTTTCTTTCAAAATATCTGAGTGGGACCTACAAGAAGTTTTACAATAAAACAATTTCAGCTTTTTAGAAATTGAATTCCTGGAATTAAATCCAGCTGTGTGCTTTTTCTCGAGAAGGCATAAACTTGCAGCATTCAGAGTGTTCTTTGGTCTTTGGTCTCGGTGGTGGACTTCATCTTTGTTCAGCGGCATGGTTCCCAATGTTTGGTTGCTCTCGCGCTCCTGCAGCGCGTTCCCACATCTTTTTTCTTTTCTAGTCTTCAGCGCCTGGCTTTGATTGCGATCCTTCTTCGTTTTGCGTTTCAGGTCTTTCTCCTGGTTCTCTAATGATGTCCTGCGACCTACGAACGATCAATTTCATTTCAATAAATCAATTTGAAAAATTAATTAATTTAATTTAACAAATATTAAAATTTAACGCCTGGAGGGTCATTTGAAAATTTCCCAAGTTTTAACGCTTTTACTCCTTCCACGAATTTAGTTGTTCCCGGCAATTTCGGGCAAGAGGGGCGTTCGAAAAGTTTTTTTTTAAAAAGTTCATACTTAGACGTTTTTGAAATTCGGCCTAAATGGCACTTCCGCAAACTTTGAGTTAACGCCTTACTATTTTATTTTCACATTTTCGGGGGTTTGAGAGCAATTGCAAGGTTTTTTTTATTTTAACATTTTCACCCCTTTATGGTGAATTTCGGGATTTTGGGCACTTTTGCAAACTTTAAAAACTGACATTTTCACCCCTTTATGGCCAATTTCGGGATTTTAGGCACTTTTGCAAACTTTAAAAACTTTCACATTTTCACCCCTTTATGGTCAATTTCGGGATTTTAGAGTGTTTTGCAAACTTCAGACCTTTTGAACGTTTTGCCAACTTTGCTTTTTCACATTCTCACTTAAAGGTCTGAATTTTGGCCCTTTGAGGCATTTTGCCAACTTTTCACTTTTCTAACATTTTGTCTAAAAGGTCCGAATTTCGGCCCTTTGAGGCATTTTGCCAACTTTTCACTTTTTTAACATTTTGGCTAAAAGGTCCGAATTTCAGCCCTTTGAGGCATTTTGCCAACTTTTCACTTTTTTAACATTTTGGCTTAAAGGTCCGAATTTCGGCCCTTTGAGGCATTTTGCCAACTTTTCACTTTTTTAACACTTTGGCTAAAAGATCCGAATTTCGGCCCTTTGAGGCATTTTGCGAACTTTTCACTAAAAAGTGCGAGTTTTGGCACTTGGGCGAGTTTGTCAACCTTGGCACTTTGCATTCTTTATCTCCTTTGTATCCCTTGGCGAGAATTGGCATTTCAACGTCATTGCAGGCCTTAACTCTCGCTTTACATTTAGGCGATTTTGCGAGAATTGGGGAGTTTTAAGTTCGCAATATGGCCCTAGAGGCCGAATTTGGTTTTAGCGGCACTTGACCCCTCATATCCCCTTCCTCTTCCGCAAGGACAGAAAGGCACAAACTGGGGGGTCCCTGTCCAAGACAGGGATGGGTGTGCGATTCGCACAACAAATGGCAACTCGGCTGGGAAATGTTCCTGAACATTTCAAGGATGACTATCCGGATTGAACCCGAGAATCTCTGGTATATACCCCACAAAACAACCCAAATGACAGAAGACAGATTCAAAGTAAAAATGAGGTCGCAAACTGAATCAAGTCACCAACTTTGAGAAATCAAGTGTGTGCAGTGAAGTTCATTCAAGCCTAAAGAAGGTTGAGATATCATTGTTTAGTTAATGCAAGTTACGTAGAGCGACTCTAACTTCAAAATCAACCTGGATAGAGCCCTGCTGCCAGCAACCGTCTATAGCCCCGACGGAGTTATCGCCTGTAAGCTCACAAAGATTGCTCTGTTTCTGATAAATTTTCTTGTTGAAAATCGACAGAGGTGTCTGCATTCCCAAAGCCAAGCAACTTGATATTTCTTTGCTTTTCAATTTCTTTTCTTTTGATTTTTCTCTTTTATTTTAACTTTTTCACCTTGGCTGGTAAGCAGTGAAGCCTACGTGGGATTGAGCGTTACAGTGGTCGTTGAAGCAGAGCTTCAGATTTTTTCACTTGCAGTGACCTTCCTTTGATAAAACGACAGACTCAAGCATTTAAAAGTGCAGTGATCACAACGTTGGCGACAAGATGCAGTAAGCAACTAAATTTTTAGACTGACTAAGCCTTAAACCAAAATGGACTGACTACGGGGGCAACCGTCAATTAGGTGCTCTACCAAAGTCGGCATCCAAGAAATGAGCCGGAAATTTTTTTCCGACTTCATACACCAGAGCTGGGAAAAGCAAACAAACCCCTTCAAAAACTGACAAGGAGACAACCCCTTCCGAAAGGACACCTACACTATAGAAAAGCAAACTAAACTAAAGCAGAAAACAGGAAATCTAAGCTAAAAAAACATAAAACGAACAAAAACAGAAAACAAAAACCAAAACTATGTACAATGAGAAACTGATTGTACAAAATGCGGGTTATATACATGCGTTCCCGATCCATGATGATTTCTCAATATATGCAGCAGTAATAGGGCAGTGGGAACAGTTCTCAGTTTGGCCTGTTTGTCTTTATATTCTGAAAAGAAAATTTTCAGTTGGCCACTCTCAGGTTTAACCAGGACGTCAAGTAGAATTATTAATTGAGGGAGTTCATTAGGTCCGTGGTTAATCCATTTACAAGTTGCTTTCCCAAAATATTCAAAATTTAATGGAAAATTTTCAGAATTAACAGCAAGAGGGAAAGTAACAACCTGGCAAGTTTCTGAGTCATGCAGAGTATTGTAGGGTGGGTTGTGCGGCGGGAAGGCTTCAGCAGCTGTATCAGGAGGTCGCCATTGGTGGTGCAGCATCTTGGCAGCGTTCAGAGTGTGTAAATCAGCATCAGATTTTTCATCGGGTGGCCCAGGCTGACAGTTGATCTCAAAACCGAACTCGAACTCAAGAAAGAGGGGTGCATCATCTGTTGGTGCATCTTCATATTTTGTGAACAATGCAGCCTTTGGCACCTTTGCCAACACGTCTTCAAACAACAGGGATCATTCGATTAATTGGCCCTCAAAAACATCCTCGACGGACTCTTGGACTGCATCGTCCATTGGTGAGGCTACTGCAAACTGTTCTTCAACCTGTGGCTGATCCACAAAGCTCACTTGATCGTCCTTCTGAACTCTATCCTCATCAGTTGCAAGGATAATAAATTCATCTGCTGCCTTGGTCTGATTGATCGGTTCATCTTGCTTAGCAATTGGCAACTCCATCCTTTCATCATCGGGGAGTGTGGCGCTGCATTGATTTTGCGTTCGTCTATACTCGTCTGCAGCAAGGTAGGCACTCCACACTTTCCTGGTGATGCTCTCCCCTAGATCTTCCGGCAGTCCAAAATGGGCTTTGACTTGACTGACTGCCTCCATGCATAGCGAGCAGGTGAACTCTGAATGTGGGGTGCGGTGAATTCTGCACCACCAAGGTGTCTGCACCACCAAGGTGACAACACGCTCTCCAAGCGTAATTCCTCTTCGAGACCAAATGGTTCTCAATCAAATTCTTAAATCGTGTAAACTCCTTGCTGTTGGATGGAGGACTAAGGATATCCGGCTGTACGATTGCCTCTGGTTTGGGGAGATCCCAAAAGAATATCTGCCCCTGTAATGCGAGCTTGACCCTTGACAAAAATGTCAAGCAATTTAGTTCATTGTGCGCTGTGGTGTCATGAATTCTGTAGTGAGCTGCAAATGCAAATTTGAACAACCGCTAGCCGCAAACTCAACCTCTACTGGATCTGAAAAATTTCGGACTGCGAACAGCCTTTATGAAGCGACTGACTCAACATACTGACTCAGAAATATTTTTGGTATTTTTCAGGTTTTCTGATTTTTTGGCTTTTCTGGTTTAACAGGGATCTTGCATATCCCAAGTATAGCATTTAAAAGGTCTCAATAAACTCAACTTGCTGCTTGGATCCTGACAAAGGCCCTCCTAGCGCCAATTCTGTTGCGCGCGGAGGAGGTTAAAAAAGCTATCAGGTTACTGTTATCACTCGAACCTGCACCCCTGTTTGCTAAGCTATCAACTCAGCAGGCTTGTGACACATGGGAACCCTCCTAGGCCTGTGGGTTGCCTAAAAAAAATGGAGTGAACCTCCAGAGTAAGCTGGTTCTTTTCAGATTCTGCACCTAAACTAACAATTTCTTCAGGGAAAAGAGTAAGGAGGAGAAAATGTAAAACTAAAATTTGAATATAAGGTGATTGCACCAGATGGTATTTTTGAAATCTAACTAAAGCAAAAGACACACAGTACAACAGTGATAATAAACCCTTTTTTACACTAACCAACAACCCATGACCCTTGCATCAATGCTTCATAAGCAGGCTGGATAATCACAGTCCTAAGAGGGAAAAATCCTTTTCACAACCTAAGACTATTAATCATTAAAACACAGCTTATGACCTGCAAGTAGTATATATGTTTCTGCATAAGGCATTAAAAGGAAATGTAAATTTTAAGGGGGGCAAAAGCCAACCACCAAAGAACTGACTAACCCTGAAGATGCAATAACAGAGAAAGATGAGAAGTAGAGGGTTAAACCAAGCTATTATCCTTGCCAAACAGGTATCACCAAGCTTTATAACTCCTGAAAATGTGTTACAAAGACATCCCTTCCTGCAGAGAGAACTAAAAAATTACAGTCTGCTCCAAGATGAATGAATCAGAACCCTTACAAAAATGAAGGCTCCCAGTATATATGCCTTTTTCCAAAGTTATCAAGAAGACTCCACCTCCTCATTTTAGGTCGAGCAAACTCAAAAAACCTACTTTTTGGGCCTCAAAAATATCTGAAAAGGGATAAACCTGAGCCAAAAGGCTAAGTCATCCATTCTGCAACCATAAAACCTCATAAATGCAACATAAAAGACCCTGAAATGTCTCTGACAGGCCTGCAAGCCCTCATAAATGCAAAAAATATCCCTCCCTGATCTCCAAACAAAATATCTAATAAAGTGATTTTTTAAAAAAAAATTATTATTATCTGGTCAGACATTTGTTTGACTTTATTTTCATTTATATTTAAAGGTCTTAATAATATAAAGATAATAGAATCGTTTTATTTAAAGTGACAAATAAATAAATCACTTTAATAAGACAATTTTATTATTTTTATTTATTAAATAATAAAATGTAATAAAAAATATATTTAATAAAAGTGTTGATTTACACTTTAATAAATAAAATCTTTTTATTATATTTTATTAATTTTTAAATATAATATAAAAATAAAATCAAACCTATGTTTGATCAAATAATAATAAAATTTTTTAAAAAGAAAAACTTTAAAAAACAACAATTGTTTACATCTCTTTGAGGGCGTATTTTTTGAGTTTTAAAAGGTATAGCTATCTAAGAAATTTACAAGGGGGGGGGCGCTAAGTGATACAAGATCACTTAGGAAGCAAAAGATTTTTACAAAATTTTAAAGTGATAAAAATCACTTAGGAGACATGGCGAACTCTACCATGCTGCCTCCATGCATATTGCGTGGCATAAGAAAGGAAAAGAATGTGAAGGAAAATAGAGATGATTTTTCGAAGATATTTTAGGGGAAAAAATAACCCTAAAAGCTCATTTCGCCTCTTCACTTTTGATATGCAAGACTTCTGGAAACTTCACTCTGCATCCTTCTGGGCGCCGCTAGGGTTCGAACTGGGCATGGAAGGAAGAAAAATCTTGGTCTCTTCACTGTTCTGGGTGCCGAAATGATTGCTGGGCCTCTGTTTCTCCTTACGGCCTGCTCTTTGACTGCATTTTTGCTAGTTTCGGGCTCATTTTATGGAGCCGCTGTGGAAATCTGTTGCGTTTCTGAGCATTTTTTGGGTGTTCGAAGCTTGGCTTCCTTGCTGGGCGCGATCCTTCCACCTTGCATCCATTATTCTGCACAGGTCTGCTATCCCTTACCGATTCTGGAAGGAAAAATGCTTTTCTATGAAATATGCATGGCTTTTCTCTCTGTGTTTTACTGAAACATTTCATGGCATTCGAACCTGCTTTCCATCTGCTTCTATTTGTAAAAATCTACTTATGTGATTTGTTGCACTTTCTGTAAGCTATTATCCTTGGTACTGCAGGATTATCCTTCCCCTTTTTATTATAATTATGAGAATAATACTTCGAATTACTGTGTTTTTCCATTTTTCTGAGCATCATTTCACACTGGTATACTCTCCTGGATTGTTCCTCATTTGCTTCCTCCTCACAATTGGAGTTAGCTCCAAAAATGAAAACCATTCTTAAAACTGAAATGTTATCAGAACAGTCTTTGCTCCTTAATGCTTTAATTCGAAGCCAAGCTTCCTATTTATGCTCACACCTTGTAATCCCAAAAAGATTTTTTCATCGAGTGTATCCCATCGTTGATATGTTCACAGACTTCAGATGGGATTCCTTTCTTCTCACCTTTTTATCCAAGTCCGATAGAGTATGGATGTTTTCATTTTCACCATATGCTCCTTCCTCTGCACGTTCCAAGACACATCCTGTTTGTTTCTCCCTCATACTATTCTTAGCTGGAGTTTACTGATGTTACCTTCTAAACCGCCTTCAAAAAGGCAATCCAAAGTCTTAAATAGTAACCATCTTGTACAAAGGCCTTATCCATTTTGATGTTACTAATCAAGCAAATCTCTATCTAGATTTTGAACCCTGCTTTGAATGGTTACCAAGCCAGCAACTGATCCCAACGCTAAGATCCCTTGATCGAAAAAGCCGTGCTTTCATAACCTTCCAGATCTTCCTCATAATAGCTCACCACCCAATGATTTATTCCTTTACCCGTGAGCCATGTTTGTATTGAGTTCGAAGCTTTCCTTACTCTGATAAAGCTGTAACATATCCTGTTTGTAATCTTCCTTGTGCCCATCTTGATTGGATTATATTCTAGCTTTTTGACAGCTCATTGATCATACGTGCCAGGAAGATCACATTAAGATCCACTTTTAGTTATTCATCCAAAAAGTCTGCATAATTTTAGGTATGTCATATGATTCAGTCCTTGTGCTTTTTCTTTTTCTAATGACTCCTCATTCCCTATTCTTACTCTCATATCCGACTCCATTTTTCAATTATCTTCATGATTAGTCTATCTTGGAGATGCTTCTCACTCATACCTGAGTAATTCCCTCATAGTCAAGTCCTCTTATTTTTAGAAATGGCATAGTCTTTGTCCATCATGAATATCTTGTTCTTTTGAGATTGTTTCCTTTAGCCCTGTCCATATTGACATATCTGATCCTACCATCTCCTGCTCTACTTGTTTAACTCCATGGTTTGCAAGTAGGTCCACTTCCTATAAATTCATTATTGATGAAGAGGTGCATTGCATGTCCCCTTGACTCAACTATTAGCACTGGCAGCAACCCACTACTAGAAAATGGTTCCTTTTCCTCAACCTGCAGACTTGTTGTGTACCACAAGTAATCAGTGGTGTCTTTTGTTGTATTGAAGACAACATTTTTACAATCCGGAAGGATGCTCATAGACCATGCAGACAAGCTATAAGTGTTTCCATTAAATGTTGTAGCTAAATCTTTTGTCTGATCAGTATTGGCAATGAATGCTGAACATGTTCCTGAGTCTGTGTAGTAAAGGTGTGCCTCTAAACCAGGTCCAAGATAGCGATATTCAGGGTCTGAGCTTATCGTAGCTGGTTCACAAAGTTTAATGGCTCTATGTAGATCTTTAATGTGCCCCCATTTTGGTTGTCTCACCATTCTAAAAGTTGATTGCCATTGACACTCACAGCTGATTCAAGTACATCCTTGTCTGATCATGACCACTGTGTACTCCTTTGATAACTTTACTGCTGTGTGCATCTTTGAATGACTGTTTGGACTGAAAATGGTGAAAAACAAACACTAGAAACCATCCTTTTGTCATCTGCCATTCAATGCTGTGCATTAAAAATAGATATTTTATGAAAACTGTAGCTGCCATTTAAACATTATTCTCTTAAAATCTGCATATTATTTCCAAGGACGCAGCTGTCTTGAATTTGTTGAAATGTCTGATCAATCACGCCTTTTCCAGCTTATCATAAGAATCTTTTAGGCTTGATGCATAAAATGTCGTCTTGTTGATCATTTGTAGATGTTGATCATAGGCAGATATTTGATAATGTGATTGCATACTTGCGTTTTTGTTACTCTTCTTCCTTTTATTACCAGCCCTGACATGATTTGATTGTATGAAACCTTGCCATTCCTCACATGAGCTGGGCTCAACCCTTGTGGGAGCCGCATTCATCTCCACTCATCTTAGTGAATTTTATGACCAACAAACTGTCCTTTTTCCTTTTCCTGCACATGAAACAAACCTGTTAGCAAAAATGCATATTTATGGTGACTTTCCTTTGATCTGATTTTTTGCCTTTGGAGATTCCTTTGTGATGCCAGTTATATGCATTCGATGTATGTAGGGATCATATATATATATATATGCGTGCATTAGTACATATGTCAGAAATGCAGCCAGCTATTGCTTAGAACAAAATGTTCTAACACATTGTTTGTTTCAACTTTTTGCAGATATTAGAAGGAAAGCATCAACGGACCAGGGTGGAGCAGCAAGACAAAGGCGACGACGAGCGTACCTCAGCTGTTCCAGTCATTCAGGCAATGACTGGTTCCATTCTTGACATGCCTTTCCTCATTTTTTCCTTTGTACTTGTGCATACATATATGTATATTTCCTTTCTGCACTGGATGCACGTAGCTAGTCCCACGGCTCTTTGTGTGGGACGCATGTTTGAATATGAATAAAATACTTCTCTTTTGCAATGAGATGTTTCTCTCTTTGTTGTTACAGACTAGAAGTACTTAGAAACACCATCTTTAAACACAAAAAAAAAGAAAAAAAAAGAGGATTAGTAAACACTAGCTTTCCTTTGTTCATGCTAGCATCTCTCAACCTATTTTTCAGCCAGGAGCTAAAAATAGGTAACAGTTACTCCTCACAAATACGGATTGATATGATCTTGAATTAACTGTCTACACATTTCATCATACCGGCCCTCCTAGCGCCAATTCTGTTGACGTGTCTAAAATCGCTGAACTTGTGATTTCATCCGACCAACGCAGAATAGAATGTACTCGCTGAGTATCCTATCCTCTCTTGACATAAGGAAATCCCTAATGTTGTTTCTTTGATCAATGGGGACGACCTCAAGGTTTCGATTGTCAGGTCTTGACTGCGGGATTACTCAGTGGTCGATGTGATTTGCTGGGAGCACAAGGGGACTTACGATTTGCAACAAGCTGGTCTGCTACGATTCTGAAATTACGTAATAAAGAGCAAAAGGAAAGGGTTTAGGAGACCTAAAACTAACAAGATTGGTATGCGGGTAGACGGATTCAACATAACCAATCCCTGCTTGGCCAAAATAGCTCACAACCTTGCAGGAATGGTGCAATCTTCGAAGGGACTTGGAAGATTTTCAGACTGGAGACGCATGGCTAAGCACCCAATTCTGGTGCAACTCAGACGGACACCTGCAATTGAACTAAGCACAATTAAAGGCTCAGGTTAACCATACAAAAGGATACACAATCAGTATATCCTCAATGGTATGAGCCTGAATCTATCAAATACCTGCACACCCAAAACAGAAAGATCTATCTAAAATGCTGAAAGAAACCATGCAAACAGGATGAAAACAAGACAATAAACACCAAATCAATGTTTATATATTGATTTCAGCTGCGTATTACAACAATTTCTGCAACATCTCTATGCTACTGCTTAAAATCTAACCTATTCTAACTCTAAAATCTAACTCTCTCACCAGAGTCTATCTATTTAACAAATATCTCTAACTGTCTAACCCTTTACAAAAGAAAGGCGTCTGCCTTTTATAGTTTTTACAATATTGAATCAGAGGCCAAGATGGACTGCATCCAAGGGTCCTGATCTGCCTTCCAGAAACTAGTAGCCTTAACCCATGCCCATTAAATTCTCACTCATCCATTCAACCACAATTTCAACTACCTGCCACTATTTGGCTTCAATTTGAGTCTATCCGGTAGTTGGACATAACTGTCCACAATTGACTTGTTTCCCCTTTCTTTCAAAATATCTGAGTGGGACCTACAAGCAGTTTTATAATTAAACAATTTCAGCTTTTTAGAAATTGAATTCCTGGAATTAAATCCAGCTGTGTGCTTTTTCTCGAGAAGGCATAAACTTGTAGCATTCAGAGTGTTCTTTGGTCTTTGGTCTCGGTGGTGGACTTCATCTTTGTTCAGCGGCACGATTCCCAATGTTTGGTTGCTCTTGCGCTCTTGCAGTGCGTTCCCACATCTTTTTTCTTTTCCAGTCTTCAGCGCCTGGCCTTGATTGCGATCCTTCTTCGATTTGCGTTTCAGGTCTTTCTCCTGGTTCTCTAATGATGTCCTGCGACTTACGAATGATCAATTTCATTTCAATAAATCAATTTGAAAAATTAATTAATTTAATTTAACAAATATTAAAATTTAACGCCTGGAGGGTCATTTGAAAATTTCCCAAGTTTTAACGCTTTTACTCCTTCCGCGAATTTAGTTGTTCCTGGCAATTTCGGGCAAGAGGGGCATTCGAAAAGTTTTTTTTTTAAAAGTTCATACTTAGACGTTTTCGAAATTCGGGTTAAATGGCACTTCCGCAAACTTTAAGGTAACACCTTACTATTTTATTTTCACATTTTCGGGGGGTTTGAGAGCAATTGCAAGGTTTTTTTTATTTTAACATTTTCACCCCTTTATGGTGAATTTCGGGATTTTGGGCACTTTTGCAAACTTTAAAAACTTTGACATTTTCACCCCTTTATGGCCAATTTCGGGATTTTAGGCACTTTTGCAAACTTTTGCAAACTTTGACATTTTCACCCCTTTATGGCCAATTTCCGGATTTTAGGCACTTTTGCAAACTTTAAAAACTTTCACATTTTCACCCCTTTATGGCCAATTTCGGGATTTTAGGTACTTTTGCAAACTTTAAAAACTTTGACATTTTCACCCCTTTATGGCCAATTTCCGGATTTTAGGCACTTTTGCAAACTTTAAAAACTTTCACATTTTCACCCCTTTATGGCCAATTTCGGGATTTTAGAGTGTTTTGCAAACTTCGGACCTTTTGAACGTTTTGCCAACTTTGCTTTTTCACATTCTCACTTAAAGGTCTAAATTTTGGCCCTTTGAGGCATTTTGCCAACTTTTCACTTTTCTAACATTTTGGCTAAAAGGTTCGAATTTCGGCCCTTGAGGCATTTTGCCAACTTTTCACTTTTTTAACATTTTGGCTAAAAGGTCCGTATCTCTGCCCTTTGAGGCATTTTGCCAACTTTTCACTTTTTTAACATTTTGGCTAAAAGGCCTGAATTTCAGCCCTTTGAGGCATTTTGCCAACTTTTCACTAAAAAGTGCGAGTTTTGGCACTTGAGCGAGTTTGTCAACCTTGGTACTTTGCATTCTTTATCTGTTTTGTATCCCTTGGCGAAAATCGGCATTTCAACATCATTGTAGGCCTTAACTCTCTCTTCACATTTAGGCGATTTTGTGAGAATTGGGGAGTTCTAAGTTCGCAATATGGCCCTAGAGGCCGAATTTGGTTTTAGCGGCACTTGACCCCTCATATTCCCTTCCTCTTCCGCAAGGACAGAAAGGCACAAACTGGGGGGTCCCTGTCCAAGATGGGGATGGGTGTGCGATTCGTACAATACGTTGGTGCTTGTATCGGTGCCTCCTGCAACTCGAACTCCGGATGGTAAAACCCTTGCGGTCTTGTCCATGGTTGTCTGCAACTTTGCTCGCCAATGGCATTTGCCCATTGAATGCATTCCCTGTAGTTTGCCTCTTCTTAACGTGCCAGCCGAGATATGGCTAACTGTAGAACCGTTACACCACTTCCCCTTCTCTGCGGTAATGGTTGCGGATATGCTACTGTCTCCTTTCTCTTCGCCGAAGGCCTATGGCTGTGTGTGGCTTTGTGCGACTGTGTGTGGTTGCGTGTGCGTGTGCTGTTGCGTCTTAGTTATGCGGGTTGCGTGTGCTTGTGCTGGGTGGCGTGTATGTGTGCGGTGTTGTGCTAGGCGTCATGTATTTGTGCTGGCGACGTCTTATTTATGCTGGCGGCGTCTCTTTTTGCTGGGGCGGCGGTGTCTGTGCGGTGGTTTCCACCGCATAGTGTGTCCACCGCACGGTGGTTCCAACGTCGGTGGTCCCACCGTACGGTGTTTTAGACATGGCTCTTTTTTTTCATATATATATATATATATATTTTTTTTTTTTCAATTATTTTTTCGTCCCTGAGGACTTGCTGGTGCGGCTGGCATTCGCGGTATGGTTTCAATTTGGAGCCGTTCACAGCCTCGGGCACTTGTTTTCCGTCCAACGTTGTTAGCAGGATGGCCCCAACTTGGCGAATTCGGAAGGGTCCTAGCCATCTCACCTTAAACTTCCCTGGTTTGATCTTGTTTTTCTCATTGTATTTTAAAACCAGCTGTCCCGGGGTGAATCTTATCTGTTTTAGATGTTTGTCATGCCATACTTTTCTTCAAGCTTGTGCAGCCTCCGTGGCCCACTGCGCCACCATTCGACGCTCGTCCAGTTTGTTCAAGTTGTAAAGCCTCTCCCGTAGGCTTTCCATGTCTCCGTTTCTATTTTCAATTGCTATTCGGAGGCTCGACACCATGAATTTGACAGGCACCATTGCTTCCTGACCATACATCAATTGAAATGGAGTTTGACCGGTGGTCACTTTGTAAGTCGTTTTGTAGGCCCATAATACTGAGGGTAACTTCTCCTCCCAGTCTTCCTTTTTTGCTCTGCAGGACTTGTAGATTACCGACACCAATATTTTATTAGTGGCCTCGGCTTGCCCATTCGCACGTGGGTAGTACGGGCTCGATAATGAGTGGAAAATCTTAAACTCTGTGGTCAATAGCCGTATGACATGGTTCACAAAGTGGCCCCCTCGGTCACTGGTCAACTAAATAGGTATGCCATATCGCGTAATAATTTGTTTATAGATAAATTTAGCTGTGCTTATTGTAGAGTTATCCGGGAGAGCCCTTGCCTCCACCCACTTAATCATGTACTTTGTCACGACCACAATGTAACGGCACCGTCGTGTACGGCTAGCCTTAAGAGGCCCTACAAAGTCGAGTCCCCATCGTTCGAAGAGTTCCTGTGCGTGCAAGGGGTTGAGGGGCATGAAGTCCTGCTTCAAAGGTTTTCCCACCCGTTGGCAAGTGTCGCACCCCACGACCCGCTCCCTGGCGTCGTTGTGTACGGTTGGCCACCACAGCCCTGGCAGCAACACCTTGCGGGCCGTAGTGTCTGGGCCCATATGTCCGCCTGCAGGTCCTTTGTGTGCCTCCCTCAATACACTGGGGACTTCTTCTTCCATGACACAACGCCTTAGTACTTGGTCTAGTCTCATTTTGTATAGTAAGCCATTGATCAGTGAAAAGGTCCTGCTCCTTAGTACTAGCTTCCTCCGTTCCACTGGGGGCATATCCTCCGGGAATCGGGACGTCGACAGGTACTCTCCTATCTTCTTGTACCACGAAGGGAGTACAACTATTTGGAACAAGTCCGCATCCGGGAAATCATCATTTACTCCCTCCGGAGGTTCCCCCGACTTAATTCGGGACAGCTAATCGGCTATGACATGGCTTTGCCCTGGTCTTACCACAATTGTAAACGTGAACTCCTGTAATAGCAATAGCCAACGGCTTATCCTCCCTTGGATAATAGGCTTGTTTACCAATTACATTAGTGCCTGGTGGTCTACGTAAAATGTGAATGGTGTAGCAAGTAGATAATGACGGAATTTCTGTACGACATAGACCATGCTGAGGGCTTCGTGTTCCGTGGTACTGTAGTTCTTTTCAGCCTTGGAGAGCAACTTGCTCGCAAAATAAATCGGATGGTCCAACCCGTGTCCTCCTACCTGGGCTAGTGTAGCCCCGATGGCATAATTTGAAGCATCCACGTGAACGTGGAATTCCTTATCCTAGTTCGGGTATGCCAGTATGGGTGCTCCCATCAATCTCGTTTTCAGCTCTTCAAATGAGTCGCTCTGTGGCTTTGTCCAGATTTATGGCTCCCCTTTCCGTGTCAAACTATCCAACGGGTGGGACACCTCAGCGAAGCTCTTGATGAACCTCCTGTAGTACCCTACATGACCAAGGAAAGACTTTACCCTAGTGACGTCTGTAGGAGCTTCCATTTCTACTATGACCCGAATCTTGTTAGGGTCCATTTTCAATCCTTCTTTGCACACAATGTGTCCAAGCAATCTTCCTTTTGGTACCATGAATCTACATTTCTTCGGATTAAGGGCCAACCGTGCCCTTCGACATCTCTCCAGGCACTCCCCGAGGGCCTTTAGGTGGATGTCCTGTCCGTTGTAAATAGACCAATCATCCAGGAAAGCTTTGAAGTTCCCTACGGACATCTTGTCGAAGATATGCAAGATGATGCGCTGAAAGGGCGCCGGTGCATTACATAGGCTGAAGGGCATCCGGTTGTAGGCATACACACCGTCCTCCACCATGAAGGTCGTTTTCAACTTATCCTCCTCGGCGATGGATATCTAGTTGTACCCAGAGAGCCCATCCATGAAGGAACAGATTTCATGTCCAACCACTTCCTCGAGGATGTTGTCGGTGAAGGGTATGGGAAACGAGTCTTTAATAGTGACATCGTTTAGACACCAGAAGTCTACACAGATCCGGATCTGATTGGCCTCTTTCTTGAGGGAAATCACAATGGGAGACACCCATTCGCTTGTCTGCACTTTGAAGATTATGCCCGCTTCCAACATCCGCTCAATTTCGTTATTCACCCGTGCAACATAATTTTTGTTCATATGGTAAGGCCGCTTCCTTATCGGTTGGGCTCCGGGTACCAATGTTATGCGGTGTACACATAGTTCTGGGGGCACGCCCTTCAAGTCCTTGTACATCCATGCAAAAACATCCTTGTATTCAAGGAAAATTTTGCGGCCTTCAGCATTGGATTCCAATCATCTCTGACAAGGATGATCTTGGGGTCACTCGTCCCCCCAAGATTTGTCTCCTTCAAATTGGCTTCCTGATATTTAATAGGCTCGTCCTTTGGGAAGTGGTGTGCGGGCATGTCATTCACAAAGGCTTCCCCTTCCTTGTACTCTCCGTATTTTGGAGGAAATATATCTGGTTCTTCCTTGATACTCAATACATTGCACGAGGGTGTAAACAATTCATAATCTCCCATTTGCTAGTGGAAGAGGCCATTCAAGGAGTCCCCGTCATCCCTCGAGCATGCTTCCAGTTCTAACACCCCTCCGTCACTGGGCTCCATGCCGCGTCCGTCTCCATCCCCACCCAACTGGTCTCCCTCGGATTCCGAGTCAGAGGAGGATGCTAACTCCTCGCTCACCATCTGCGTACGGAGATTGATCACGTACTTCCTCTCCACGTTTTCCAAGGAAAGTGTATTCTGCTTCCAGTTATGATTTGCTTTTGCTGCAATGAGCCACCCACGTCCGAGAATGGCGTCGTACCCTTTCTGCTTCAGTGGAATCACTACAAAATCTAGCACGAATGGTTGCGTGCCAATCATCACCCGCTGGCCCATGAGGGTATCGAGGGGTTTAATCCTGTGTTGATCTGCCCCTTGCAGGTTGAACGTGGGAGGCCACAACGTAGGCTTTCCCAGTTTTTTCCATGTCTCTTCTGGGAGCACATTTACTCCTGACCCTCCGTCCACAATGGTGTCCATCAAGGTAGTCCCCAGGATGCCCATTTCTACCACTGCCGGTTGGCGTCCGCTGTTGACTACTAACAACATGGGGTCGACCGTGGGGCTTACGACCTCCCTCGTTTTCACTTGTGTGGGTACGGAGTTTAAGATAGCCATTTTCAACTGTGGCATGGTTTCGAGGAGGTCTCGAATCTTCACGGGTACCTCCATTTGCAATATTTGCCGTAAGATTCTCTCTTCTCCCCTCGTCTATGACAGGCTTGTGGCCTCGTGGCTGTTTTGTCCTTGTGCGGCCATTTCCTTTGTGATCTCGTCTCTTGCTTCCCGCATTCTCTCGGTCTCCGTGTGAGGATCTGGGTATGCAGCCTTTTTGGCCCGTGCCCTTGTGATTGCCAACACTTCTGCCTTCGTAGGTTTGATGTTCAAAAGGTTTACTCCTGGCTTCGGGCAATTTGCGTCCTCATGGTCGCTTGACCCACACCATCGACAGAGGTGCTGAGGGGTGGCTTCCTTCGTGCAATCCCGGGCGAAGTGCTCACACTGATTGCAGGCCCTACATTGGATCATTGGTCGGTCCTTGGCGTCATACTGGACACGGCTTCGGTTATGGTTATTGTTGTTATTCCTTCCACCGCCACATCTGTTATCCCGGTAACCTCCAGATGATGCCGTTGTGTTGGTTTATTGGGCCGTACCCGCTGGTGCAGATGTTGTGGCCTGCTCAGTGAACAACACTTGCGTATTTCGGGTCTTCATATTGTATGGGCACTCCTTGATGGAGTGTCCCATTACTTGGCAAATTTCGCAGAAGGCCTTCTTCGGGCATGTACCCTTCGTATGTCCTTCCTCCTTGCACTCCGTGCAGCACACGTTTCCTTCGGTCTGGCTCATAGAGCCTTTCATCGCTTTAAATTCCCTCATCATACGCTCCATGTCCCTTTGCAGGGCTGTCACTTTCTTTTTCGACCCCTCGTTACCACTCTCACTAGAGGAAGAGTCATTTTCCTCAGAGGAGGACTTCCCCTTTTTCTTGGACGTTTTGTATTCACTTTCTAAGTCCATAGCCCTATTGTATGCATCGTCGTATGACGACGGAGGGACTATCTTCATTTTCTTCTTCAAACTGGGTTTTAGGCCTTCTACGAACCACCTCTTCTTGAGTCCGTCGGCCGACTAACTCTCCATTTTCCCAATTAGCTCCTTCAGATGCCTTCCGTAGGCACGAACTGATTCCTTTTGTCCTTGTTTCGTACTGTATATCTCTGCCACTATTTCATTATCATCCCGGAGTAGGCGGAACTCCTTCTCGAAGGCTTTCTGCAGCATGTCCCATGTCGCCACTGCAGTTTTATCAATATCCGAGTACTAGTCGATGGCAACTCCCCGTAATGTCACTGGGAATTGCATCGTCCATTTGTCCTGGTTTGTGACACCATTGGCCGCCCATATGGTTTCGCAGGTTCTGCAGTGCCTGACGGGATCCTCCTTCCCGTCGCCTGTGAATTTCGGCAGCTTCTGTTTATTGGCCATTGATAGGGGTCGTGTCCCCGGAGGTGGCTGTGTCTGTCGTGCACCCGCACCACTCCCTCCCGCGCTGGTGGTGTTTCCTGCTTGAGTGACTGGGGGTACTGTGTTTTGTAGACGCGTGCTTGGTGTGATGGGTCCCAAGAGGGGGTCCTGTCTGTCGTGTGTCTGTGCCTCTTCCGCACCTACGGCCATACGATTGCCCTCCCCTCCGTTCTCACCCGCGTCCTCTGCTCGCTTGCTTCGGTGGTCCTCCGTGCGCAGCATAAGGGATAAGTTCCTGAACTGATCTCGGGTCTCTTCTATCAGATTCCTTCATAGCCTTGTTTCCTCCAAAAACTCTTCGTGGCTTCTCACCCTACGGTGTTCTGGCGACGCGTAGAAATTTTCTTCGGCTTCTGCACCCTCCGTGACACCTCCTTGGTTCCCTTCAGGCAACCCTTCGGCAAGTTGTCTCAGCCTCCGTCTACGTTCTACTTGTTGTTCCAGAATCAAGGCCCTCTGTGCGGCCTCCCACTCCTCACTTTGTGCCTTCTTATTTCTATCTTTGTTTAATAGGTTGGGCATTAATTCCCATACATCTCCATAAATAGCAACAACACATAAAAATAGAACACTTCTTTATTAATTCATCTCGTCGGATACAATTTGTGTCAATAGTACGACACCATTATTATAATATAGAATGTTCTTTATTCCTCCTGGAGGTTCAGGGTTCAATTTCCCCTTGGCCTCGTGCCATCACGCTCTGTTTCCCAGTGACTACCGTTTTCTTTTAACTGTTGGAGGGCTTGTTGGCGTCGCTCCTCACGAGCAATCTCCTCTAGGCGAGTTCGTTGTGCCAGTGATGGCTGTGCAAGCAACCGGGGGAGGTGGTTCATCAACCGATTCACTGCGGGGCTAACTTCCAGTGCGGTCCACACTACACTTGTTGGGACATAAGCCTCCGTGGCCTCTCTTCGGACGTAGGTCTCGATGGCCACCTGAAGCAGGATTGAGAGTTCCCTCGTTGTAGTGTCTTCTCCGTCGTAGAGCTCCGTTTGCGCGTCGTTGACCTCTGGGTTAATCTCACCAATGGGTAGGCCCATTGTGTCCGTGCGCCATCCGCTCCTTCCTTTCCCAAGTATGTCTAGGCAACGACGCCAGATGTTTGCCACATATGGGTAAACGATTAAATGCAGAAAGTAAATGCACATAACATAATGGAAATATATTAAAGAACTAGTCTCTGTATTAATTCAATAGTCCATGTACATCAAGTGCTTATAACATCACACCCAGATACCACTATCATGATGATACTAAGAAGGAAAGGTATGCAATATATAATAACCGAAGGGGTGCGATCAACCGTCGCATCCAACTGCCCTTCGGGATGACTAATTGACTGTTGTAACCCATTATTACTGACGACAACATAACATTATGATTATTCCCAACAACACTCATTGAGCCAAAATTGAACAACAGGGCAAAATCGTGCAAACCCTTCATAGGCCGAAAAGGAAAACCTAACAAAGTTCAAAATCGCTAAAACTCATAGAATCCCCATGTAAGCCAAAAGAACATAAATTGGATGCAGAAGTTGAAAGATGTGAAGTCTCGCAAAATGGTTTAAAAATCTGAAAAGAAAAAATGTCGCGCATTCTAGTCTTAGAGCCCAAAGTTAGAAAGCCAACGAAAATTGTGAAGAGGTAAGCTTAAAGGTCGGAACGGGAAAGCAACTTAAGTTTGCAAAATAACTCTATAAGCTGAAAACCTCATTTAGGCCGAAAATTGAGAAGATGGTCAAAACGTCTAAATTTGTACAGAGTGACCAAGTTTGCAAATCGGCTAAATAGGCCGAAATGTGAGGTAGGGCTCTCAAAATTGGCTTTTAGGCCGAAAACAACTCCAGATATGAAGTCACGCGAATCATACGAATACCCGAAAATCATCAGCAAAGGATAAAGTGAAACTTGAAGAGGCTGAAGTTCGACATGTTCTCCCCTGAAGTTCAAATTTTTCTACCATTTTGCAAACTTAGACTAAACCTAAACTTGGCATTTCTAATGTTTTTGTGAGGAATAAACAGTTCGCGCAAATTATCCTTAGCGCCCGAAGTTCCTCGAAAAATCAAAAGAGAGGGCATTGAAATTTTGAAGCTAAATCGCCTAAAGGTCAAAATTTCACCTTTATTCGCCCAAATTCAAGAAAATGACATGAATTCATTTAACAAGCGGGGCGAGTAAGTGAAGTTCGACGTTTTTGTTAGATTTGAAAGGAAGGAAAAATCGCACATTTCAAGCCCTAAGTCTAAGTTTCACCTAGCAAAGGGAGTAATTAGACCAAAAATCGCACTTTCTCAACAATATGCCCGAATTCCTCCCTTAAGGCACACAGTATAAAGTATGAAATGATAACATAAGGTGAAAGTTCGAAGTTCTTAAAACTTTGTGAGAAAGAAAGCCAAAGAACTAAATCTTGCGTTTTAGCCAAATAGGCCGAAATTCATATTGGGGGGGGGCGTTACAATTTAAAACAAATCATTCACCTACCAGACGAAATCGCATCCTGCCGGAGGAAAATTAAAATCGCCATTCAAAGCTTAAAACCCTAATTTTGCAAGGGATGTTTAAAAGTTAAGTATATTTGTTAAATTAATTTATTTAATTTTTCAAATGATTAAATCCGGGTTGAAATTCATCATTTGCAGAACGTCACTGAAAGAATCAGGAGAGACCCTGAAACGCAAATCAAAGAAGGATCGCGAGTGACACCAATGCAAGGATGCACCATAGAGCGCAAGGTCGAAGCGATGAGGCACAAGGAAACACGCCATCACCTGAACCGAAAAGTTGAAGTCCACCACAGAGACCAAAGACCGAAGAACATTCCAAAATGCTACAAATATGCATTCTTAGAAGGATATACTGCTGGATTTAATTCTAGAAATTCTATTTAAAGAACTAAAATTGTTTATTGTAAAGAGCTGCCTGTGGGTCCTGCTCAAGATATTTTGAATCAAAGGGGACATAGGTCAGTTGTGGACAGTTATGTCTAGCTACCTGATAGACCAGATTAAAGCCAAATAGTGGTAGGTAGTTGAGAAGGTGGTTGAAGGGATAACTGAGAATTGAGTAGGAATGGGTTAAAGCTACCAACTTCTAGAAGGCAGATTGCAATGCTTGGATGCAGTCAATCCTAGCCATTAATTCAGTTTGTAAATTCTATAAAAGGCAGAGGCCTTTCTTTTGTAAAGGGTTAGATTTTTAGGTTTAGATAGTTAGATTCTGGTTGGAATTTAGTAGTTAGAAGTAGGATAGAAATGCTGCTGAAATTGTTGTAATGGCAGCTGAAGCAAATATATGAACATTGAAATATGGTGTTTGTTATCTTTGTTTTCTTCTATTTGCATGGTTTCTTTTAGCTGGTTAGAATTAGAGTTCCATGATTCTAATGGCAAAATGTGGAGGGGTATTTGATGCATTTCAGCTTCAAACCATTGGGGGCTTGTTGATTGTAGGTCACCGTGCATGGTTAGTCTGAACCCAAACCGTTCTTAGTTCAACTGCAGGTGTTCATCTTAGGCTGTGCAAGAATTGGGTGCCTAAGTGAATGTCTCCGGTTTGAAAATCCTTCATCCCTTGGAGATTGCATTGTTCTTGTCTAGTTGTGAGGATGTCTTTGGCAAAACAAGAATCTGCTAATGGAAATATGTCTACCCGCTACACTAGTCATTCTTATCGCTGTCCTTAGGATCCCTAAACCCTTCTCTTTTTCTTTTATTTCCCAGTTTGAGAATCGCAGCAGACCAGCTTGTTGCAAAACGTAAGGCCCCTTGTGCTCCCAGCAAAACGCATCGACCGTTGAGTTATCCCGTAGTCAAGAACTAACATTCGGAACCTTGAGGTTGTCCCCTTTGATCGACTAAAAGCAACATTAGGGATTCCTTATACAAGAGAGGATAGGATACTAAGCGAGATCATTCTATTCTGTGTTGGCCGGATAAAGTTGTAGCGATACGACTTTAGACACGTCAACAGGTCTCAAGGGCCCATGATCTCCTACAATAAAATACCTAAATGATAATAGGTGAAACGACCAGCAAACAATTTCCTCTAATCCTCTATCCTTCCACAATGCTTGCCTAGGTCTCATGCCTACAAGTAAAAAGTTCCTCCAATAATTTCTTTAGACATGGCATCCCATTTAAAGCTCCCATTATTTCTTGTGGATGTCGCTTGAATATAACCAGTTCACATCTTTACCCCAAAATCGAAGGAAACAATAATTTATCTTTGCTTGCAAACCTTCGATAAATTATTCAATCTTCAATCTTTTAGCTCCTGCATGAAACTTGTGTGATTTCATTTGTAGAATGGTTAGGGTAGATGTCACACCACCGAAACTAATCCAATCCAATAGATGAACCTATGAATCCTATGCAAAGCCACCAAGATTGGCTTCAGGGTTTTCGTGCAATCAACCAAGAAAGAACCCAAGGGTTTTTGTTTTAGGGTTTTCTCTCATAGAAAGTTTCAAAACTCACAAAAGAGAATAAAATCCAGTATGTGAAAATGAGCTTTCAAATCTCCTTTTATAATTCCCCAATAGAACATTCCCAAAGGCTTTTATAATTTCTTGCCCAAAATATAGCATTAAAACACTATTTATAAAGTGTCTTTATAATATTTACCTTTAAAATCACTTTAATCACTTTATTAAATTAATTAAAATAAAGTCATCCAAAAATTTATTTTATTGGACAACTTTATTAATTAATTAACTTATTCCCTATCAAAGCCTGAAATTAGCCTACGGATAATAATTAGGCTAAAAGGGTCACTTCTGGCTACTTAGCGAAAGGGGACATTGCACCATCCCTTTTTTCAGGACTTGACAACTAGCTCCATTTGGTACATAAAAGTAAAGAAGGCAAATTTTAAAAGAAAAAAATTGCTAAAGACCCCTAAAAAGTTAGAAGTGGGAGAATTGCAAGTACAAATTTAGTACATTGTATTTACTTTTTAAATGTGTTCCTTGGGGATGCGTCCCTGGGCCAAAAATTCCCATCCCTGTATGAGGGATGGCCAAGGGACATCCCCCTCCCGCCCCCAAAAATTGCAATTTCCTAGGAAACATCCCAAAAACTTGGGGACGACAATGATTCTCAAAGGGGACATCCCCCTGTCCCCCGGATAGTTGGGGACGCCTGTGATGTCCCCTAAACATCTTGGGGACGACCAACCGTCCCCCTTTTCCCAGCACATTGAAAAATAAAAAGACTCAAATGCTTTAAAAAAACCATTTTTTATTTCTTTTTGTGGGCCCCCACACCTCAACAATAGTGTGTAAGTGTTTGATAAATTTCATACACATCTAACTGCATATGTTAGTTCTAACCACAACAACAAGTTTGGAAAACATTGGAGATAGGTGCTGCAATAGATTTGGGCAGCAAGCACAACTCAATTTCACAAACACCTGAAACTTGGTAATGCATATGAAAGCAATTATAGGTTTGCAACATTGGATTTTTAACTGATATGAGGGGCAATCATGTCTAAATCATTGCCAAAAGCACTTAGAAATAATGAACAACAGCTTGTTAATAGATTTCACAAACACTCAGAACTTGGTAGTGTGTAAAAAAGTGGTTGTAGGTTTGCAACATTGGATAGGTCTGATGTTTGCAGGTCAAAACAGCTACAAAATTTATCAAACACCTTCCAAGATCATCAAAGAACACCTCCCAACATTACCCAGCAGCAACATACACCACCAGCATCACCAAACAGCAACAAAGGGGCCAAGAAATGCAGGGAATCGTACCCAACATTAATTTTCCCTATATTTTATATAGTCGTCTCCTTTGCCATCCCCCGACCGTCCCCAAAATTGGAAAAGAAATTCGCCATCTCGGAAACTCGTCCCAATGTCCCCTGTCATCCTTGTGGGGTAACGTAGCCTTTTAAAAATGTAATGGACACCCTAGAATGCCCAAAAACTAACCCCACTGCTGATAGGAATTTAGTCAAACAGTTTGCAGCCAATTCCTTATTCCTCCGTTTAATGTTTCAATGTTTTTTTTTTTTTGTTTTAAGTCTTTGCACAGGTATGAAACCACATAACATGAACTAAAAAGAATTTACAATAATAGGCAAGCTGGAAATTGAACTACTGCTATTATAATATTATTTCCAGAATTAACAAACTCAAATACAAAGCAGGTTATTTTCAACTCACTAATTACTCCAGCATTTTGACATAATGTTCCAACAAAAGTTTCTAATTCTGCTGCTACAGTAACATGAATAGTGTTGCATGAATAGTGCCAGATGAATAGTGCCGCGTGAATAGTGCCAGGTGAATAGTACCCGCGTGAATAGTGCCGCGTGAATAGTACCCGCGTGAATAGTGTCGCATGAATAGTACCCGCGTGAATAGTGTTGCGGCCTGTAGCTGGAAATGCAACCAAATAATGCTGCTGCTTGTAGCTGGAAATGCAACCAAATAATGCTGCTGCCTGTGGCTGAAAAATGCACCCAATCTGCCTGTAAATGAAGCTGATCGCAAAGGATTCCAAAGGCCAAACCCCAAGGGAATGACGTCTAGAATGTCACAAGAGGGGATAGACGTCCTCTAATGCCAAGAATGGATCTGCAACTCACACACCAAATTCTTCTCATATTCCACCCCCCCAATGAAGCCACAAAAGCTCCCTTTTATTCTTTCTCCAAGGGGCGACCCAACTCACTCAAACAATGTGGGATAAAACATGTTCAATATAAAACATATTAAAATATTCACTTATGTCTCCCTTGGTTGCCCCTTTGATTTACACATATCTCCATAAAATAAATATTAAAGTAACACTTTAATATTTTACAATTAAATTAAATGTTACTTTAATAAAACTTCAGGCATTAAAATATATTAGCAATCGGACTCCGAATAGCGTGAGTGATAGCTCATTGGAAAGCTCTCGCCAAGGAGTATCAAATCCAATCACCAAAACTAGCCTCCGTTGTGTTCTGCTGACTTACTAAAAATAGTAAGTATGCCTGAAACTAAGTAAATCAACTTCGTTTTGGCCCAAACTGGAAATGACTAGGCCAAAACACTCCAGGATCCCTTTAAACCCTTCGTTAGCCCTCGGGACCATGTAGAGCTAGGCTAACGCACATATGCTTGGTCAATCTGCTAGAGTGGGGACATTACAGTCCGCCCCCCTTGAAATTGCTTGTCCTCAAGCAATCTCAGTCCAGCCTGCTGTATCACTTGCTCATTCTCCCATGTAGCATCTTCCTCCGGCAGGTCTCTCCATCTGACCAAATAATCCTTCACTATCCTGTTTCTGAGTTTCCTCACTCTGGTGTCCAGAATAGCCTCAGGTACTAACACGAGCTTCCCCTCCTCATCCAAAGGGGGTAAATCTACAGAAGGTACTACACTCTGACCAATAGCTTTCTTAAGCCTAGACACATGAAATACATTGTGTACTCGACTGCCCTCTGGAAGCTCAAGCTCATAGGCGACTTCGCCCACTCTGCGAATCACCCTGTAGGGACCATAAAATCTAGGCTTCAGCTTCTCTACCCCGCTCCTCTTGAGAGATGACTGCCTATATGGCTGTAGCCTCAAGTATACCATATCCCCTACCTCGAAACTGCACTCTACCCTGTGCTGATCAGCATACAACTTTTGTTGATTCTGAGCTTGCTGTATGTTCTCCTTGAGCACTCTCAGGATATCCTGACTATCCTGCAATAAGTCTTTCGCTTTGGGCACCCTGCTGTCCCCCAAAACCAGATCCATGAAGCTTGGTGCTTCATAACCATAAAGTGCCATGAAGGGTGTCATCCTGATGGACATATGATATGTAGTGTTGTAACAGTATTCTCCCATATGCAACCATCTAACCCAAGCCCTCTGCTGTGTAGTCACATAGTTCCTCAAATATCCCTCCACCCATTTATTCACAATCTCTGTTTGCCCATCTGTTTGCGGATGATAACTAGTGCTGGGTGTAAGATCTGTGCCACACAACGTAAACAACTCTTGCCAGAAAATACTCATAAATTTACTATCCCGATCACTGACAATGAATCTAGGTAGCCCATGTAACCTGAATATCTCTCTGAAGAAAAGATCTGCCACCTGTGCTGCTGTGTAAGTGGACGGAATAGCAAAGAAGTGAGCGAACTTCATTAAGCGGTCTACCACCACATAGATGCAATCCCTCCCTTGCACTCGTGGCAACCCAGTGATAAAGTCCATTGAAATACTTTCCCATTTCCTATCTGGGATGGGCAAGGGCTGTAGTAAACCTGCAGGGAACGTGTGCTCTCCCTTATTCTGCTGGCAAACTGCACACTCCCTGCCATACCTCTAAACATCATCCTTGAGCCCTCTCCATGAGAATCGCTCTCGGATCTGCCTATAGGTCTTGAAGACCCCCGGATGCCTAGCTGTAGGTGCATGATGAAATGCCCTAAGTATCGCTTCTCTCAACTGTGATGACGGAATCAAGTAAACTCTGTCCTGAAATCTGATCAATCCATCTATCACCTCATAGCGATCATCCTGCGTAGTACCTGAAATCAAACCAGACGCCCAAGTATCCCCAACATACTCTGCTATAATCTTATCCCTCCAATCTCCTGTAATCTCTGCAAGAGCACAAATGTGAGGTCTTCTGGATAAGGCATCAGCTACTACATTCCTCTTCCCTTTGACAAACTCAATGTCAAAGTCATAAGCCTGCAATTTAGTGACCCACTTCTGCTGCCTGTCATTCAAGTCTCGCTGGCTCATGAAATACTTTATGCTATTGTGATCCGTCTTGATCACAAACTTCCCTCCAACCAAGTAGGATCGGAATTTGGCCAAGGCATGCATGATGGCCAACATCTCACGATCATAAATAGAATAGCTCCTCTCCACACCTCGGAGCTTCCTACTCTCAAAAGCAATGGGGTGCTTCTCCTGCATCAATACTGCTCCAATCCCATCACCCGATGCATCACAATGAAGCTCAAAGGGCTTCGTGAAGTCTGGTAGAGCTAGAACTGGACACGAAGACATCACCTGCTTGAAATGCTCAAAACACCTCTGTGCTGCCTCTGTCCACATGAAGGCCCCCTTCTTAGTAAGATCTGTCAAGGGAGCAGCTGTCTAAGAAAACCCCTTAACAAATCTCCTATAAAAACCACATAAGCCAAAGAACCCCTTAAGCTGAGTAAGGTTCGTAGGTGTGGGCCAATCAACAATAGCTCTAATCTTTTCAGGATCCACCCAAACTCCCTTTGCACTGATAATATGACCAAGGTACAAAAGCTCTGTCATCCCGAACTCACACTTAGACTCCTTGGCATACAGGGACTCTCTCTCCAAAATAGATAGCACCTCCTCAAGATGTTGTAAATGCTCCCCCCATGTCTTGCTAAAGATCAAAATATCATCAAAGAAAATCAAAACGTATCTCCTCAATTGCCCCCTAAACACCTGGTTCATGCAACTCTGAAAAGTACCAGGAGCATTGGTTAGCCCAAATGGCATAACCAGAAACTCAAAATGACCATAGTGACACCGAAAAGCTGTTTTCTCAATGTCCTCTGCTCTCATATTGATCTGATGATACCCTGATCTCAAATCTATCTTTGTGAATACACATGCCCCATGTAGCTCATCTATCAGCTCATCTATCCGCGCAATGGGGTACCTGTTCTTAATGGTTTTTTTGTTCAAGGCCCTGTAGTCAATGCACATGCGCATTGTTCCATCCTTCTTCTTAACCAAGACAACTGCTGAAGCAAATGGGCTTTTGCTTGGCCTGATGTGCCCCATTTCCAACAACTCCTTAATTGCCTTCTCTATCTCATCCTTATGTTTCTTAGGATGACGATAGGGAGTGATCATCACTGGTTTGGCTCCCTCCTCGAGCTCAATAACATGCTCTTCACCCCTATCGGGAGGAACCCCATGAGGAATATCACCAAATACCTTGGCATGCCTGTCAAGTATCTCCTGTATATCTGGTGGATGACTCTTCACTCGAGGCTCCGGTGAAGCTGGCATAACTAAGCACTCTGTTGCCCACTCTATGTCATTATGTCGAAAAAGTCTCTCCATTCTCCTCAAAGACACTACCCTGCAACTCCCATCTGAAAGTCCCCTGAGCACAACAGTCCTACCCTCATGCTGAAACCTCATCTCCAACTTCGCTAGATTGAAAGTGAACTCAACCAGCGATGCCATCCATGTCATACCGAGGATGACGTCGTAATCTCCCATGTCCACAACATAGAAATCATCCTCCAACTCATAACCATCTCCAAATCTAATGTGAAGATTCGAAACCTTCTGAGTACATATTAGCTTTTGGCCATTAGCCACCATGACTCTAAAACCATCATGCTCCTCTGTCTGTAAGCCTCTCCTGGCTACCAACTGTGTATCAATAAAGTTATGCGTAGCCCCAGTGTCAATAAGGGAAATCACCTTCTGTCCCTGGATAGTACCTCTCACCTTAAAGGTGATTACCTTCTGAGCCCCGGTTAACCGTGCCAATGATCTGTCATCCTCAGCAGTTCTGCTCCTCTCTGTAGTACTACTCTCATCTGAATCGGAGTGCTGATCCTCCCCCTCTGACTCTGACTCCTCTGCTGAAAAATACTCCATTTGATTTGCCTTAGCCTTGAGAGGGCATTTATGAGATAAGTCCCAAGGCTCTCTACACTGGAAGCACAGTTTCTTCTTTCGAAGTTCATTCAAGGTTTCACTGTCTAGTCCTTTTGATCCTTCTTTGGGTTTGTTATACTCTTTCTGAAATGGTTTTTTGTCTTTGTCCTTGCGGTAGGAAGAATCTGTTGAATGGTATTTTCCTTTGTATACCGAAGGGGCTAAATCTCGTGCCTTTTTAGTTGCTTCTGCTAAGGTGAGTGGATCATGTCCCTTCACCCAACCACGTAATGGATCAGCAAGCCCATCACAAAATAACACCAACAATCTCCTAGGAGAGATATCAGTAACAAGTACAGACAACCGCTGAAACTCGGCGATGTAAGCATCCACCGAACCTGTCTGTTTTAACTGTGCTAGCTCCTTGAAATGTAACTCGGGATCCCTAGTGTCAAATCTCTCAATCAATCTTTCTGTGAATTCCTCATAGGATGTAATCTGATTATGCCCCAGAGTCACCATGCCATGATGCCACCATTCATGCGCAACGCCGTCCAAATGCATAGCCGCATACTTGATAGCCTCCTCCTCAGGCATAGGATTAAGTTGTAAGTATGTATCTACCTTCTGCACCCAAGCTCGTGCAGTCATCTTCCCTGAAGCATCATAATAAGGCAAGGAAATTTTTCCAACTTTCTTTCTTAGCTCAAAATTCTGATTCCTCCCTCCTGCTCTGGGCATATGTCTCATCCTCAAGTCCATATAATCTCTGAGGGAAATATCCGCCTGAAACTCGGGTCCACTGGCCTCCCAGTCCCTCCTGAACTGACCCTGTAACTCAGTAATCTGCGGTTCGTTCACTGGTTGAACCGGATCCCTAGGTGGAAAGGTGGGTAGAAGAGGTCTCGAGCTCGTTGTTCGAGCTGGGTGTGCAATGTGTCTAAAGTTATCCGCCTCAATCCCATTGTTGCCATGTCCATTATTACCATTAATGTTATTCTCAGGGCCATTGTTGTTGCCTCGGCCTCCATTATTATCATTGCCCCTATTGTTATCGTTTCCCCCATTGTTATTGTTTCCATTGTTGGCATCACCTGGATTAATATTAACGCCCATCTGTCTAGCCATAAGCTGCAACATCATGTCCATTCGCCTATTCTGCTCCTGCTGCATACGCTGCCCTTGCTCTAACGTACCCAGTAACTGTCTGAACATTACCTCCCCCTGATCTGGAACGATATTCCTCTCATCTCGGTCACCCATACTGCTGTCCTGATCGAAGAATATTTCCTCTATGTCTGTATGACTGGATTCTATGTCCACCTGCACGGATGAACTAGACTGCTCACTCTGACTATCCGGATTTCTATTTTGTCTGGCCCTGGTATTGCGAAAATTATAATGCCCCTGTCGCATGCTCAATCATACATTCTGGACCTGTTTTATTTCTGCAATATGTTTTGGTGAAAGTTTCCCACAAGATGGCAGAATCTTCTGCTCTGATACCACTGTAATGGACACCCTAGAATGCCCAAAAACTAATCTCCTCAATTGCTCACAATATGACATGGTAATCAAAATGTGGTACAACATGCATACTATCAAGATTCAGTCTATTTGGTGCTATAAATCAACATCTTACACCACATAACAATATCTAATCTGCCTTACAACATACAATCCAGCATAGAAAAAACAATGCATTAAACACAACAATCATCAACGACAAATAGTTTCTTGGTGCTCAATAATGTTTATCCAAACCTGATACGATGATTAATAAATATCTAGCCAAGGTCAATAATTGTTATTCATTCACCTCAATGTTAATTGATTTGATTTGTCCAATACACTAACTCTTGTCTTGTCTCATTTTTATTGTACTAATTTCCAATCTAGGTTTATGCATAAAATAAGGGTAGTTTATGTAGGTTGAACGGTTCATTTAGCCTTAATAATAATATTAATTCATTTAGCTCAATCCCGTTAATTTAGGTTACCTAAATAGCTGTGGTAAATTAGTGTCATGTAGGTTTCCTTAGTCAACTACATGTTCAATATTTCAAAATAGTTGATTCCTTGGATAAGGCTTGAGGTCTCACTTAAATACACCAAAATTATAAGTAATAAATATTGGCCAAATAAACAATTACATTCTTTTGCCAAGTTACAATAATTATATTCCATAATGGATTTTGAATTTTAATGAAAATAAATATTTTTAAAGCCCATTTAAAGATCTTTGTTATCAAAAGTTTCTATAGAATATGTCATGTCCCCACTCTAGCTCAGTCTAGCAGAGACATGTGAGTCAGCTTATTATGGGGTCTTGTAGGCTGACAGGGTTGGACAGAGACCCGGTTTGGTTATTCAGTGTTGGAGACTTGGTGTTCTAGCAGTTATTGATCAGTTGGGAGACATTCCTTGTTTTTAGGAGGCAGTTCCTACTTTTTAGGAGGTTTGATCATGCCCAAGGTTGGGTCTCCATGAGATGCCTCTTTGGGTTCAGTTTCAGAGAGATTGGGCTTGTTTCCTAAATTTTAGGAGCATCCCTAGATTTTAGGGATGAGACTACCAGTGAATCCTTGATTTCCGACTTCGGTCACAGACAGGTGACAGGATGATTTTAGGGTTTGTAATGTCAGTTGGGCATTTTGTGGCTATTTGGGTTATATTTTTAATATTTCCTAAGTTAGCGTTTAATAATTAAATAAGGCTAAGTTGTTAGCCATTTTGGAGTAATAAGGGGATTTTTGGCCTCATCTGGATGCGCATCCTATTGTGTGATAGCTCGTTGGAAAGATCTTGAAATTCTTTAAATCTTTCTCTTTGGTCTCAGGGCAATTCAGTGAGCGGATTTCTGTCTATGGGGAAAAAGGTCATTTTCTAGTAACATGACCACTTTAAAATAAGAAATTATAACATTTCCACTAGACCACGCCACTTGGAGACAATTAGGGTTCGATTTGCAATTGAGAGGGGTTATAAGGGGATAGGAGCTTCATTCTATGATTATCTTTTGCATATTTGACAACTTGTATGAATTTGCTCTGGAGAGCGATTTCTAGACTGGGACGCAAACCCCAGGATTAGGATTGGCTGGGACGTAGCCCTCAGCAATCTTTGGCACCGGACTTATAAGGCATTGTGCGTGGTGATTAAGGACAGAGGCATCAATTCTCAGTAGGGTTTCAGCGTAGCCTACCATCTTTCCAGTGGAGACGTGGTTCATTGCAGCTAGAGGAATGCCATTTGCAGCAAATACACCACGTGGTGTATAGGGTATTGCTTGTATTCACTTCCAGTGTATGTGGGGTTGGAGAACATTCTTCATCTTCCAGTTTGACTTCGAATTTGTATGATAGCTTGGGAAATACATTGGATTCATTGTTTGGCTTTGTAATTCAGACAAATCTGCCTGGTATGATTTGCAATAATTCTGACTTTTGCTGTATACCTCATTTATTTCAGTATTGCTTCATATTTGCTGTTATCTATTCCTTCCTATGCTATAAAACAATCAAAAACACAAAAACAAACAACCCTTTCTGCACTTCTGTCTAGTTCTATAAGAAAAACTTAAATAAACAGGAAAACAAAATTAAAAATAAAAAATTACAGCAGGTTAACAGCAAAGATCTATCCGGGATCTTTCAGAATAATATCTTTATATTGGCTTGGACCTAGGGCAAATCACTCTAGTTTGCAGGCGCCTAGCAATCTTTGGCAATGAATTCAAAATATGGATGCATGCAAGAGAATTCTTAAGCCTCCGCCACTTGGTGCATGGTGGGGAGACATTATCCCATTTCCCATGTCTCCGTCTATCACAAGCTACAATCATTTTTCCTTATAAACAGCCTAGCAACTCTTCTCATCATGAATGTGGGATTGAATTTCCCTATTCATTAAAGAAATCCCAACTCTACTATGCTTATAAAGTGTTTGGTTTACAAGACTAAGGCTGTGCCCTTCTTTGTCCTCCTTTTCACATCATATCTATCCATGTTTTCTTTATAAAGCTCATTCAATGTTTTTCTTCCACACATGTGGGACTAATCATCTCTAATACAGTAAATAATACCATGCTTATGAGGATTGCTACTTCCAAGGCCACACTTCTCTTTTCTCTCTTCACACTTGAGCATATGCAATATTATTTGTAAACTACCTTGTAGTTTTTTTCTCATGAATGTGGGAATTATAAAACATGTCAAAGAGAAAAGAATTTTGCAATTAGCCCTTTGGCACGTGTTACTCTACTAAAAGATGCTAGTACTTTCATCTTGTATAGATATTACTATATTTTTCAGCCCACATACTCTAGTGTAATTTTATAATGGGTTCTTCCTATTCATCTCTATTTGACACATTTCTACCTTTGTGATTGTCGTATCACGGTCACCTATGGTATGATTCCAAAATTGGTAGTGGTTCAACCATTTGTGTAATTATGTCTATCATGAGCACAAAGATAGCATTGAATAGGTATAATTGAGTGTGCAAGGTGTTTATTTTGGCCTCCCTCACAAAACACAAAATTTATAATTTCAATAATTGCTATAAATAAGCTAAATGTTTCCATGGCTTTTGGGTGCAGAATGAGTAAGAAGCAGCGTATCCAATTTACAATCTTCTAACTTCCTAAGCTTAGAATCAAAGCACATCTATCTTGTTGAATTTACTATCCTTAAAAAATAATAGTTGTTGGGAACAACATATTTCTTCAAACACATCCAAATTTGTATGCATGCTTAGTAAACCAACCATTTTAACTGTCTAGGCACCCCAATTGCTATTGGAAATCAAACTGGAGTAAGAGAAAACAAATAGTAACCATGAGGCGGTTTTCATATTGACCTGAACCAAGAGGAAATGGTGGAGGTGTGTCACATTGTGGTTGAGTGGTAAGGTGAATAAAGTTCAAAATCCAGTGGGCATGCCCTTTATGTTAACGCTACTTGTATAAAATGATAGAGGAGTGGGCTTTATATGATTCAGTTTTGTGATAGAAGTACGAAAAATTATATCTCAGCTATGGTGGAAGGAGGTTCTCTCCCCAATAGTTAATAATCATATTTACCATTGTAAAAAGTTCACCCTTTTTAAATGATATTTAAACAGGCATCCCTTTTTCTACAACCTGGTATCATATTCTAAGTTTTTGAAAAAGACAAAATCGAAAACAGATGAATTATAAAAAAATTAAACAGCATTGCTTATGTTTTTCACTGTTTGGTGATATGCAGGTTGCTGTGTTTGTGCAACTGCTGTCTTAATTTGCAGAACAAATTTTTTTTCTTACAAAATGTGAATTTCTAAGTAGAGAAAAATTTGTTAGTTGTTTGGAATATATGTAGAAACATTATTTTAGTCTAAATAGGCATTTACTCTATGCTTAGTGATTAAAAAAGAAACATTACTGTTTTAGTTGCAAATGAGAAATTTTAGTGGTTATTGACAACAGGTTGAGAACTGAAAGGCTTGGGATCTGGCTCAGAATTTGGTTTTTTGTGTTAAAATGGGCAATGGATTCCAGATCATTATAACAGATTTGAAGGATCATTTGTTTGGGTCACTTGACACTTCTTTTGCTGGAGCAGTACTTTTTGGAGTTCAAGTTGATTGTAAGCTCAAAATAAATATTTGAAGTTAAAGGGTATCTTTTACATTTGTGATTTTCTTCAGACTTGAATGAGGGCATGACTATCTATATCTTTTGGTATGTTGTAGGGCACATAATTGTGGATGTTTTACTTGTGGCAGTGATTGTTTTCTTACTGTTTCAGAAGAGTTATCATCCTGAAAAGCGTCCTCTTACACCAAAGGTTGGCAATATTATTGTTTTTTCTGAAATTCTATTCTTAATATTGGCGTGAAACTTTTTTGATATGTTTTTAAGGCATTGATTGTTAAAATTCAGACCTTGGTAAGTGTTGACGCATGTTTTGTGACACTCGCCAACACAATAAACACCAAGTATTCTATCATGTCTTGAACAAGGAAACCTCCAATGCTAAACTATGTGATCAAATAAGGCAACACCAAGGTTTACAATGTGAACAATGCGACTTTGCAATGGATAGACTCAGCGAATGATGTGATTTTGCTGTTTACAAAAAGGGACTTACACAATTATTTGGAATCTTTATCAATTATTTTCCTTTGAATAATGTATGATTTTGCAATAGGGCTTTCCAACTAATCCTAAGAAAGATCTTTTAAAACAAAATGCAAAAAGGATAAGGGTTTAGGAATCTAATCTACCTCTAACAATGCAAGAAACTATTGTAGACTTAGTGAAACCAAACCAAGCTTTGCTTCACCATAAGGAAACAACTACACAAAGATGATGCAATCTTCAAGGGGTATGCAAATGATTTTTAAATCACTTAAACACATCAACACCATAGGCATGTGAATCAATGAGCATAAAGCAATTGAAGTTAAGCTTTCAAATGAGTTCAAAGTTCAAACTAACCATGTACTGCAAATTGCAACCAACAAATTACAAATGGTATGAACATATAGGTTTCACCATGAATCTAAAACAATGTCTTCCATTCAACTATGCAACTTGATGTAAACAAATCTTAAACTAATTTGATAAGTATCCGAAAACAACACAAGTTCTCACCAAGCTTCAATGAGTTTGCATCTATTTTGGCAGTATTTCCACAACAATTTCACCAAAAGTCTCTTGCTACAAATGAAATGAGGAAGCCTTATATAGGGATTTCAATTACAAACCAAGAGCCCAGATTGATTTTAAATCAACGACCAAGATAAATCAAAGAAGCCCTAAGTGGAGTTAGTTACAACTACCACCTAATCCACTAACTTTTATTAAATATAGACCAATGAAAAATAAAGTAACCTCATTGGAACAATTTGCAAGGAGCAAAAGTAAATAGGAAAATTCAATGCCACCTAGGACTATAACAAACTATTCTCTAGGAATGTGCGCTCCTTAATCTCTTTCTTTGATAGAAAATTCAATGAATCTGGACATGATGATGTCAAGCTCTTCCATTGGTGGACTTGGTGTGGTCTCCACTTTGTACTTAATGATTGCCAAGTCAGCTATACACATGGCAAATATCTTTTCCCATTCTGGTCCTTGTTCTTGAACGCTATTCATGAAAGTCATGAATGAAGCAACATCCTCCAAATGATCCTCCGAAATGGAACTTGTGGCTTTGAAGAAGATACTTTTCATTTTATCTTTCAGTTCATTCACATTCATATCTCTATCATCATTCACTTTTTTTCAAACATTACCTCCACAACAATGAGGATTCTATCTCGAATTCCCTTGACCATGCCCCCTAACTGAGTGCAATCTTCTTTTACCTTCTCAAAAACTTCCTTTCTCATCATCAATGCACAATACGATTGGTGAAAGTCAAATGCTTGATTTTCTTCCATCACATTTCCATCCACCAAAGTTTGTTTGGGAATATCCATTAGCACATGCAAACGTGGAATGGTCTTTTCTTGAACAACCTAAAATTCATCACACAAGGAAAGTATGACTTGAATCCTATCCTGAATTGATACAACTCTCTCATATATTTGTACAAATTCCTCAATGAATTCATTTGCTTAATCAAATACACTTCCAATCCATTTCTTTGCTACTTGTGCTATCGACTTTATTCCTTCCAAATCTTCAACTGATTCCTTTGAAAGTGTTGTAGGAGGGACAAATTTTCCTTCAGCTTGCTGAATTGGATTCATCAAATGTCATATATAATCTTTCAATTCCTTGACTTCCGCGTTGAGTTGATTCTTCTTTTCTCCATCTCTCCTTGATTGCTTTCATGGATTCATCCAATTCCTCAACCTCGTGTTCTTTTCTTGTTGGTCCCAAATCAACAGTCACAACTTCATACTCTTTTGGAGTGATATATATTATGCCTTGTCAACTTTTGGAACTGCAACTTGCACCATGTGTGATCCCAAACTCTCTTTTGTAATCTTGGAGTATTTCTTGGCTTGCTTCTTTTCTACAATCTTACCTATCCACCCTAGAAAATCCTCCATGTCATTAGTTGGATTGCTCTCTATTATAGCCTTCTTCTTCATTGTATTCTTTAACCATTCGGAAGCTTTGGATTGTTCTACATCTTCACTTAACTCTTTATTTTATTGAAATCCTTGAAGTGTTGATATCATTCCTTCATTAAAATCTTTATTTGGAAAAACCATATTTGCATCCTTTAGGACTTCCTCAATTGGTTTTGTGCCTGATTCCATCGAGTGGTCATCAAGAAGAACCTCCATGCCTTGAGAGATATTTCTCTCCTAGTTTTGTTGTTGAATAGATTCCAAAGATTCGTTGACACTTTGACCTTCTAGAACACTTGTATCAATTCCAACTCCCTTTTGTGATTCATTCTCTGCAACTAATGTTACATTTCTATCCATTGAAGAGACAATTCCCTGTATTGAAGAAGTGTTGGCTGACAAATTAGTCATTCCTGACTTTTGCCTTTTTTGTTGTGTTTCTTCACTAGAAACTTCCTTTCTCTTTGTCTTCTTAGATTGTGAAGTTTCAGCCATATCTTTCCTTTTCCTGTGAACTTCACCTTCTTGTCTATTTATTTCTTCCTCAGTACTAATTCCATGTTGTCATCCTCGGAAGATTGTGAGTCCAAGTCTCCCATCAAGTCATAGGTTTAAGGGATATTTCTTTCTTTCAACCTATTAACTTGCTGATCCATCCATATTTGTGTATATGCCATAATTGGTATCATCAATACATTCGGGTCTTCTATTTCCACTTCGGACCAATTAGGGGCAATAATCTTCTTCAAAGTGATGTTGAACATAGTTCCTATCATCTTCAACTTGATTCGAGACAGGGAATTGTTAATGCATTAGTAGCTTATGCAAGATACGTCTCTCCTAACCTATCAATCTCTCTTGTTCTGTTTTGATTATGCTTTCCAAACTGAATATGTTTATCTGATTATAATATTGACATTGATAAAGATGGGTTAGATTGACGACTTGCTTAACAAAGTTAAGTGTCGATCTAATGCTATCGGGCTAGTAACTCGATAGCACATTAATGTCGATTCATAAATGGATCGGCATTAATATGCTATCAGGGTATTAATCTAGTAGCACATATATAATGCTGTTAGTTATCGATCTGTTAACATTTGCTTTGACACCGATTCATTCGGGTGTGGTTATATCGATCGGTTAACATTTGCCTTGACACCGATTCATTATCGGGTGTGTTTATCAATCTGTTATCATTTAGTAATGGCACCGATTAAATTATCATAAACACTGAATGAATTAGTAGACAGTCACGACCAAGTGACATCTTGGTCGGACATGTCTAAAAGACATGTCTGATCAAGGTGCCACTTGATCGTGATTGCTTTACTATATATACATCATTCAAAAGAAAAGGAATGACATTGAAATCGATAATTGTTCATTCTTCATACCTGCAGAAAAGAAAGACGATAATATTATGGTCATAATAATAATACCAAATATTAAACATACCATCTAGTATATAACTTGTTCATTAAATTGGAAATTGCAATAACTTTACATGGTATCAGAGCCACGTTGATCGAAATTGAGGCTATTCAATTTTGTGAATAATTTAAGAACAAAGGTTATATACTACATCACATTTCTCCAATGGCCAGCGCAATCAGATTCGAAGACAGACTCGGAGGTGGCGATGATTTTTCAGCTTGGAAGTTCAGAATCCAGATGATCTCAAAGGAGAACAAAGTGGATAAAAATGATCAACCTGAAAATGAACCTGACAAAACCGCATGGATTGAAGGAAATGAAAAAGCAATGAAAATAATAGTTGATGGGGTGAGAATCAACATAATGCCCATCATAAGAAAACATCAGACAGCCTATAAAATGTTCAAAGCACTTGAAAGCACATTTGAGATATCAAATGCAAGTCGATCTCTGGCATTAAAACGAGAAATAAATCATATCACCATGAACAAGGGGGAGACAATCAACGCCTACTTTATGCGGATATCAATTCTAAGAGATGAACTAGCAACTCTGGATTACGAGATCCAAAGCAAAGAGTTAACACTCATTGCTCTAGATGGGTTGCCTAGTGGATGGAGTACATTTGTCCAAGGCATCAGTGCGAGGTCCAAGTATCCTAAGTTTGAAAGATTAAGGGACGATTGTCTTCAAGAAGAATCAAGATTGAACAAGATGGGAATCAAACAAAAGAACATAGATAAAGACTTTCAAGTCCTAAATACTAACACAAATAAGACAATCAAAAAGAAGCAATTTAGGAAAAGGAAGGGTCATCAAGGCAAGAACACTTCAAAGAAAGACCTATCACATATTCAATGCTATAGGTGCGATAAGTTCGGACACTTTGTTGCAAAATGTCCAGAGAGAGCCAAACAAGCCACATTTGCTAGAGCAGGAAAATCTAAAAGAGAAGATGACTCCCAAAACTATGTCCTCTACTCAGCACTTACAAGCCATGCATCAAATAAATCCAACTCTTGGGTGATCGACAGTGGTTCATCCAGACACATTACAGGGTTTAGAGAAGTGCTAGACTCCATGACAGAGGATAATGAAGAGGAAGTAACCATCGGAGATGATTCCTCACATCCAGTTAGAGGAATTGGTTCCTGCACCATCAAACTGAAGACAAGCACATCATTGCAACTCGAAGGAGTACTGTATGTCCCCGACATCAAGAGAAATCTAGTCTCCATATCAGCCCTAGAAGATAACGGATACAGAGTAACCTTCATGGAGAACAAGGTGTTGGCTTGGCCGAGAAACTCTTGCATCAAGAAAGCTAAAGTCATTGGTCAAAGATGAGGCTATTTGTATGAGATGTGCACAGAGCCCAACCTAGCCCTAATTCATGAAGCAACAAATGCAAATGAGGTCTGGCATAGAAGACTAGGCCACCTGAATTATAGAGCTTTGTCATCTATGGGAAACCTTGTCACAGGTTTACCTAAGTTGCAACAATATCATTCAGAGGCATGCAAGGGATGTGCCCTAGGTAAAAATATCAAGGGTGCCTTCCATAATAGTACTAGGAAAACAAGCAAAGTATTAGAGTTAGTTCATTCTGATGTATGTGGACCCATGTCCGCTCCCTCTCTAGGAGGATGTTTGTATTATGTAATTTTTGTTGATGACTACTCTAGGAAAACTTGGATCTACTTTCTGAAGTGTAAAGAATCAGAAGAGATCCTTAGTAGGTTTAAAGAGTTTAAATCACTGATAGAGAACTACACAGGTAACAAAATCAAAACCCTAAGGATTGATAATGGGGGGGAATACACATCAGAATTATTTAGATATTTTTGTAAAAACTCAAGGATTAAGAGGGACTTAACAATACCTTATAATCCTCAACAAAATGGGGTAGCTGAGAGGAAAAATAGGACAATTATAGAAGCTGCCAAAGCCATGATTCTTGATCAGAATCTAAATATAAATCTTTGGGCAGAAGCAACTAACACTGCTATGTATATACAAAACAGATGTCCTCACTCTCATCTTGAAGATAAAACTCCCGAGGAAGTATTTACCAAACTAAAACCAGATATTAGCCACCTTAGGATATTTGGGTGTCCTGTCTATATACATATACCTGAAGAGAAAAGACTAACACTAGAACCCTCTGGAAAAAGGAGAATACTTGTAGGATATAGTGAAACATCCAAGGCCTATAGAATATATATACATGGTCAGAAAAATATTAAACTTAGTAGGAATGTAATATTTGAAGAAGACTTAGCCTTCAAAAGAGCCCTAAGTACAATAGAGCCTGAAATCTATATCCCCACTCCTAACATAGAAGAAGACCCTACTCCTGAGCTTCAGAGGGAGAATCTTGAAGAAACTATAGGTGAAACTCCAATCCCACCTAGAGAAAAACTCAAGAAAAGACCTCTATGGGCCACCAAGACTGTAGCAGAAGCTCAGAAGTTTGCTGCTCCTTCAAGAACCTTTAGGGAAAGCAAAAGACCTAATAAATTCACTAGCTATGTTGCTCTTATGAATGATCTCTCTAAAACTAAACCAAACAATGTATCAGATGCAGTTAAACATCAAGTATGGAAGGATGCCATGTCTGAAGAGTATCAATCCATTATGAAAAATGATGTTTGGGAGATTGTTCCTAGGCCAACCAAGAAATATGTGGTTTCATCTAAATGGTTATTCAAAATCAAACATGTTGCAGACGGCAGTATTGAGAAACACAAGGCCAGATTTGTAGCCAAAGGCTTCTCACAAAGGGAGGGAATAGACTATGAAGAAACCTCTGCACCTGTTGCCAGGTATACATCAGTGAGAGCTGTATTAGCCATTGCAGCAGCAAAAGGATGGAAGGTACACCAAATGGATGTTAAGACAACATTTCTAAATGGTGAGATCTCAGAAGAAGTCTACCTAGAGCAACCTGAAGGATTTGAAAATTATGATGCAGAGTCTCATGTGTGCAGACTCTAGAAAGCTCTCTACGGGCTTAAACAGGCCCCCAGGGCCTGGTATGAAAAAATTGACACCTATCTCTCAGGACTAGGCTTCTATAAAAATGATGCAGATCCTAATCTCTACTACAAAAGAAATAAAGGTGATATGCTAATGTTAATTTTATATGTTGATGACTTATTAATCACAGGAAATGATTATCTTATAGATCAATGCAAGAATGATCTATCCAAAGAATTTGATATGAAGGACTTAGGACTCCTACATTACTTCCTAGGATTGGAAGTATGGCAAAATTTTGACAATATTATACTAAACCAAGGAAAGTATACCTTGGACATTTTGAAGAGATTCGGAATGCATAACTGCAGACCCATGACTTCTCCCATGGAAACAAATTTACACAAACTTAGGGAAGCAGCAGCAGAGTCACATTCCACTGATCCTATACTCTACAGACAGATGATTGGGTCCCTGATGTATCTGGTGAATACAAGGCTAGATATCTGTTATGTTGTCAATGCCTTAAGTCAGTTTATGTGTGAACCTAAGGAAATCCACTTGATTGCAGTGAAACACATTATGAGATACTTACAAGGTACTCTAAACCTTGGTCTCAAATATGAGAAAGTCAATCTAGATCTACATGGATTTACAGACTCAGATTGGGCTAGGAGTGTGACTGACAGGAAAAGCACCTCAGGGTGTTGCTTCAGTTTAGGATTAGCAGAAAACAGTCTTCTATAGCTTAGAGTTCTACCGAAGCCAAGTACATTGCAGCTTCCATGGCTGCTCGAGAGGCAGTATGGCTTAGGAAGTTGCTTGTGGGACTATTTGGTGAACCTATGAAACCCACTGTCATCCATTGTGACAACCAGAGCTGTATAAAGCTTTCTATAAATCCAGTATTTCATGACAGATCCAAGCATATTGAGATTCCATACCATTATGTGCGAGACATGGTAGACAAAAATGTGATCAAATTGGAATATGTTAGCACAGGAGATCAGATTGCAGATATTCTATCCAAACCACTTTCCAGAGTGAAGGTTGATCACTTCAGAAAAGGTTTAGGTATGATAGAAAGGTAAGCTGCTTTGTAAATAAGACGTTTAATGTGTAAACTTCTTTTGTCATGTTGGGACATTCTAGGTTTCACCCCCTGTGTTCATATCGAAGAGGTGACGATCTCTCAGATTATGAACACTTGTATGCAGACATCATAAGGTGACGATCTTATGATTCTCTAACCAGTTATCATGTTAAGATCTCTGGTATGTCATGGATGTGCCATGATGGTGTTGTGATAAAACATTTGTATAAAATGCTTGTGCACATATCACAACTTGGATAAGATGAGGATTTAACCATCCTCATATGTTTATCCTTAGTATTGCATGTTTAGGCAATACTGATATCACGTGTTCAGGTGATATCTTGTCATAATGAAATGATGAAACTTTTATATCACATGATTAGAGTGATGTTTTATATTTGTATCTTGTATCCTGATGGTACTTCATATCAGATGTATTGATGATATATATTTTAGAGACTGACATTATGAAAAAGAAATGTGATGCAGGTTACTTTATCTATCTTCCAAAGCTAAGAGGGAGTGTTAATGCATTAGTAGCTTATGCAAGATACGTCTCTCCTAACCTATCAATCTCTCTTGTTCTGTTTTGATTATGCTTTCCGAACTGAATATGTTTATCTGATTATAATATTGACATTGATAAAGATGGGTTAGATCGACAACTTGCTTAACAAAGTTAAGCGTCGATCTAATGCTATCGGGCTAGTAACCCGATAGCACATTAATGTCGATCCATAAATGGATTGGCATTAATATGCTATCGAGGTATTAACCCAGTAGCACATATATAATGCTATTAGTTATCGATCTATTAACATTTGCTTTGACACCGATTCATTTGGGTGTGGTTATATCAATCGGTTAACATTTGCCTTGACACCGATTCATTATCGGGTGTGTCTATCGATTTGTTATCATTTAGTAATGGCACCGATTAAGTTATCATAAACACCGAATGAATTAGTAGACAGTCACGACCAAGTGACATCTTGGTCGGACATGTCTAAAAGACATGTCCGATCAAGGTGCCACTTGATTGTGATTGCTTTACTATATATACATCATTCAAAAGAAAAGGAATGACATTGAAATCGATACATGTTCATTCTTCATACCTGCAGAAAAGAAAGACGATAATATTATGGTCATAATAATAATACCAAAATATTAAACATACCATCTAGTATATAACTTGTTCATTAAATTGGAAATTGCAATAACTTTTACAGGAATGACTAGCAAATTTTAATCATTCTCATTGACAGTCTAAAACACATTCTCTTTGTAACATGCCAGTAATTCTAGACTTAAGAAAATAGTTTACTAACTATAACAAAATAAAATTTCTAAATAAACTTAACTACTTTAGTTGAAAATAAAAATTAACTAACTAACTAACTACTATTCATCATATGAAGAATCTAACTAATTCATTTGAAGGAAGTCAATCTTTTAATGAACAATAACATGGAACATATATCATTATGCTATTCAATATGAAAAATAATTCATTATGATAACTTTTATTTTCAATGGAAGAGATAAAAGTTCAGAGATTACAATCATGAAGCTTTCCAACTGAATTCTTCTATAACAAGCCTCAACATAGTTTGAAAGAGGGAGAGCATCATCAAGGGCTTTTCCTCCCAACCTTAGACCTGGAAGTCCCCCACACTCCTAATTGGAAGTGGCCCTACCCTTCACGAGGGTGTAGACTAAGGACGAGATCTAGTTGCCATCTTGCCATCTAAGCTTGGTGTTTAGAACCTACACACATCTAGTCGAGCACACTCTATAGGTACCCCCTAACTAGTATGACCATTTGACTAGTAGGTGTATCTGGTTCATAAGAACTAGTGGTCACATGCATAGGGCAATGCCACCTTGGCCAAGGTTTCAATTAAGCAAGCACGTTATACGCGCTATCAATATTCACCACCCTTACTCGACTTGTATAGACAGAGGTTCAATTGACTCTTTGGTTACAAACTATTAAGATTTTTCAACTGTATGATGTCTACTGACATATAACGGCCATTAATGACCTTCTAGGGAATGTGACAATACCGGAAATCAACTGTTTATGTAACGACCTCGAATCCTAAACTTCTAGGAAATAAATACTTTTACACAAGATAATTTTCATAACAGCAGTAAAAGCATGTCAACTTTTTTTTTCAAAACATAAATATGTTAGGCCCACAACATACACGTAGAAACCTTGAATAGGGGGAAAACCATGGCAATAAATTTGCTTTATATGAATGATAGTTTTTACAACTTGTAGAGGCACCAACCCCTCATTCAATTTTGTGAGCACCAACTCACTAGAGGCACCAACCCCTCATTCAAAATTGTAGTCACAAGAATTAGAACTCTCTTATACATCTGATATACTTTTCACACAAATCTGCCAATTGTCTGATCACCAATCTGTCTTCAAGTCTGCTACAGGTCTGATCATAAATCTGCCTTAATTCCCTACCCAAATCTGTTCAAAAGAAGGATAATAATCTCAAAGGTTCTTCATAATACACTCCTCTTCATTCACTGTATTGGAGTCTGCTTTATCACCTTTAAGTATGATATAAACTAGACAAAATTCTACTCTACGTGTATGCAGCCTTTTCCTCTATATTCTCCAACCCACTTTCCAATCTACATTTGCAGCCTCCATATATATGTCTTCACATTAAGGAGACACACCTTTTGAATATTGAGGAGACATATCCTTTTATCAAGTTGTATCTTGAATCGTAGCTTTTGATAATAAGTATAACTAATTCACTCCTTTTATAAACTGGTACATATTCATTTAGGAATCACTGTTTTATTCTCTTTATGAATCGTGGCATCATGATGCTTTTACTAACTCATGCCTTTTCATTTATTAATTGTTATTTTTACTCCTCTTCACTAAGCACTCCCTTTAGGCAAGCAAATATATTCTCTTTTGCAAATCATATCTTTGTTTAGAAAATCACCCCATTTGTGAAATCTTACTAACTATACTACGATCGCATCTTTTCAATAACCGTTGCTTATGAGTTTGTTTGCTACAAATCGCTGCCGATTATTATTTCTGTATGAGCTTATTCATTAACTGTGGTTGCTGATTATTATTTCTTAACAAATCGCATCCCTTTTTGAGAGCAATCTGCTTCAATTGATAAATACAAATCACTGCCCATTACCTAAGAATCGCCACCTTAGTGTATCTCCAAACAAATCGAGTTTGTTAATCTTTATTAATGTTGCCTTCTACAAACGTATGATCGCTGCCTTCATGAAGAATAATCATTGGCTTTATTTAATATCACCTCTGCACATTAGTTTAAGTCACTGCCTTTCATTTATAGTTTGGAATTCTGATGATGTAAGTTTGCAAATCTTAGAGTAATCCCTTGTCACTGCCTTTCATTGTCTGTTGTAGCAGTCATTCTTCATTGCTCTCTATTCTGTTTGTTGCCATAATGATAATACAATTTGATCAACATATCTAACATATACTCAAATCTGACATCAACGACAACATCTGAACAATCTCCCCCTTTGTCATTGATGGCAACTCCTCAAAATAATGATCTTATAGAATACTCCCCCTTGCTCTAGTACTCTCCCTTTCTCTGGTACTCTCCCTTTGACATCAATGGCAAAGGGTATTATAATGAAAGAACTCCCCCTTACTTCTTAGAAGAATAGGGTAGTACCCCTAATTTTTGTCTAAGAAACTCAAAGGCTTCTCTTGGTAGAGGTTTTGTAAATATATTTGCTACTGGTTCTTTGGTAGTCACATACTCTATCTTCACCTATTGTTCTGCAACTTGTTCTCTCAAGAAATGATATTTGATGGGAATGTGTTTTGTTCTTGAATGCATGATGGGATTTTTGGAGATATTGATGGCACTTGTGTTATCACACAATATGGATATTTGGTGATCATATTCCACTCTAATGTCCTTCAAAGTTTGATGCATCCAAAATATTTGAGTACAACATGAGGGTGCTGCTATGTACTCTACTTCAGCAGTAGATAGGGAGATTGAGGCTTGTTTCTTGCTCAACCATGAAACAAGACTATTGCCTAGAAAGAGTGCATTGCCACTTGTGCTTTTCTTGTCATCTTCACTGCCAGCCCAATCAACATTTGTGTATACTTTAAGGGTGAAGTCTTCACTTCTAGGACACCATAAGCCAAAGTCCAAAGACCCTTTCAAGTACTTGAAGATTCTTTTCATTGCTTGAACACGTATTTCTTTGGGGGCTGCTTGAAATCTTGCCACAACTCCAATTGCTTGCATAATGTTCGATCTTGAGGCTGTTAGATAGAGTAAACTTCCTATCATCGATCGGTAGAGAGTTTGATTTGCTTTAGGAGAGTCATCATCTTTACTTAATTTACACCTTGTAACCATGGGCGTACTTACAGGATTGCATCCTTCCATCCTTAACCTTTTCAACATTTCCTTAGCATATTTTGTTTATGAAATAAAAATTCCATCTTTGAATTGAGAGACTTGTAGCCCTAAGAAAAAGGATGGTTCACCCAACAAGGACATCACAAATTCTTGTTGCATCCTTTGAGCAAAGTCTTGACACATTTCCTTTTTGCTTCCTCCAAAGATGATATCATCTACGTATATGTTGATGTGCCTGAAATCGCATTGCTGCAAACTCCATACGGCCAACGTAGAATAGAATAGCCAGCTAAGTATCCTACTCTCTCTTGAGATAAGGAAGTCCCTAATGCTATTTTTTATATTTGATCAAAGGGGACAACCTCAAGGTTTCTTTTGTCAGGTCTTGACTGCGGGATCTCTCAGTGGCTTGATGTGTTTTTGCTGGAAACACAAGGGGACTTACGATTTGCAACAAGCTAGTCTGCTGTGATTCTCGAATTACGCAATAAAGAGCAAAAGGAAAGGGTTAGGAGATCTAAAACTAACAACACGGGTATGCGGGTAGACGGATTCAACATAACCAATTCCTGCTTGGCCAGAATAGCTCACAACCTTGCAGGAACGGTGCAATCTTCAAAGGGACTTGGAAGATTTTCAGACTGGAGACGCACGGCTAAGCACCCAATTTGGCGCAGCTCAGACGGACACCTGCAATTGAACTAAGCACAATTAAAGGCTCAGGTTAACCACACAAAAGGATACACAGTCAGTATATCCTCAGTGGTATGAGCCTGAATCTATCAAATACTTGCACACCCAAAATAGAAAGATCTATCTAAAATGCTGAGAGAAACCAAGCAAACAGGATGAAAACAAGACAATAAACACCAAATCAATGTTTATATATTGATTTCAACTGCCTATTACAACAATTTTTGTAGTATCTCTATGCTACTGCCAAGATCTAACCTATTCTAACTCTAAAATCTAACTATCTAACCATCTCACTATCTAACAATCTAACCCTTTACAAAAGAAAGGCCTCTGCCTTTTATAGATATTACAATTTTGAATCAGAGGCTAGGATGGACTGCATCCAAGGGCCCTGATCTGCCTTCCAGAAGCTGGCAGCTTTAACCCATGCCCAATTAATTCTTAGTTATCCAACCAACAAATATCTCAACTACCTGCCACTATTTGGCTTTAATTCAGGTCTATCCAATCTTCTTGGTGGTTGGGAATAGTTATCCACAAAAATATCTTGCGCGGGACCCATAGGCAATTTACAATAAAGCTGCTTCAGTTTTAAAACTGAATTTCTGGACTCAAATCCAGCTGTGCACTTTCTTGAGAATGCATAGACTAAGTGTTCTTTTGCCTTCAATTTCGCCGGTGGACTTCATCATTGTTCAACGACATGGTTCCCAATGCTCTGTTGTTCTCGCGCTCTTGCATCTTTTCTTTTTCCAGTCTTCAGTGCCTGGCCTTGAATTGTGATCCTTACTTGATTTGCGTCTGAGGCCTTCTCCTGGTTCTTCGATGACGTCCTGCGATCAATCAACCAATTTCATTTCATTAAATCAATTTGAAAAATTAATTAATTTAAAAAATATTAAATTTAATGGCGTCTGGTTTGAGAAGCTCTATGTGAGATGTATCTTGAAAATGCTTCTCCTTTCTCTTCGAATGTGAAATCTGATCCTTGGTCGATTTACTTCTGCGTGATTTTACCTTTGGAGTCTTGGGCGTTTTGAATGGTTTTATGGCGTTTGAATGGTTTCTTATAGCGCGACTCTGGAGGTTTGAAGAACTTCTACAAATTTTAAAACTCTAAATCTCATGCTTTTCTGGTGAATTTCGGAGAGCTTAGACGCTATTCTGCAATTTTCAAAAACTTCGGACCCTTTGGCTTGTTTTGCAAATTTCGGAGCATTTAGCGTTTTTTTTTTGTAACTTGTAGAAATTTCGGACCTAAATGCCCTTTGTAAAACTTCGGATCTATAAACATGTTTGCAAATTTCGGAGCACTTGGGTTGTTTTCGCCAATTTCGTCGCCTTTCAATTTCGGCTCTAGGGTCCGAAAATAAGGATTCAATGTGAAGTTCGGGCCAAAAGACGTTTTATGCAAAATCGATGCACGTCCAAATTTCGGAGCAGGGGTCCGAATTTGGGGTTATAAAGTGAACTTCGGAGTTGGAGGAGTTTTTCGAAACATTTGGCACTATTTCACATTTTCTAATTTTGTCCTAGGGTTCGAAAATGGACACTTAAGTGATTTTTCGGACCTTGAAGGTCTTTTGCAAGATTTCACGTTTTTATTTTTTTTTCGCCCCAGGGTCCAAAAATGGACGTTTAAGTGTTTTCGGAGCTTGAGGGTCTTTTGGCAAGTTTATAACAAACTCTCAAATTTTGGAGCTAGGGTCCGAAATTGGGCGTTTAAGTGAAATTCGGACCTAAAGCACCTTTTGGCAACTTTTCACTTTTTCGGACCTTTTAGCCCCAGGGTCCGAAATTGGGCATTTTGGGCGATTTTAAACGTTTTTCTCAAGAAGTGCGAGCTTGGGCACTTGGGCAAGTTTGCCAAGTTCTCGCCGAAGGATCATTTAATGGAATATAACATTTAATTATAAGTGACATTTCCTTATATCCTTGTCACTTATACTTTAAGTTATATTCCATATATACTTTCAGGATGTTTGAGAGTGGTTTCGGCCCTCCAGGAGTTATATTGCAAATTCTAGTTTTTGGAGGATTCCTCAGTTTTTCAGAGTTAGTCAAAATTCAGGATCAAGAAATTCCAGACTTAAGCCAAATTTCAGGATCAGGAAATTCCAGACTTAGCCAAATTTCAGGGTCAGGAAATTCCAGACGACATTTCAGACTCCATCACTCACCAACTTGACCCTTCATATCCCCTTCCTCTTCCGCAAAGACAGAAAGGCACAAACCGGGGGGGGTCCCTGTCCAAGATGGGGATGGGTGTGCAATTCACACAACAGTATACCATGACAATCAATTGGTGTTCATCTTCAATCTTGAAGTAAAGATTGATGTCTACTATGCCTCACTTGAAACCTTGGTCTCGCAAGTATTTGTCCAATCTAGAGCACCAAGCTCTAGGGGCTTGTTTCATGCCATAAAGAGCCTTCTTTAATTTACATACAGTCATTTTTCTAATAGATTGAATCCTTCTGGCTGTTCAATATAGACCCAGAAATGTTGATTTAACATCCATTTGGTACACTTTGAAATTCTTGTAGCAAGCATATGCTAGAAACATCCTAGTAGCCTCTAGCTGTGCAACTAGGGCAAATTTTTCTTCATAGTCAACTCCTTCCACTTTTGCATATCCTTTGCACACCAACCTTGCTTATTTCTCACTACGTGACCATCTTCATTCAATTTGTTTTTGAAAACCCATTTGGTGCCTATAACTTTCTTGTCCTCAGGTCTTGGGACAAGCTCCCAAGTTTCATTCTTCTCTATTTGGTTTAGTTCATCCTCCATGGCTTCTACCCAATGTGTGTCCTGGCTATCTTCCTTGAAATCTTTAGGTTCAATCATGGAAAGTAAGGCCATGTGATTTGGTGTGGTTGCTAATCTTCTCCTTGTCTGTCACCAATAACTATCTCTTCTGGATGGTTTCTTTGAACAAATTTTGAAGGGGTTTTGGATGCCTTCATTAGTGTAGAAGTCTTTTCATTTTCATCTTCCTTTTCATCTTCCTCTTTGCTTCTTTCTTCCTCCTTATGATCAGCTTCTTGCTCTACTTCATTGTGATGGAATTTATCATCTACATGTACATTTCTGCTTTCAATCACCTTATGTAGTTAGTTATTGTAACACCTAAATGCTTTGCTAATTGATGAATAGACAAGAAACATCCCTTCATCGGCTTTTGTGTCAAATTTCCCTAAATTTTCTTCATCCCTTCTTATAAAACACTTGTTCCCAAATACTTTGAAGTATTTTACTGCAGCAGCCCTTCCTTTCCACAATTCATATGGAGTCTTATCATGATTGACTCTTATTTGTGCTCTATTTAGGATGTAAACTGCTGTATGTATTGCCTCTCTCCATAATGAATCTGATAATTTAGACTCATTTAACATGGTCCTTGACATTTCTTGTACGGTCCTATTCTTCTTTCCACCACTCCATTTTGTTGTAGTGTCCTAATAGTTGAGAATTGTCTCCTAGTTCCATGGTTTTTACAAAATTCTTTTGATGTGAACTCACCCCCTTTGTCTAATCTTAAGCATTTTATCTTCAATCCAGTTTTATTTTCAACTAAGGCCTTGAATATCTTGAAATTTTCTAATGCCTCAAACTTCTCCTTTAGAAAAGTGACCCAAGTGAATTTAGAATAGTCATCTATTAACAACATGAAATATCTTTCACCATATATGCTTTTGGTACAAGTTGGTCCACAAATATCCGTGTGGATGGGCTCTAATGGCTTGGATGTAGAATTTTCCTTTGATATGGATGTGACTCTTGTTTTCTTTTCAAGTTGGCAATGTTTGCAAGTAGTATTTGAAGGTTTAGAGATTTTAGGCATATCTCTCATGGCTTGTGTATTGCTAGTTTTGACTAGATTGTCAAAATTAATGTGCCCCAATCTTCTGTGCCACAACCACCCTTCATCTTCTTTTGTCATAAGACATTTCTTGCCTCTATTTTCACTTAGAATGTAAAGATTATTGGACCTGCTTGGTTTTGCTATGACTTCTCCTTCTTTCTTGATTTGGCATCCTTCTGCATGGAATAAAAGAATATGGCCTTGATCACATAGTTGGCTAACACTTAAAAGGTTGTGTTTTAGACCTTTTACATGTAGTACATTGTTTATTTCAGTTTTTCCATTGTCAAGACTTATGGTTCCTTTTCCTACTATAGTTGCTGTAGCATTGTCTCCAAAACTTACCGTTCCACCATCAATAGTCTTCAACTTGAATTTACTTTTGTCACCAGTCATGTGACATGAACATCCACTATCCACATATCATTGATCTTCATCATCTTGGGAATGTAATGCTATTTGTATCAGCAAAGGTCTCTCCTTTCTATTTTCTTCCTTCCTCTTCCATACCTTTGTATCTTTCTCCTTTTGTGCTATGAAGGTCTTTTTTACATCATCCAAATGGTTCTACAAAACCTTGCTGTGTGTCCAAAATTGTTACATCTATAGCATTCAATATTGTATAATAAAGGAGACAAAGGATTGTAATTCCTATCAACCTTTTTGGTGATGTTCCCATTCTTGTTCCAAGTAGAATTCATTAGGTGAGTTCTACAACTTACAGCCTTGTGACCAAAACGTTTACAAGTAAAGCAATAACCAACAAAGTTATTCTTGTTCCTATTTATGTAATTATGTCTTGGATGAAGTACCTTCTTATGTTTGTCCTTGAAAATATGGCTTGGCTTTTGATGACTCTTCTTAGCTTCTTTATTCTTAGCTTCTTGTCTTGGATGAAGTACCTTCTTATGTTTGTCCTTCTGATTTTTTAGGTGATTTCCCATTGTGCTGCTTTCTCCTTTGGTGGAACCCTTGAGTGCATCAGCATAGCTTTTTGACCTTTCTTAAAATCCTAGCCTTGTTTTGTTAGATGTTGATCTTTGCTGTTAATAATACCGTCCAAAAGATTTGAACTTTTCTCATACTTAAGGTTTGTTTTTAGTTTGAGGGATGTTCTTTCCAATTCATCTTTTAAAGAAGTTACTTGAGATTCAAGTTTACTGCAAGATTCTTCTTTTGCCTTTAATTGAGACCTCATCTCTTCTTCCACTTTCTTTTCCTCATCAATCTGAAATTTCAATTGGCTGATCTGCTTTTCTGTTTCTTCAAAAGTTCTGGTTTTTGTGCATTCTTCTTGAAACAAGTGTTTGTATTTTAGGAATTTCTTCCTTAGTCTCTCTATTTCATCTGTGGCATGATAGAGCTCTTCTTCAAAACTGTCTTCATTGTCACTTTTTGAATTAGGCTTGGCACTTTCCTCCTCATGTGAGAAGTTTCCATTGTCATTAATTTTTAGATTATCTTCTTTTGTTTCAAATGCCATGAACAACATTTCTTCTTTATAATTATCCCAGTCACTTTCATCGGAAGAGCTATTGTCCCTATATGCATAAAGACTCTTTTTGTAACCATTATTCCTTTTCTTGTTCTTATCATACTTGTATTTGAACTTATTTTCTTTTCTTGGGTAAGGCTCTTCATCATTGCTGTCACTTTCTCTTAGGCATGGACAATTTTTAATGAAGTGTCCAACTTTCCCACAGCTGAAACATTTAAATGGAAATTTTCCTTTGTTCTTTCTTCTCATCTTTTGAACAAATTGGGCTTCCTCTTTGTTTGTGTCTTCATCAGAGATTTTGCTCATTGAAGGTTCTTTGTTCTTCAATTTTCATGTAGATTTGAAAGCTGATTCCCTTGCTGATGAATCTCCTTTTCTAGTCCTCATTTCATAGGCTGTAATAATTCCATGTAGTTCATCCATTAGATAGCTGGTCCACATCCTTCATTTCCTCTATTGCGGAGACTTTAGAATCAAATCCATCAGGGAGTGACCTTAATATTTTTTGTATTACTGCTGGTTCATCTATTTCCTCTCCTAGACCTCGTATTGTATTGACTATTGACTATCTCGTCAACATGAAGGAAGAATGATGCAATGTTCTCCTCGTCCTTCATCTTGAGGCTCTCAAATTCTCTTTATGACTTTGAAGTTTTGCCTTTTTCACCTTAGTGTCTCCCTCATAGATGTTTTTTCAATTTATCCCAAACTTCCTTTGCTGATTGACAATGCATCACTTTTACAAGCTCTGGTTCACTTAGTCCACACAAAATTTGCATTTTTTGCTTTCGCATTGTTCTCATATGCTTTCTTCCCTTCTGCATCTAATGGAGGATTTGGAGCCTTATACCCATTCACCACTACTTGCCATACATCATACACCAAAGAGCTTATAAAGGTTTCCATTCTCAAACTCCAAAATGCATAGTTAGTTCCATCAAACATGTAATAACCCACTTTACTTAACCCAACAAAATTTTGACCTCTTTTTTTTTTTTTAATATTTAATTTAATCATTTGTGTTTGATTCAATTGCATACTCTAGACATCCATCCATTTGGATTAGGCATTCATCCATCCGGGATGAGCATCTAACCATACGGTTAGGCATCTGTCCATATGGAACAGAAGATTTCATCTATCCAATACAGGATAGGCATCTATCCAATTGGGATAGGAGGTGCTCTGGCCAAAGACTGACTCATCGGGACCATTCGGGTCCTGAGTCACTCACTAAGTACTACACTCCTCTAATAGGAGTGCACCGAGGTCGCTGTCCTTAGGAGAAATCAAAATAACATAATGCAAGCTTGAATTCCGCCTCGGAATTTGGCTTAAAGCCTCGGGAAGTCAAGCAAAACCATACGGGATTCCTTTGTAATGTCCCTTGTTGTACTAACTTAAGTTCGCCTTAATTTTAATGATTAAGTGTCTAATATTGTAAATGAATTAAGTGGTCTCTAAAGAATTGTATGGCTTAGTAAAGGAATGGGGAAATTCAATCAGTATTACTGCCAAATGATCTTATGATGACAAGATCTGATTTTATTATAGATTCTGCAATTCTGCTCCAAGTAAGAAATCTGATATGTATATCGAACTAAGAAAAGAAGGAAGATTGTCTGATATAACTACAAAACAATGCTTCTTTAATGCAAATACCATAGAGTGGTTGGAAATGTATATTTATATATGAACGAATGTATGCGGTATAAAGATAGTCGCTATCTCAGTTTAATATCAATGTAATCACAAGAGTATTCGCATATGAGAGACAAATGTTAGTCTGACCTCGAGTGTGATTAGAATCCTTTGTTTTGCGGGAATGTTCCAATGCCCCTTCTTCCTTCTGTTCCCTCATGCATTTATATCTTTATTTTTTTATTTGAAGGGAGACATCCGCTTGGAATGAAGACAATCCCTTTCCAAAAGACACAACTCTTCTTAAATATGGATCGCTGTCCTCCCTTTGTAATGCTTAATCGCTGCCTCATTAATAGCTGGCTTTGTAATAGTTAATCAATGTGTATTAATTTATTTTACATAGTCGCTACCTTAGGAGTCTTATAATATTTATGTATTAAGACGTAATAATTGCTTTCCCTTCGATCATCAACAAATGCATCTCCAACTCTACGATTTGCTTTTATTCTGGCCTTAGTCGATATTAACAGATTAATATGAAATTAAAAGCATTCAAGGGAAAGATTCATGTGCCACCTTAGCAGAAATAAACCTCCATATATTTGATACATCCAAATATTTAATGATTCCGCAATTTGACCATAGTCCAAGGCAAGCATGAAGCGACAGCTCCTCCTTTGCCCATGATTATATTAAAGTTTATGATCTGTAATGTCTGTATCAAAACGTCCTTTATGAAGTCCTTAATTTATATATTAACCTTTAGAATTTTTATATTATTATATATCTTTTGATATAATTCAGATGGCCGATAATATTTGTCACATGCACTATTTTCTTCCTACGTTGCATATGCTTTGATGTTTGTAATGAGTCGCTGCATTGTCTAGGCATTAACCACATAAGCTACTTGGTCATAGTATCTTAGGAAATGCTGTTGTGAACTACGTATTAATTATTTATTTACTGCGTAGCTGTCACACAGAACCATATATCTATGTCTGGGTTACCGCATGCATCAGTGTATAATACTCCAACTGTATTTATTTATACGTTGCAGATTATATTCATATACTGTGTACTCAGAATATGTATCTGAGTCTTCAACAAAGTGTATGAGTATTCTGTACAGCTATCCATAATCTAATCAAAATTTGTATTGTATTTTAATATTGGTTCTATTTATGGTATCGTATTAATACGATATTATTTATAATGTATTTTGATAATTTATGTTTTATATTAATTAAATAGCACATTATATGATAAGTGTAATATATTCAATATATCTATTTTATGTTTTAATAGTATTTTATGGTAAAATTTCTTTAATAGTTAATATAATATTAATAATTGAAATATGAACGTTACATTAAAAATAAAATAATAATAATAAATAATAGTCATAACAAATAATAAACATTAATAATCATATATTAGAGGAAAATCGTGAAGTCTCATAAATGAGACGATTTTCCAATATTATTAAATGTTAATTAATAAATGTTTTAATTATCGTATTTATTTAATCCAATGTCCAAAGAGGGGTTATGACATCCTTCCGAGTATGCATTGAATTACTTTTTCTTTTTATTACACTCATCTTTCAAATTAGGATTCTTCGCAATCCTTCTTCTTACCAAAACCTAGACCCCATCCACGAACGCCTGAGTACTAGGGACAACTTCGTCCCTGGACTTCCTACATACCCGTTTCGGCACGGGATCAAGGCGTAAAGTATGTAGTTCTATTTTCTAATCTATGGTTTAATGTAAACCGTTTGGTGGGTACGCAACCCTTTCTAGGGTCAATGTCCCAGATAGTTTCTCTACGGTTGCTACCCACGATGGTAGCACTTAAGCAAAGGCTCAAGTTGGCCTTTTGCTTGTGGCCTAAAAAAACTAGATCCTAATCCTATCATAAGCGTCACCCTTGACCCAATTGTCAATCGTCAACAACTCTTTTGAGATTAAGTCAAATTTATAAAAGCATTTCACTCAATCAACCCTAAAGGGGTTTACTATGGTTTAACATAGCGGGTGTAAAATCATTTAAGAATTATCTTATTAGATTATCGATCCAAGGGGGATTATCCGCCCCTTGGATTTTAACTTCCAAGTGTCCCTTATTACTCCCCGACGACTTATAGAGACGATGCCACAGACGTCGTTGATGTAGCTTTATTAGGTGTTAAGTGCAGTAGTTCAACACGACGACATTACTCGTAAGCGTGACCCAGAGGCACCGTAAATACCGAACGCTGCTAGGTTTTTGTTTTCCAACTCCTTTTGTTTAGTTTTCTAACTAAGAGGCTATGAAAACTTTTAATTAGCATCATGCTTGAAACAATTATGAAATGAATGTGCATAATTAGACATTGTAAAGCTTAATAAATTGAAATAACTACTTCTATGGGATTCATGAACCACTTGAAAACCAAATTATTTAATATTCAAAACTTGAAATATAACTTGCACAATAATAGCAGTTATGAAACTCGCATATTGATAATTAAACGTGTAACTTGCATGAAGATGATGAAAATGTAACTTGCTCATCAATAAATGCAAATAATGTATAAGTAATTTGCATGATGCAAGAATAGTGTAATTTACATGTAAGATTAAGCAATGTTTATTTCTATCCTCAGAATAATTAATTATAGAGTCACTAGCTTAAAATAAGCAATAAGTCTAGACATTAGACAAATTTTGGATCAAATCATAATAATATAAATTAATTGTTTTCTAATGAATCTAAAACACCAACTAAGTAACCCAATAAATCCCCAATAAATTGAAAGATTCCAATTATAAAATTTGATATATTTTTAATTTACAATTGTAAATTCACTAAAGATAAATTAATTATAAATTTATCTAAGTTTAACTTTATTAAACTAAAATTTAAATTAAAGAAAAAAAAATTAACAAAATCCAATTTGCAAAAATTAATTTTAGGTAATGGCTTTCATTGCTAAGTGGGGAGTGGGGGCCACGGGTCCCATCACCACTGCGGACCTGCAGGTGCAGGCCCGCAGTGATGAGGGGACGGCCGTGGGCCCCTCCACTTCCTCTGCGGCCACTGCCGTAATAGTGACCGTAGGGGTAGTGGAGAGTACCACTCCCCGACGGGTATAATAACTCCGTCCCCCCCCCCTGTGTTGACCGTTTCATTAATTTTATGCAAACAAAATTTTTTTTTTGAAACCCACTTTATTTCATTTTATTCTTTTTTTTATCGTATAAGTTTTATATATATATATATATATATATATATATATATGGTTTTATTCCAGTTCTATTAACAATTTAAAAATGTTATTATAAAAATAAAAATAAGAATCTACTCACAGGCATGAAAGATAATAGAGAAAATTATTTCAGATGATCTCACAGGAGCCCAAAAAAAAGATACATTGTGCTTGAATTTGAGGCAGCAATACAACAGAGAACTAAATTACCTCAGAGATAGATAGATGTATAAATTTCGATTTCATAGTGATCATATTCAACAAATTTGCCTTATGTTGAGATAAACATAAATTTTATGATGAGATTTTCAGGAAATTAATATTCACAGAGGAGAGAGAGATTTCTGAAAAAAATAAAAGATAATATTTTCACAGGGAGTTCATACAACAATATTGAGAAGAAAGAAAAATTCATATTTGAATTACTATTTCACTTAGCATAGAGAAAGAAACTATTTACAGAGATAAAAGAATTTTGAGTTTTTCAAAAAAATAGAGATGTAGAAAAGCACGATTTTTCCAGATTCAAGATTTCTCTAGATTTCAAAAAAACAAAAAAAGTAGAAATTTGATTTCTTTCTTTTAAATAGATTAACAAATAAAAGAGAAATCTGCATTTGCATGTTTGAAAAATACTTTTATCCATGCATTTCTTTAATGAAAAATAGATTTTCCTTTCTAATTAATCTATCTAACAATTAAGAAATAATTTCCTTTAGAAAATTATATTCAAATAAAAGAATCTAAGAGGAGATATTTCCTTTTGAAAATATAAAAATTTACATAAGCAATTAGCAAATGCAAAAAGGGAGGAAACCTGGAGAAGCCTTTTGATGTTGAATCCTCTCCAAATCTTCAAGCCTAGCCTTCCTTGATCCTTCCTTGCAAGCTTGGAAAAATTTCTTCAAAACAAACTTAACAATTCTCCAAATGAAGAATGTGACTGCTAGAAAAAAAAACTACTTGAGAAAACTTTTCTTCAAAAAAATAATCAACTCCCTCTTTTTGAAAATTGCATACAATATATAGGAAAAACCCCTTAATTCCACTATCTAGAAAAATTAATTGAGAATGAGATTCTTTTTCCAATATTTGATCCATGCAAAATTGATTAATATCCTAGTGGGGGAGTTACATGCAAGGGAATTAAAGAATGAAGATTCCTCTAGAAGCTTCTAATTTCTCCTACAACATGTGCCATAATTGGGAATGGGAAAAAAAATAAAAATAAATAATGCCTATTTAAATTATATTCTCCAAGTGCGTATGTGGGTCCATTATTCAACCTTTTATAATATTTATTCAACCATATTCAATAGCTCAACCACAAAAAGATATAATAGAAATTGTATCAAATCAAAAGTGATAAAGGAGGGTTGTGACAAAACAATGGAGCTTTGCTTGTAGAGAGTCCATTAGATTTAGCCATGTGTGCAATTATGATCTACCTTCTAGTTGGTTAGACTAGTTTGAAAGGCCGACTTTGATATCAATTGTTAGGCCCACAATTATATTGAGGAGGGGGGTGTGGTGGTGAATCAGTATAACACACTTTTTCAAATTTTAACTTTATTAATCAAACAATGCAACAACTTAAATGCAAAGAACACAAGTACACAACATATATGTGGAAACCCTAAATAGGGGGGAAATCATGGCAATAAAATTTCTTTATATGAATGATAGTTTTTACAACTTGTAGAGGCACCAACCCCTCATTCAATTTCTTGAGCACCAACTCACTAGAGGCACAAACCCCTCATTCAAAATTGTAGTCACAAGAATTAGAACTCCCTTATCAATCTGATATACTTTTCACACAAATCTGCCAAAGGTCTAATCATCAATCTGTCTTCAAGTCTGCTACAGGTCTGATCATAAATCTGCCTTAATTCCTTACTCAAATCTGTTCAAAAGAAGGATAATAATCTCAAAGGTTCTTCATAATACACTCCTCTTCATTCACTGTATTGGAGTCTGCTTTATCAGCTTTAAGTCTGATACAAATCAGACAAAAATCTACTCTACGTGTATGCAGCTTTTTCCTCTATATTCTCCAACCCACTTTCCAATCTACATTTGCAACCTCCATATATATGTCTTCACATTAAGGAGACATACCTTTTGAATATTGAGGAGACATATCCTTTTATCATGTCATATCTTGAATCGTAGCTTTTGAGAGTTATTAATAAGTATAACTAAATCACTCCTTTTATAAACTAGTACCTATTCATTTAGGAATCGCTGTTTTATTCTCTTTATGAATCGTGGCATCATGATGCTTTTACTAACTCACGCCTTTTCATTTATTAATTGTTATTTTTGTACCTCTTTCACTAAGCACTCCCTTTCGGCAAGCAAATTTTTTCTTTTTTGCAAATCGTATCTTTGTGTAACAAATCAAACCATTTGTGAAATCTTACTAACTATAATAGGATTGCATCTTTTCAATAACTGTTGCTTATGAGTTTGTTTGCTACAAATTGCTGCTGATTTTTATTTCTGTGTTTATTTCTGTATGATTTTATTTGTTAACTGTGGTTGCTGATTATTATTTCTTAACAAATTGCATCCCTTTTGAGAGCAATCTGCTTCTATTAATTAATACAAATCACTGCCCATTACCTAAGAATCGCCACCTTAGTGTATCTCCAAACAAATCGAGTTTGTTAATCTTTATTAATGCTGTCTTCTACAAACATATGATCGCTGCCTTCATGAAGAATAATCATCTCCTTTATGATATATCACTTCTGCACATTAGTTTCAGTCACTGCCTTTCATTTATAGTTTGGAATTCTGAAAATGTAAGTTTGCAAATCTTAGAGTAATCCCTTTCACTATCTGCTGTAGCACTCATTCTTCAGTGCTCTCTGTTTTGTTTGCTACCTTTTTTACAGTCTGATCAACATCTCTAACATATACTCAAACCTGACATCAATGACAACATCTCAACAAATACATTTTCAAATTAAATACTTTTAACATTTCATTTCTGTTTGAAAACATTATTAAAGGAAAAATTTTCTTTTCTCTTTTTCATTGTATTGAAAATCATGGTACGATACATGTCATAAATAAAATTTATTAGATATACCCACTAGGAAAGTACTGTTTCTGTGTCGCAAGCCTCGGCTAGTCAACTGCAGGAGGGAGAGTATCATCTGAGTGTTTTTCCTCCAACCACAGACCAATGGTCTCCCACACACGTTTCTGCTGGAAATGGTCCTACCTTTCACGAAGAGCATAGACGAAGGGAACCTATGTGGTGCCATCTTAGTACTGGTGTCGTGTGCCACATATCTCATTCTGATGATACTACTTTAGACTATCTTCTAACTAAGTATAACCAATCTGGATGATCTATGTTTTGGCGACACTTATGAATTAACTAGTCGCATGAAGTGACAAATACGCCACTTTGGCCAAAGTTTAATTTTCATAAAAGTCACTGTCCACTCACCTCTTACTCGACTTGGAGACTACTCTTCCTAGGGTTTGGTAAGAATAAAATTAAGACCAAAAGCATAAAAAGAACTTGCAATCACGAATACTTAATGGTATGGACTTCCCCTTTGCATCTGCAACCTCAAATATAGAGTCACTACCCCTAGTCTGTGTTGACGTGTCTGAAATTGCATTGGTGCAAACTCCATACGGCCAACGCAGAATAGAATAAACTTACTGAGTATCCTATCCTCTCTTGAGATAAGGAAGTCCCTAATGCTATTTTTTCGTATTTGATCAGAGGGGACAACCTCAAGGTTTCGTTTGTCAGGTCTTGACTGCGGGATTACTCAGCGGTCGATGTGATTTGCTGGGAACACAAGGGGACTTACGATTTGCAACAAGCTGGTCTGTTGTGATTCTCGAATTACGCAATAAAGAGCAAAAGGAAAGGTTTAGGAGATCTAAAACTAACAACACGGGTATGTGGGTAGACGGATTCAACATAACCAATTCTTGCTTGGCCAGAATAGCTCACAACCTTGCAGGAACGGTGCAATCTTCAAAGGGACTTGGAAGATTTTCAGACTGGAGACGCACAACAAAGCACCCAATTCTGGCGCAGCTCAGACGGACATCTGCAATTGAACTAAGCACAATCGAAGGCTTAGGTTAACCACACAAAAGGATACACAATCAGTATATCCTCAGTGGTATGAGCCCGAATCTATCAAATACCTACACACCCAAAACAGAAAGATCTATCTAAAATGCTGAGAGAAACCATGCAAACAGGATGAAAACAAGACAATAAACACCAAATCAATGTTTATATATTGATTTCAGCTACCTATTACAACAATTTCTGCAACATCTCTATGCTACTGCTTAAAATCTAACCTATTCTAACTCTAAAATTTAACTCTCTCACCAGAATCTAACTATTTAACAATCTCTAACTATCTAACCATCTAACCCTTTACAAAAGAAAGGCCTCTGCCTTTTATAGATATTACAATTTTGAATCGAAGGCTAGGATGGACTGCATCCAAGGGCTGCAACTTGCTATCCAAAAGTTTGCAACTTTAACCCATGCCCAATTAATTCTCAGTTATCCAACCAGCAACTATCTCAACTACCTGCCAGTATTTGGCTTCAATTTGAGTCTATCCAATCTTCATGGTGGTTGGGAATAGTTATCCACAAAAATATCTTGTGCGGGACCCATAGGCAGTTTACAATAAAACAATTTCAGCTTTTTAGAAATTGAATTCCTAGAATTAAATCCAACTGTGTGCTTTTTCCCGAGAAGGCACAAACTTGCAGCATTCAGAGTGTTCTTTGGTCTTTGGTCCCGGTGGTGGACTTCATCTTTGTTCAGTGGCACGATTCCCAATGTTTGGTCGCTCTCGCGCTCCTGCAGCGCGTTCCCACATCTTTTTCTTTTGCAGTCTTCAGCGTCAGGCCTTGGATTGCAATCCTTCCTTGATTTGCGTATGAGGCGTTCTCCTGGTTCTTTGATGACGTCCTGCGATCAATCAACCAATTTCATTTCAATAAATCAATTTGAAAAATTAATTAATTTAATTTAACAACATTAAATTTAATTACGACGTCTGGCCTGAGAAGCTCTTTGTGAGATGTATCTTGAAAATGCTTCTCCTTTCTCTTCGAATGTGAAATCCGATCCTTGGTTTTGATGGTGTTTGGGTGATTTACTTTTGCGTGATTTTACCTTTGGAGTCTTGGGCGTTTTGAATGGGTTTATGGCGTGATTCTGGAGGTTTGAAGAGCTTCTGCAAATTTTAAAATCCTAACACTCATGCTTTTCTGGTCGCGATTCTGGGCACTCTAGCAAATTTCGGACCTCGGAGAGGTTTTGACGATTTGCAAATTTTTTCATCTCTTTAACTTAACTCTCTCGCAAGACTCCCTTCTTTAGCGATTTTCGGCACTCACAAGGAAATTGTGAACTTCGGATGTTTCCTGTTTTTTGCCAATTTCAACAAGTTTTTATTTTGCTCTTAGGGTCCGAAATTCGACCCTCTAGGCGATTTCGTGATTTTAAAGATAAATTCGGACCTTTTATGCCCTTTGGAATTTCACGATTTTAAACGCTTTTAGCGAATTTCAGAGCGCTTGGGGTTTTTGCGAACTGGAGATATTTTCAGAGCATGGGGAGTTTATTCCAGCTGAAGGGTAATTTTCGGACCATTGAACACTTCTTGCAACTTAAAGAAAACTTCGGACCCTAAGCCCTCTTTTGGAAAATCGGAGAAATTTCGGACCATTAAACACTTCTGCAAATTTGGAGTTTCAAGGCGTTTTTACAACTTTCGGAGTTTTCGCGATTTTTAACCTTTTATCCGAAATTTCGGACCTTTAAACACTTCGTGCAAATTCTAGGAATTTCGGACCTTTTGGCCGATTTTGCAAACTCAAGGTAAATTTCAAAGTTTTTGAACTTTTGGCGAACTGGAGGCATTTTCGGACCTAAACCACCTTTTTGCAAATTTAAAAAAACTTCGGATCCTTAAGGCGTCCTTCGCGATTTTGAAGATTTCGGAGTGTTAGCACACTTTAATGCCTTTGCAATTTTGGAGTTTTCGCGTTTTGGTGCCCAAAGGCGTTTTCGGACCATTTGTTTATTTCGCAAATTTCGAAGAATTTTGGACCACTTGGACCTTTTTGTAATTTTTGGATGCTTAGCCCTATTTTCACAAATTCGATGAATTTTGGACTTTGAACACCTTTTTGCAAGTTAAAAAAAAACTTCGGACCTCTAGGCCAATTTTGCAAACTTCAAACCTCTATCGCTTTTTGCAAATTTAGACAAAACTTCGAATTTCGGCCCCAGGGTTCGAAATTGGGCATTTAAGTGAAATTCGGACCTAAACCCACTTTTTGCAACATTTCACATTATTTCACATTTTCAAATTTTCGTCCCAGGGTCCGAAATTGGGCATTTAAGTGAAATTCGGACCTAAACCCACTTTTTGCAACATTTAAACATTTTCCAGTTTTTTGCCCCAGGGTCCGAAATTGGGCATTTTAAGTGAAATTCGGACCTAAAGCCAGTTTTGTCAACTTAAGTGAATTTCGGACCTGTAGCCAGTTTTTGCAACTTTTGGGAATTTCGGACCTCTTGAAAGATCCCGGATAGATCTTTGCTGTTAACCTGCTGTAATTTTTTATTTTTAATTTTGTTATCCTGTTTATTTAAGTTTTTCTTACAGAACTAGACAGAAGTGCAAAAGGGTTGTTTGTTTATGTGTTTTTGATTGTTTTATAGCATAGGAAGGAATAGATAACAGCAAATATGAAGCAATACTGAAATAAATGAGGTATACAGCAAAAGTCAGAATTATTGCAAATCGTACAAGGCAGATTTGTTTGAATTACAAAGCCAAACAATGAATCCAATGTATTTCCCAAGCTCTCATACAAATTCGAAGTCAAACTGGAAGATGAAGAATGTTCTCCAACCCCACATACACTGGAAGTGAATACAAGCAATACCCTATACACCACGTGGTGTATTTGCTGCAAATGGCATTCCTCCAGCTGCAATGAACCACGTCTCCACTGGAAAGATGGTAGGCTACGCTGAAACCCTACTGAGAATTGATGCCTCTGTCCTTAATCACCACGCACAATGCCTTATAAGTCCGGTGCCAAAGATTGCTGAGGGCTACGTCCCAGCCAATCCTAATCCTGGGGTTTGCGTCCCAGTCTAGAAATCACTCTCCAGAGCAAATTCATACAAGTTGTCAAATATGCAAAAGATAATCATAGAATGAAGCTCCTATCCCCTTATAACCCCTCTCAATTGCAAATCGAACCCTAATTGTCTCCAAGTGGCGTGGTCTAGTGGAAATGTTATAATTTCTTATTTTAAAGTGGTCATGTTACTAGAAAATGACCTTTTTCTCCATAGACAGAAATCCGCTCACTGAATTGCCCTGAGCCCAAAGAGAAGGATTTAAAGAATTTCAAGATCTTTCCAACGAGCTATCACACAATAGGATGCGCATCCAGATGAGGCCAAAAATCCCCTTATTACTCCAAAATGGCTAACAACTTAGCCTTATTTATTTATTAAACGCTAACTTAGGAAATATTAAAAATATAACCCAAATAGCCACAAAATGCCCAACTGACATTACAAACCCTAAAATCATCCTGTCACCTGTCTGTGACTGAAGTCGGAAATCAAGGATTCACTGGTAGTCTCATCCCTAAAATCTAGGGATGCTCCTAAAATTTAGGAAACAAGCCCAATCTCTCTGAAACTGAACCCAAAGAGGCATCTCATGGAGACCCAACCTTGGGCATGATCAAACCTCCTAAAAAGTAGGAATTGCCTCCTAAAAACAAGGAATGTCTCCCAACTGATCAATAACTGCTAGAACACCAAGTCTCCAACACTGAATAACCAAACCAGGTCTCTGTCCAACCCTGTCAGCCTACAAGACCCCATAATAAGCTGACTCACATGTCTCTGCTAGACTGAGCTAGAGTGGGGACATGACACCTCTTGGGCATTTTGGCGATTTTAAACGTTTTCCTCAAGAAGTGCGAGCTTGGGCACTTGGGCGAGTTTGTCAAGTTCTCGCCGAAGGATCATTTTATGGAATATAACATTTAAATATTCCATATATACTTCCAGGATGCTTGAGAGTGGTTTCGGACCTCGAGGAGTTATATTACAAATTCTAGTTTTTGGAGGATTCCTCAGTTTTCCAGACTTAGTGAAATTTTAGGATCAGGTCATTCCAGACTTAGCCAAATTTCAAGATCAGGACATTCCAAACTTAGCCAAATTTCAGGGCATTTGAAGATCAAGATGACATTCCAGACTCCATCACTCACCAACTTGACCTAACTCAGACCTTCAAGGATGATATTCACTCACCAAGCAAGACATAATGAGCAACAAGAGCAAAACCAGGCCCTAAGGAAGACTCTCAAAGAAACCCTAATTCTGGGGCCCTGTGGACTCACCCTGGCTCAAGCAGAGCCTGCCATCCCAGCGATTCCCCTGACAACACTCATCATGCAAAGGCTAACGGACAAAACCTTTGAAAAAACCTAAAAAAACAAATTCCAGAAAGCAAAAAGTAGGGGTCTTTGCAAATTTAATGGGGCGATGTGTGAATACGTCACAACAGCCCCTAGAGGCCGAAATTGGCTTAGTGGCACTTGACCCTTCATATCCCCTTCCTCTTCCGCAAGGACAGAAAGGCACAAACTGGGGGGTCCCTGTCCAAGACGAGGATGGGTGTGCGATTCGTACAACAGTCCGTCATAAGTTCGTTTTAGGTTTTCCTTCTATGTATGTCTTATAGAGTCTACAAGAATATATTAATTCCTTGGCTAGGATTCTTTGACCCACTGGTCTCTCTAGAGTTCCTAGAACTACAAATTGACACCCCCTTGCCAAAACAAAGAACAATTACATACCCTTAACATATTTGTTCATATAAATACTTTTGTATATTAATAACCTCATGCATTACAAATATTTGAAATGTCTCTTTCTTCGACTACCTATCGAAAACACTTATACTGAGTTTAATTACAATGGTATTCATTTCAAGAACGAGAATACATGTAATAATGAACTAAGAAAAACACAAGCATATTTTAGGAATTCACACCAATCCCATTTCTTCATTTCTTAACTATAACAAGCTTACCCATCGAGAACACTTCATGAAAACACGATTATCCTCGCGTTCCAAGAGTAGACATAACAAGTAAAATAATTAAGCTAACAAGCAAAACATAGAACATGCCTGATTACTGTTGTGACCATTTCACACATCGCCCCATCGCAAATGGGGACCCCCTCTTTTTGCTTGTTTTTCGCTTGTTTTCGCTTTCGTTTTTAGGGTTTTGTTAGTCCGTTAGTTGTCTGGATTTAGGGCTAAGCCTTAGGGTTTTTAATCTTGCCTTTTCAAGCCAAAATCCAGTCATTTTTGAGAAGCTTTTGAGCTTTCTTTTCTAGAATGCAAATTTTGAATGCAATGATTTCGCCAAAATGGTCTAATTTTCAATTGGAATGTTCATGCAGAGCTTAAACTTGTCTAAGTGTTGACCGTCAATATGAATTTTTGTCTGACTGAATATTTTGACCAAATTTTGACTTTTTTGAAGTTTGATCCTGGGCATTGGAATTGATTTGTTTTCGCCTCGTGAAGTGTTAAAATGTGAAAAATCTTGTTATTTTGGCCTGTAGGAGCAAAATCGCTCCTGTCCCTCAGTGAAGGACGGGAGCTCATTTTCAGATATCTCATCATCCTTGTGGAGTCCGGACAAATTTTACGTTTGAAGTGATAGAGAACGACAAGATCTTTCATTTGAATATAAATTGAAGATTTTCATGAGCGCGGAAAGGCCTCCAGGAGGAAAATCGCTCCTGTCCCTCAGTGAAGGACCGGAGCTACGATTCAAATTTCGCCTTGTCCTTGCAAGATTTTGAAAACTTAATGATTTGAGGACGTCCGAAGGAAGATACTTTGCCAAATGAATATAATTTGAGATGCAAAAAACGAAGGAAAATGACCTATATTGACTAAATCGCTCCTGTCCCTCTCCAAGGGACCAGGGCGAGGTACCTTTTAGCTCTCGTCCCTCTCCCAGGGACCAGAGCGATTTCCTCCATTTTGCAAAATCCAGACAAGGGTCAAGGCAAGTTTACGTTCAAAAACGAAGGAGAACATGAGATGAATGCATTGAATATAAATTGAAGATTTTTGGGACGTCCATACCAGCATTGAATGCCTAGTTCGCTCCTGTCCCTCTCCAAGGGACCAGAGCGATTTTTGATATAATTGCCTTTTTGCAAAATTACAAACAATGTCAAGGCATGGGCGGATAGAGGGAAGAAGGACGAATCCGTTGAATATAAACTTAGCGCATGGCAAAGTGAGATGAAAGCCGCAAGGGAAGGATCGCTCCTGTCCCTCTCCAAGGGACCAGGGCGATACAATGGTGATGATGCGTCCCTCCAGAGTTCAAGGTCGTCCCTCCAAGGTTCAAGGCCGATCCAAGTTAGGACGAAGGGTGGCGAGGACATTTCAAGGCATTTCCATCAAGCGCAACGTTGCAAAGGTCATCACATGGAAGGATTTGCACTATAAAGACCTGGATCGCTCCTGTCCCTCTCCAAGGGACCAGAGCGATATTTCTATTAAAGCATCGATTTCAAAAGACAAGCAAGTTTCAAGCTACCAAGAGGGTCGAAAGGACATCATTCCACGCAATGAAGATGATTGCAAGTCGGTACAAACAAGAACAAGCATGTTATGATGAACTTCGCTCCTGTCCCTCAGGAAGGGACTAGAGCGATATTGATATATTGGATTAATCCATGCAAGATTTACGTAAAGACAAAGATACACAAGGTTACATATGCTCCAGGACATCGTTTGAAGACAATTTGCAAGAGTTTTAAACGTCCAAACATTGCTAATCGAGGTAAAAGTCTCCCATCGCTCCTGTCCTTTGGACAAGGACCAGGGCGATATCATTAAAAACACTCACGTTCCTTCAAAGATCAAGGCGACATGAGGATAGGAAATGCGAGGGACGACATTTGGAGGACATTGCAAAGGAGATCAAAGTGTAAAGTTGCCAAGGTCAAGGAGAAAACATGGATCGCTCCTGTCCCTCTCCAAGGGACAAGGGCGATGGTCCCTTTAAATACGTCCAAACACATAATGAAGCGAATAGGAATAAGCGCAAAGGACACAAGCAATGATTTTTCGAAGGTCAAAGATACAAGATGAACATAAAAACATGGAGATCGCTCCTGTCCCTCTCCAAGGGACCAGGGCGATAATGGTCATGGGATGCATTTGCTCGCACAAGAAAAGAAATCCAAGTTCGAAGGACCACCAGATGATCGATTTGGGACGTGGAAATGAAGGAGTTGAACGTTGAAAACGCAAGAATCTAGACCAAAATCATGGATCGCTCCTGTCCCTCTCCAAGGGACCAGAGCGATGAGGTACGTCCCTTTATTTTCCAGTTTTGGCGCCAAATTAAACAATTCAAATTTACTTTAAATGCTAAATCAATTTAAAAATTAAAAATCCATTTTTTTTTTATTGGCATTTAATGTGGCGTTAAACATTTATTAATTATTTTTGCCTTATTTAAAAATCGAAATTTGCAATTAAAAAACGCAAGGCATTAGTAATTAATTAATTAATTAATAAAAAATCGATTTGAGCGCTCATATATGGAGGTCGGCCTTGTTATTTCATTGCAAATCATTTAAAAAACGGTTTTATTTTTATTAAGTCGGCCTAAGGGGTAAAGGATGCAAGCGCTATATAAGGGGGGTAGAATTATCATTTTCTACATCATTATTTTTACCTTCCTTTATGCGAGTTGACAAGAGGCGAATATAGTGCAAGTTTTATTTATCCAAGGTGGCAAAGACACTCCAAAGGTGGTGCGAATTGCATTGAAGACCAAGGGTGGCGCGCTTAGACATTCCAAAGGTAGTGCGACTTCAAACCAAAGGTGGCGTAGACATTCCCAAGGTGGTGTGAGGCGTGCGAAGTGTGTTTGAAGAGGTGCGAATCGCATTGAAGATCAAAGGTAGACCGAATTTGAAGATCCATCCAAGACCACGCCTAGGGCGAATTTGCTAAGGACTTGGTGTTTTATTTGTGCGAAATTGAAGATCACATTCTCTCCAGAGGTGGCGAAATCAAATTTGAGGGGATCATATTGAAGACTATCTTTATATCTCAATTTTGCCTAGGCAAATTTTGTTTTTGCATTTTAGAGTTAGCTCTCTATCGAGGTATGGCGATTTAATTATTATTGTTTTATTCATTCATCGTCATATTTCAAATTTTGAATTTTAAATCTCTTAGCTCAATCGTTGTATTTTAGGAAATAACTCTAGGGACTTATCATGAGGTTTCCTAAAATCTATCTCTCTTATCTACGTTATTTATTTCAAAAATCTATTTCTTATAATGAAATGTTGTGTAGGTATGGCGACCCCAAAGGCGGGAGCATCCACCAGTCGCTCGGCTCTCATGAAGGAAGATCAGAAGACTGAAGAGGTGGAGACCAAGATCGTGTCCAAGTGGAGCAACATTGGAGATACAAGCTTGGGAAACTTTAGCACGAAGAAGTTCCGAGAGGTCCCTTACATCGGCAAGCCATCACCTGTCGCCCGGAGAATAATAGAGAGTGGCATCATTAAGGCGGCCGGTTTTCCTCCAGCCATTCAGTGTCACGAGTTGATGATCGAGTGTGCCCGTCATTACAATCCACAGTCCAGGACAATTGTGTCCAATGAGGGAAACACTTTGGCGTACCTTTCAGAGGAGGCCATAAGTGAAGCCTTCCATCTTCCAGAGCACAGGGACATGATATACAAGAGCATTGAAGGAGCCAGATCAGTGTACGATGATGATCCAGATGCTTGCCTAAGCATAATCAACAAGAACTGGCTACTTAAGAGTCGTCCCCGTCTGAGCAAAGTACCGAACACACCACACCGGATCGATTTCCAAGAGGAGTACAGAGATTTGATTACCATGCTCAACAGAGTTACAGGAGCACCTCATGCCTTCTATTTTGAGAAATGGATGTTTTATTTCATCCAGGTGATTGTTCAAGGAAAGGGTACAATACATTGGGCTAGGATAATTAGCCATTGCTTAGACGTACAGTTGAGAAGACTCAGGGCTACTAAGTCCTTCCACATGAGTTCATATGTCATCTATGCCTTAATCAGGAGCGTTGAGTACGCAGGACTACCTCACAGAGGAGTGATTGGAAGAGGACCCGGCGAGGTCAGAGTTTGTGAATCCTATACCCACTTGCATCATCCACCAGGGAAGAACTACAAGTTAATCAATGATACTTTCACGATGAACATCACAAGGACGTTGCAAGGAGGGATTCACAATAGATTATCTCAGGATGCCCAGGAGTTAATCAAGAGGTACGGTGCTTGGTTCATTCAGTTTCCTAAGTTCACTTACATTAGAGTGTATGGATGTCCTTTACCTCCATATATGTTGCCGAGATACCCGACAGACAGGATTGTGTTACTTGAAGTAACAAGGCAGTTGGCAGCATATGTGAAGGCATTCAGACACAGACATCAGAATGGAGTTCAGGTACCTATTATTTTGGGTAATTCAGTTGAGGTATGTCCCAATGTCTCAGCCATGGATGACGCAGAGAGGGAGTTAGCCTTGTATCCTTTTTCATCTTTTGCTTGGAGGAATAGTTTTGATCCTCATGGACATTTAGAGGAGACAGTCGGTAGAAGATTTAGACATGAGTACCAAATTGAAGATTTTATGATGAATCTCCTAGATGATCTCGAAGTGAAACGAAAGATACATTCTAGATTGCCTTTGGATTTCATCAGGAAATGTAAGATTTACAGAGTAGCCGACCAAGCTCAGGACAACGGCAGGCACATCCAATCTTCATATGATAGAGAGAGCAAAGCAATAAGTTTGAATTGGAATGAGCCCGAAGCCGTGGATTTAGATGATTTGATGGCACCAGTCTTGTCTTGTACTCGCAGATGGGTAGACATTCAACATCAGAAGTTGAGAGAACAAGGCATAACCATGTCTTTTACTTTGGAAGAAAAGCCAGCCGAAGGTGGAGCCAGTGTTAGTGAAGGCAATCCTAATCCTAGGAATTCAGGAGAAGGTAACCTTCGATGTGCCAGTGAGGGCAATCTCCATCCGAGAGGTTCAAAGAGAAAGGAAAGATCAGAAAAGAAAGAGCCTTCCAAGAAAAAGCAAGGTGCTAACAAAGATCAAACACCAGGTACTTCTTCCAGGCCAGAAGATAGAACAGTTCGAGTGGAAGAATCCATGGAATCGATGGTACAGAATGACAGACAGGAGGAAGAACAGGCACAGCATGTTTCATCCGATGGATCTCTCCAAGACTATGATTTAGATAATGATAATGAAGTAACATCTCCTCCCAGACAAGAAGAAGTAGTACACAAAGAAATTCAAGTTCAAGAGACAAGATCAAATATCCCAGACTGGTTGAAGGAGAGATTGACTAAGGTGATCGTAATTGAGGACGAGGACAGTGCTATCGATTTAGAGAGCCTTGTTGGACGCTCACACATGACAGCAGAGAAGAAGAAGGCTACAAAGATGTCCAAGATGATTCGAGATGAGACTGGATCTAGAAAACTGCAGATAGCTACACCGGCAGCAGACAAATATGAGGGTGAGATCCTAGCAGAAGACTATCATATACAGACTATTGAGTTAGGACCATCCACAGCAGAGCAGACTTTAGATGATGCCACCGACACATTTGAGGCATTGAAGGATAAGTTTAGAGAAGAAGTAGAAAAGAATAGAAAGCTTGAGAGAGAGGTCGGTGCATGGAGGACATATTTCAGTCACATCAATGAACCTTTGGGACGTCAGGATCCACTTAGATCACCATTGCAGGCATTGCCCCTTCAATCAATCAATGAAGCAGAAAGATTCAGGAATATGGTTCAGCGTACATGTAATTGGATGGATAGATCTCACACGGTGGCCATTGAGTTTATTACAAGGATGTCGAAGATCACCCATCAGGCTATCCAAGTTCTTGAGATAATCCACAGATTGATGGCAACAGTAGCTGCATTTGCCCATACCAAGGACGTTGTCATCCCTGTCTTGAAAGTTATAAGACATACATCTAGAAGAATTTTAGCACAAGAGAGGATCTTAGAAGGTGATTCTCACAGTTTGTTTCAGTGGTCAACCTTACTCCATATAAAGAGTGTTCTCTTTGAGGACATCAGTGTTAGATGTGGTCAAGTTGAGGAGGTGATCAATCCGATCCAGGACAGAGTATTTGAGGTACTTCGTACCATTCTTGGCAGGACGATCGAGGTCGAGACAGATGTGGATTTACAAGAGTTTGAGGATAGAATCACTATCATCTTTCGCAAGGACGCAGATGTTACAGATGAGCAGTATGATCAAATGTATGCCACCATGCTCCTGATTGATAGAACAAAGGAACTTGAACCTACTTGGGACACAGCTCTTCTAGATGCATTTGATCAGGTTATCCACTTAGAAGAGAGTATCAAGAATCTTCCCGAGATTCCAATCACAGAAATCGAAGGAATTGTGACAAAATTCATTGCATATGCTAAGAAGGAAAATTGGAAAGGGAATAAGATTCTAGATGAAAGGTTGTTACAGATGACATGACATCTTATTTCTCATTGGTTGATACCTCCTAGATTTTTGTGCCAAATTTAATATTTGGCTATGTATTTAATATTGTTCAGTAAAAAGGAGGTCATTTGTAACAAACCCTAATTAGGGTTTAGGTGTCATGATCTTGTCCGTTGATTTACTTTCAATCTGGACCTTTCATTGTAATTGGGGATGCTATTTATACCCCCATTTTTCATTTCATTTGTAACAGAATAGTCAATAGAGAAATAGAGAATAGAGTTGTAAGCAATTTTTATTTTGTAGCAAGATTGAGTCTTGAAGAGAGAAGTTCAAGCAATTGTTGTATATGATGACTTGGAAATCAATAAAATATTGAAGTTATGGTGTTTTGTTGCAAATTTCTTAAGTTATCTTCATGGTTGTTGGATGTACTTGAATCACGCTCAATCAAAGTAGTTTGTTAATTAGAAAGACTAAGTGTGAGATTTGATATTTGGTAGGATTCGCAATCCAAACCACTAGCTTCTTGCTGATTGTAGGAACGCCTTGCGTGGTCGACTGGAAAACATTTTGAGTCCTTAACCTTCAAGCATTTTCGCATCTAGGATATGTACCTTCGTAGTAGTGTCCTTGATCTTTGATGCATTGAACACCATTATTACCTTAAAAGATCGCACTAATTTCAATTAAGTTGTTATCTTATGGCAAAATTGAAGTTGGTTGAGTCTTGCCAAATCTCATTCATGCTAAGTCGTTCATAGGGTTAGGCTAGATTAGACCTCTTAAGCCCTATCTTTTTTCCATTTTTTGAAAGTTCTTTTTAGATTAGTGAAATCTTCGAACTATTGAATCCGTAAGAAGCCTTGAAGGAAACAGCAAATCACATCATACCACTAAAAGCTTGTCCACACGTGGAGACCCCACTAAAAGAACCTTGGAGTCTATCTAACTGATCCTTTTTGCAGATCTTCAGCAGTTAGAGACTATTTTCTCAAGAGAGGATAAGATGCCTGTCGGTATTTTATTCTGTGTATGATCGTGTACAAAATACACGTCAACAATTACTTAGGAGACCGGAGAAGGAAAAAGAACGAGAATCTCGGAGTCCTTCCTTGAAATCTCCTTTAGAAGCTTTACCACGACTTATCCAAACAAGGAAAACACGAATGAACCCTCTTTCACCATGAAAAAGACCCCCCCAAAAGTCCCTTTTAAAAACAAAGGCTATCCTATTTATATCCTCTCAAGGGAAAATAATTCTCACTTTTAAATTATCCTTTTCCCTCCAAAAATAAGGGCAATTCAATGCCCATAACCATCAGATAACCAAAACATTAAAATAGAATCCCCCAAAATTAATTCAAAGTTGTTAGAGAATAAATTACTCTAAATTTACCTCCTATTTATCTTGCCAAAATAATTGGCATTAAAATTAGAGTATTGAAAATATATATGCTAAAAACCTTATTCTCCTCATGCACTATTAAAAAGGTGGGGGCAATTTAATAGTTAAATATCCCTTACTCCATGAGAGTAGAGCACGCATGATATAGTCCCCTCTCTCCCTTGTGAATAGGGTACGCTTAATTTAAACCCACTCCATGTGAGTAGGGTGCACCACCTATGGTAGTCACCCCCCTCATCTTTACCACTTACGTGGTACTTACCACGCAGCCCCTCCTTTACCCCCCACTAAGGTGGTTAGTGCTTTTCCCTCACACCACTATGTGGTTGTTGAAAACCTTTTTTCAAAGCACCTCACCACTACATGGTGGTCAAAGAACCCCCACCTTGTGGTGTTGACCAAGCCTCCCACCACGTGGTGTTGGAGACTCCTCAATATGCCCATGAAACAGATCCATTAATGTTTGATTTTCATTTAATTAAATGATAAAATATATATATTTATATGCACGAATGATAAACAACAAATTTAGTATATAAGAAAAACAATAATTTATATTATTAAATACTTACTCATAAATACATAAAAATATATATACATACATGCATACATTTACGTATTCCTCTTATATATGTATATATTAGTTTGTAATATAATATCACATTCATTTAAACATATACATATATCTAGAGATGTATTCCTTTACACATGAACATATATGTTTCTTCTCTAACACATACATATCGCTCTTATTATAGAAACATTCAAACGACGAAATAATCAAACTTACAATGACAATCTCAAGTCCTATGCACTCTGACTCGACACAAGACCGACATTAGGGTTTATGATGACTTTAACCAAAATAAGGATAAAGAGCTAAAACTAAAGACCAAAGTACTTAGTTGAAATCACTAGCAATTCAGTGCACAATGAACTCGAGATGGCATTGACACAATTTCCACTTGTCTATACTCCTCTCTCGGATGATCTCCTTGTTCTTTCGATAAAACTGGCTTAATGACCTCTTCTCCTGGATAGCACTTGGTCAATTCAAACACATGATCAGACCATATCCATATTTAGGGTTAGATAAGTAAAATTCATCTTGCATAATCAAATATACATCCAAATAAGCATTTCTAAACTATGTCATTGCAACTTCAATAACAAGTTAGAATTAAATCGACATCTCATTTTGTCATTAACAAACATTTGTTCATAATCATAGCAATTACTAACCATTTACCATGATAGTTTAAAGTTAAATTTTTCAGAATTGGAATGAAATACTATGTAAAATTGGGGATGTGACAGTTTAACAACCTTCTGACACTAACAGTTTTATCCTGCCTCCTGGGCAATCTTCACGAATGTTTTCAGTTTTCTTATTCAGCTGAACAGAGTCATTATAATGACTCAACAACCTTCACAGTTTCAGTTATTCATTCTTGTTTTATAAATGTATATATTCATGCCAATGTTTGCTTCTATTAATGCATTTAATGAAGTAAAGATACTTTCTTTCAGATCTTGCTGTTATGAAATCTGTCTACACTCTGTTTTCATCCTTGATATGCATTTACTTAGATTTGAACCTTTTCCAGTTCGACTTGGAGTAAATTATTTAGAATGATAAGGCACAAATGTCTGACTTATATGCTTACTCTGCCACATCGGCTAACTTCTTTACATATAAGTGGCTCGTTTGTTTCTTCCTTTATTTTCAGTATTTAAATACTTAATGCATGTAGATTCTTTATCTCTAGATTCTGTTATTCTTTTATCTATGATTGCAGCTCAATAAAATGTCTGTTATAAGACATCATTATGAAAGCCAAATTGAGACTTACCAATACTATTTCATGATTCGAAATCATAATCAATCTAAAAAGATGATCGATACTTGATAGCTGAAAAAAACAGAATAGATTCTACTATAAATTCTTTAAAGATTAGAACAAGAACATGCCTGTGATTGGTGATGAATAAGTAAGAATGTCACTTCCACTGAATAACCCTCTTGAACCCATTGGCAATCTTTCCAGTATTTACAATGCAATGATTCTTTAACACCAATGATGTAATGTGATGATACTTATGATTGTCGACTGAATGCAATGAATGCTTATGTTCTTAGAATGCAAGAATCTCTTTTGAACACAAATTGAAAGTATAATGCTATGGTCTCAAAATGCAATGATCTCTTAATGATCATAGACAGAATGAATAATGCTGATGATCGTAGAATGCAAATATCTTTGAATGATCAATAACAAAATGAACAAGGCATATGATTGCCAAAAGCAATAATCTCTTATTGATCTTCAATAGAATTTCCGTTGTTATTGACAAGAGCCAATCCCTTCAATAATGCGGGTGGCCATATCTATAAAATGATGCTTGATAACTTAAATCTTGTTCTTGAAAGTTACGAGAGGGTGGTGGGGAAGTAACGCTCCCATCTCTCTCCAAGATATGCTCAATATGCATTGGCTGTAACAGCCAAGAGAAATCCGATCTTGAAGTCATATTCATTTCTTTAAAATACATATTTATGTAAATATACAAGTGTTCATAAGTAGTATATTATATATTTATTTATGTACACGTATACACGTGTATATATGAGTACATCGTTCTATAATTTTGAATACACATGTAAATATATATAGGTATACATATAAATATATATACCTCTTCTGTATTCATATATGTTTATATATTTATATCTTATTAATTTGAAACTTACTATTAATTTCAGCCTTGCATAATCCGTGCTCAAATGGCTTACTTAAAATAATAAGATGGCTGTGAAATTAACAAGGGTGACAAAATAATTAAGCTAACCACCTAACTGACTGACAAGGTTATTACAAACAACTCAAGATACCAAGGTGACAACTAACCCCACCCCCCCCCCAAGGCAACTTATCTCTCAGTACATGGCTCGATGGCAAGTTTGATCTCTTCTGAAATCTAAATTCCTCTCCTTGATGATACTCTCCCTCTCTCCTGAGGGTGTAGCTACTCTTGCATCCACTTGGTTACATGAAGATTAGCTAGACAAATCATATCTTTCATAACTTCCAAATATATATAATAGACATGACAACATTAATCATTCATGACATTATTTCCATCTACATTTCATGTATGAAAAGCGATAAAATATTGATAATATACCAATTTCAATTGCATTTATCCAATATAAAATTATTATTGAAAAGTTGGATGTAACACTCTTCCTGATTTCAAAGTCATCCATAGCATTTGCCCAATAATCCTCAAGGTGTACCTTGTGCCTATATTTCCTTCCAAATGCTTTTCTAATTTTGTGATAAGGATCAAAGTTTGTTCTTGATGAATAGGTTGCAAGGGAGTAAAACTGCAACTCTTCTTCCGATCCCTTGGCTGCTTGATGTGAAGGACACGTCTCAATTGAATTTCCAAAGGTGATTGGAAAAGCTATCCCGACCGTGCACTTGTTCTTTTGGATCTTGTCATACATGGACAATTGTCTTGTAACCTCTAGCAATATCATCTTGTTGGTTGGGAATCTTGGAAGCTTGTAGGGAGAGGATGAAAATCCTTTCAATCTGATATAGGTGAATTTTGGAAACTGAATAAACCATGAACCATACCTCTTCGCCAACTCCTTAGCTTCTTGTGATAACCTTTTATGGGTGCTTCCTTGTAAAATTCAAACAATGTACATTGAGAAGGCATCATTTACCCCTCTAAAGTGAGTGGCATTGTGAAGGTGTAGTTGAGTGTGACATTCATACACTCTGAATTGTCTTTCTCCATTCCCAACTGATCCATTGCATGTCAATCCTCTATATCTATAAGTTCTCTCCAACATGTAGACAATGTATGAACTCATATAAAATGATCGGGAATGTTCTGAGTTTCTCAATTGTTTATCTAGGTTATCATTGATTATCTTGGCCCAATTGATCATCTTCACTCCGGATGCTATCTCCTTGACAAAGTAGAACATCCTTGGCTCAAAGCTAAAGGTTTAAGGGCATCCCATTATTCTGTTCAACAAGTTGACAAGATCTGCATATTCCTCTTTGAAGTCGGACCTAAAAAGTCTCTTTGGTAATTTGGAATGATGTTTTCTTGGTTTCAACATCTATGTACTATTGATAATCTTTGCACAAGAGTTTGTAATTTCCCCACTTTAAAATAAGATTTAATAATATATAATAATAATAAAATTAAATCTTATAAAGGAGTAAAAATAACATTTAAATTAAAATATAAATTAAATATAGTTAAAATTTAATATTAAGTTAATGAATGGTCAAAAGACATAAAATGAAGAGATGTGACTCCCTCAAACATGAGATATAAAAGGGAGAAGAGAACTTCATTTGAAAGAGGGATAATTTGAAAATCAGAAGTGCAGATCTGATTGTGAAAGGTTGTGTCCCTTTCAAAGGGCAGAAATAATGAAGAGTTGTGCTCTTTCAAAGAGTGCTAATGGTGAAAGGCTGTGTCTCTTGCCAAAGGACATACATGATGAAGAGGTGCGACCCCTACCTCACATTGAGAGATATAAAGGAAAGGAATCAAAAGCATCCAGTGACATCACCATCGATTAGATCAGATCATAACTGTTATTAAGTTACAGGCAATAACATCCTTGTTCTTGGCGTTAACATCAATCCATCAATACAATAGAGATACAAAAGGATCGAGTTTTATCAAGGAGGAGAATATAATACAAAAACTATACTCGGGTCAAAAACACATGCTTCCACAATAACAAGGCATTGCATATTCTTTGTACAATGTATTGGTTGAAAATTTTGTACACTTGGGGAAATATACAAAATTGTGGTTTCAACCACAGCGTGTGAGTAAAACTCTCCTAATTCAGGGAAGGCTCCCCCTATCTAACTACAACTTTGAAAATAAAATAGGATGGGATAGCAATCTTTCTTCTTCTTTCAAGAAAGACAATATCATTTTCTCTTCACAGAAAAGGATAGCGATTTGATATAAACAACAATAACCACTTTCAAAATGAAATGAGAGAAAGGAAATGAAGCTTCCTGAAAAACGCAAAGACTTCCGTCACTTCCTTCGGGACGGGATAGCAATATCAAACTGAAAGTCTTGATTATGTGAAGTCCTATCTACCCTTTTCTATACTAATGCTATAAAGAACAAATTATAACAGCTCAAAGACTGGAATATCTTATTCTTTTCTATTTAAATCAATGGGAAGTAGTATAAGCTCAAAGACTCACAGCTATTTCTCACAAAATCTAAACCTAAATTCTCCTAAGAACAAGTGAAAGCACAAAGACTTACAACTTCTCTCAACAAAATATTTATTTTAATCTATATTAACCTCAACTACTTGCAGCACAAAGACTGCAGATCAGATGTGATTAAGCTCTTTAAGAAACACTTGCAAGAAAGATAATATTGAACAGAAACTCAAGTATGTACCACAAAGACTCAAACCTTGAGCAATTTCCTTCTATTCCTTTCAATTCTTGAATTCACACATGAAAGCTCAAAGACTTCTTTGCTGTAAATTTGGCAAAGTTTTTGCTTGCTTTCCAAAAGATAAAGATTGCAATAGACCCCTCAAGTATTTATAGAAGAGGAGCCTTGAGAAAAAGGTGGGAGGATCCTAACTAACTTGAGAGATTCTCTCAACCACCAAGACTTATTCAATAACTAACTAAGACTTATTCCAACTACAGTCCTAATTGAACACAACTTGTAGTTGCTTTACATGTAATTACAAAAGTGCAAGTAATGAGTTAACTTGCATCTTACAAAAAGACTTTTACATGTAAATTGTCAAAAGAAAAACTACAACTAAAGATTACAAATGTGGAAAAACACAACTAAGTGTTGAAAAACACTAAAGTTGTAGCACGTGAAGACATGAATCCTTCAAACTTCTAGATGATCATTTGTAGTTCCTCGGGATCCGGTTCATGGGTGTTCTTGGCAACAACCATGGTCTTCATGATAGTATCATGAAATCGGAGGAGCGCAAAGTTTTTATCCGGAATGGACTGGATTTCATGCAACTGGATTTGGTGTTTCATCAACATTTGAATTGAAGCGGCCGAGAATTGTTCGCTACTCCATTCATTATGAATCCTCATCTGTAAATCAGCAAGAACTTCTTCTTTTGGAATCAGCTCTCCATCCTGACTTATTATGTTGTAAGAGGCCTTTTCACAATGAGAGACAATATCTTGGAAAACTTCACCCCGTAATCTCATTGTATCACCAATCTCCTCAATGAGGGATTTAAGAACAAGGGCCTTATTTTCCAGATGCTCTTCAAATTCCAAGTACATGACCCTGGAAGAGATGATGGCATGTTCCTGTAGAACACTCAAGTGTTGTTGGGGCATTGTAAGCCAGATTGTCAAACTATCTTCAACACTTTCCAGATTCTTTTTGAAAGTATCGGAAGTCTGATCCAGTTTCTCTTCAACGGTTTCCAACTTAGATATCATTTGAAAAATGTCTTTCATCACTTGTGCACATAGATCATGAAGCTGATCAACCCAGGAATCCAATGCTTGTACCTTCTAAGCAACCCTTTCCACTCCACGAATTGATTCTTGGGAACCGGAAGAACCTATGGAATTACTCCCTTCAACAGCAAGTTTTGTGATTTTATGAACAGCTGCCATAAGTTGTCGGTTTTCTCTTCTAACTTGTCTTTCTTTGCTAGAAGTTCATCACACCGTTGTACCAATGAAGCTACGGAAAACTAAGCATCATGTTTAATCACCTCATGCGTTTGCTTACCCAATTCTATCCTTGTAACTTTGTAATCAGCAGCTGACATTTCTTCAAGTGGCTTATCTGCAATGGGCTCAACAATTTCAGCTACCTTGATCTTGTTGCTGTCAACAGTTACTCTGGAGATAGTCTTGGCCTTTTAGCAACCTTGGATCTAGACTGTTTTAGTTGTTGATAATCAAAGGCATTAGGTGAGATTTCTTGCTTCTTCCTTTTTGGAGTAAAAGAACTAAGCCATGGAGGTAAAGCCATCAACTCTCCTTCAGTAGCAGCTATAGGCAAAGGAGAAGCAGTTTCTGTTTGAATAACCGTGGTCATCCTGGGAGGAATATTTGTTTGGATGGCGACCATGGTTTGCTCAGTAACCAATGGGCATGAAGATTGCCTCATGAATTCTTCAAAACCAGATGTGGAGGTATCAATTTTTGACAGCTGGATACAAGCAGGAGTATCTTCAGGAACTTCCTGCACACTCTCTTGTTGATGGTCAGGAGGTGGCTCGTATGCCGAAATAGGAATGGCATTCTGAGGAGATTCATCCACAAGCAAGTCAAGAGGAGAAAGGGGCGTCTCAATGGAAACTGGGGGAATAATCTCATAAGGCGATTCTGATGCTGGACACTTGGGAGCATCATCAGATTGCTGCCCTTCTTCTGGATTGTCCAGATCAATCACCTGAACATGAAACCGTGACTTTTCCTTCCCACGAATTGTCGCCTCCTCAGGAGGAAGCACTACTGCCCGACTAACTCGCAATTTGATCCTTGTGCCCGAAGATGATGCGTCTTCCTTGTTGTCAACCTGAATCTCAGACTTACGTCCAAGAGGCCCCGTAGAATCATCTTCTTTTCCAATCTTGATTTTGATGAGTCTAACAACATTACTTTTTAGCCAAGCGTTGGTGTTACCCAAGATAGGCTGAAATCTCTCAAGAATGGATATGCACTCCTTGTGTGACCATTGGATTAAAGGAAGTGGAGCTTCCTCAACCCTTCGTGAAATATATTCAGGATAAAGTATGTGCCCATCGTCAATCATCCCTTGTGGAATAGCCACCAAGTTCAAATCAACAACTTGCTCAACAGTGAGCCTGCAGTAATCCATCTTCAGAACCTCGACCTCTGTACGGAGATCTACCCAGATATCCTCAATGCGATGCACGTGCACGAAGGATTTTTTATTTTTCAATCAAAAAGCAAATAAAAAGCAAATTACAAGTTTTTATTTTTCAATCAAGTGCACTTGTATTTAGCCAAAAATTTCCCTACAAAGACCAAAACAATGGAAATCATTAAAACTTGCAGTTCAAGGAAAATTCTCCACCTGCAGTCAGGGAGAAAAAACCCGAAATTGAAGGAAAGACATAGCAAACGAATCCAGAATGCGATGAAATTCGAAATGTAGTTCGAGGATGGAGTGAGGATTAAGACAGTCCAAGGATTAGTCAAAATTATGCCTCGAGAAGCAGTGCATAGAGTAATTTTTTCACAAAAAATTTATGTAATGGTCCTTTATTTTTGAAAACAAAAATGAGGACAACACAATGCAGTATGACTTGGATATTCAACAAGAGCTTGGACAACCTTCAATCAACTGCTTTATCCCATAACCTTGCTCCAAACATGATAAAATTATGCAAACCACTCACTCACAAAGGTAAACATGAGTTCCACCTCCAACTCTCATGCCCCTAAATTAACAATCTTAATCAGAAAACCAATCATAGGCAATGAAATTGTCTTATGCAGTAAGACATCACAATTTCATGGAATCGAACCAACACATCGGGTTTGCTTAATGATAAAAAGTGCAACGATCTTCACAAATTAATAATTAATTCACATGTATTAAGTGAATCGGTTCAATAAGATTAAATGTGGATTATAAAAGGGCAGCAGTTAAGATATAAAGGTGCCTATTCACAAATGACATAAATGCAGGCAAAGGGCATGATCCTCGAACATGGAAGAAGGTGAATAAGAAATCATTTTAACACTCAAGAGAAGACATCGAAGGATTCAGATCTAGCATTCCTTAAGATATTAATACTCAGGGAGTTTGTTTGCAGTCGGTATGAATTTTCTGTGCAAACATAATAAGTGCTGTAACAATATTTATATCTCTATTTCTGCATATAAATGATCATAATGAATAGGGGAACTGTTACATAAGACACCCTATATGATCGTAATAGAGGAACTGTTACATAAGACACCCTATATGATCATAATGAATAGGGGAAATGTTATATAAGACACCCTATATGATCATACTGATTAGGGGAACTGTTGCATAAGACACCCTACATGATCATGCTTGAATAGTTAATCAAGGCACCCTATCAACCCTGCATAATAGCACATGGTGATGAGGTTGTCTCAATCATAGGATTATGTCTATACCCTTGATTCTGTTACATGCATCTCTTTATGCTTTACTTAGTCGTTTCTATACATAGTCGTTTATATGGTTACTTCTTTATGTAATTTGTAGTATTTTTCTGACCTTGTTTTTACAAGTTGACTTCAGCAGAGGCTAAGGTACTTTTCTAAACCCTTAACCTAAGAACTGAAAACTGTAATTAAAGTATTTTAAGGCACTTTATAAATAGGGGATATTACAGAGTTAGGTCTGTCATTGTACATCCTCAAAGCTTCCTCCTTTTTCTTGTAGATTGTGGAATTGTAATTTGGAATATTAAAAGCCTCCACAATAGCCTCATCTGAAAGAAAGCAGCCTTTGGCATTTCATTCTTGTCTTATTCTTCCAATTTAAATACCTAAATGGAGGGAAAAGGTGGCGAATTTTGAAAAACTAATTAACAACTCTTCAAATTTCAAAGGAGCATGACTTGTTTTATGTTTTTTTTTTTCATTTTTCAAAGGCATCTACAATAGAAAGGCATTGGATATGGTGTAGCAAGCTTGGCTTTCATATTTGGAAGCGTGTAATGAAGAATTTCAAGCATATACAAAGGAATTTCAAAAGACAATTTGAATATCCTAGACTTGGATAATGCTTCAAATCTGATTTGGCTTTTCATTTTTACTCATGTGTTGTTTCATCATAATGTAATATTGTGACATGTAAACACGCAGATTGAACATGCAAGATGAACAATATAGATTTTCAAGGAAATCAATCAATGAAATACAGAGAAGCTAAATAAGCCAATGGTATTCTTTTGATATAGAAATGTATTGCTTTTTACAAACACATGTTACTGTTACAAATCAGAAAATGCCTAATGCCATCAGGTAACACATATCCGGAATGCCTCCATACATAAAATAACAAACCCTTTGAAAATATGCAAGATAGATCATTGAATCTCCATGAAACCTGATCAATAATGTGCAAACTGTGAATCCTGAGATGAATTCACCAAGTGGGCTGATCTGGGTTTCCGTCCAAATAGCCAAAACCTTTAGGGTTTTCATCCTAGGGTTTACTGAACTTGCAAGCTAAAGCTCTCAAGCTCTCAAGGATAAGTTTCTTTGAAAATAACAACTTTAGAATGAATCCTCATTTCACTTTTTCCTCCTTTTATAATGCTTTTCCTTTTTGAAAGCAATACTTTATTTTATTTATTTATTTTACTTTTCCCTCCAAAAGTGACTTTAGTTTATAATTTGTCATTGACATTATCATAAAGTCACTTTATAAGATAAAGTATGACCAACTGCTAAGTAATTAAATATAAATAATCCCAAGTACTTAGGACTATTTAACATTTAATTAATTAATTTATTCCCTTGCATCAATCTAATTAGCCCACAGGAATAAAATATGCTAATATAGGCTAATAATCTCTTCTAGGTGATCACTCGGAGAAAGGGGACATTACACAATTGGAGGGAAATGAAATAACAGATTTGGGTGCCTCACAAAAGTCTTACCCTCAATAAAATCCAGCCTTTAATGGTGTTTAGAGGCAGCAATCACAAGCAGCAAGGTTGGAGAAAGATCTTGCAGGTTGCTCCAAAGAATTGCATAAAGAAGAGTGTGGGAAATCAGCTTGCAAAGAGGAGAGGAATAGAAGAAGAGAAAAATAATTTTGCAGGTGTGTTGTGTTACAAAAATGAAGGACCATTACATGAAATTTTGTTAAAAAAAATAAAAATTTTGCTCTATGGCATGCTTCCCGAGGCATAATTTTGCTTCGCCCTTGGATTGGCTTAATCCTCAGTCCATCCTCGAACCACGTTTCAAATTTCATCGCATTTTGGGTTTGTTTGCTATGTATTTCCTTCAATTTTGGGTTTTTTCTTCCTGACTGCAGGTGGGAAATTTTCCTTAAATTGCAAGTTTTAATAATTTCCTTTGTTTTAGTCTTTGTAGGGAAATTTTTAGCTAATTACAAGTGCACTTTATGAAAAAAGAACTTGTGACTTACTTTTAATTTCCCCCTTGATGCTTTTTGACTTTTTAAGTCATAATAGGAATTTTTTTTGATAAGTTACAAGTTAATTTTAAAATGCATATTTAAAAGTCACTTGTAATTCTTTTGTAAAATCCTTATTTTAGTGTTTTTTCTTGTAATGGGGATTTTATTCCCCTATTACATGTGTGAAGTTATTAAAACTTGTTGAAGGGATTTTATTTTCCCTTTACAAGTTATTATAACTTGTATATCTCTCTCAAAAACCCGATTTTGCTTGGAATGGAGAAAAGTGACATTTTAAATTTGCATTTGAGTGTTAAAAACCCGATTTGCTCCATAAAGGAAAAATGAAGGCATTTTAAACTTGCTATTGAGTCTTAAAAACCCAATTTTGCCTTGTTGGGAGAAAAGTGAAATTTTAAACTTGTAATATGAAAATAAAAACCCGATTTTCACTATTACATGTAAAATGAAACTTGTCATTCACTCCCAAAAACTTGACCAGCCAAGGAAGGCGATTTTGTTGGAGATTCAAGGCAATTTTTGTGGAGATTTTTTGGGAAGAAGAGGCGTTTTGGATTCTTGCCTATTTCCATGCATTTTTGAACTCATATCACGCCATTTGGAGTTTATGTTTGCTGGTTTTTTGGTCTAAAACAGCAAACACATGTTTGCTAAATACCACGATTTTCTCTTTCAAAACTCCATGAATCTCTTCTTCCCTAAATCGTTTTGGCTTCCTTCACCTAGGTGTTGAGGTTAGAGGAAGATTTGACCGGTTCTTGTACCATTATACTTGCATTTTGTGCCACGATTTGCTGCTTAAGACATTTTTCAAAAACATGGCTAGGGTTTTCAAGTTTGTTTGGTTGCTTGCTTAAGGGATTGTCTTCTTCTTTCAAAGATTGTTTCATCCTTGGAAGAAGAATTTTGGATTGAAGCAAGGTATGATTTCTTTTCTTCTTGTTTCATTTTCTTGTTTTCTTGTTTTCTTGTTTTTCCATTCTAGTTGTAAATTTGTGTATATGTTGGTTTTGCCCCAAAAATCGGTTTTTGTGAGAGAGATTTTCCCCTTTGCAAAGAAATTTGTGAATTGCATTGTTCCTCCAAAATTCCCCTCTTTACTTGTATTCGGGATTTTAAATCTCGATTACAAGTTGGATGAAAATAATTGATCTTCCCTTATGGTTAAAAGAATTTAACCATCTTTTGTTGAAATTCCAAGTTGCAAAGATGAAAAATACCCATCCTTCCAAAATTGGGTTTTTAGAACCGGATTGCATGTCCATAGTTCTTCCCATTTTCTTGAAAATGACATTCCCAAAACCTTCCCATTTTTATCCGTTCATACTGCCTATATCCGTACTTTCCGTTCACGTCATTTCCAACAAGTCTAAATCTCATTTTTCACTCATTTCTCCATTTTCCGTTTTACAAGTATACTTGCATTCGGGTTTTAAAAATCCGATTGCATGTTCATTCTTCCCAACTTGTATACTTGTAAAACTTTCCCCAAGATCCGAAATTGGTCAAAGTCAAATTTCCACCATTCCCATTTATTTTCCATCTTTCTCTCATAAAGTCGTGAAGTGCAAGGGTTGGAGTTCTTCCCATTTGAAGAAGGAAAAATGTTAGTTGCAGCTGATTACGATGTTGCCTTAACACTTTTAAGTCTTCATTGCAGTATACCAAGTTATCCTTCAATGTTAGATTTACCATCCTCTCCTATTCTGAAGAAGATGAAGTATAAATATGACAAGTACCAGAATGAAGTTTCACCTTCGCAAGTTTCCTCTCCTTTGGATCACATTAAGGACACGGAGATAGGGCATGCGGACATGTCAGAATTCATCAAGAGAGTGGAGGATCCGCAGGATAGCAATATGCAGTGGCTGTTGGACAGCCACATCCATCATGCAGCTACTTTTCCAGTGGTTGCCCTAGAACCTGAATTTGTTCTCGCTTGTGCCCATCACTTTGACAAGGAGACGAGAACCATTAAAAATGATGATGGTGAGGCAATAATCCGCCTTGATGCAGATACAATTGAGAAAGTCTTCAGAATACCACAAGCACCTGTTTATATGGAAATTTCAAAGGACAGTGCAGCCGAGTACTATGTAAAGAGGGAAAAAGATTGCAAACGTCATATTAACAGGTGGATTCATGAGCCACGAGCCGCCTTCACAAGGTGGGCTAAGTTGTACCGTTGTGACTTTAAGTGGGAAATTGGATACATCATTACTCTCCTCAGCAGGATGATGGGTCTTGAACACTAATGTTTTTGAGCCCTGGATGTATCAGTTTACCATGTTCATAAGGCAATCCCATCATATTTCATGGGGAGAGAATATCAGTGATGCTTTGTGCGAGCAACTTGCAGCAGTCCCTACCACCATGACTTTTTACATGAATTCATACTTAGTGTATTTGGCAGTGTCACTCAAACATTTCCCTGGTCTTTCTACCAAGGGTGATCGCTCGCTTATACCTGTGTGGGAATATTATGATCAGCTGCCTTTGAGACCCAACAGATTACATTTCAGAAGAGTTCAAGATGCATTCTTTGGTTACTTCATGTGCCAGTTTGACAAGACTCTAAAGAACAAAAGGGTGTCAGATGAAGCATGGGAAAGAGTCAATGAGTATGGGTGCTTTTTTCTCCAATTACCAACTTTCACTTATGTGCGTGTCGGATGCTACAGTGGGCAGCCATACATGCTCCCTGGATACCCGACCGATAAGATCATTCTTATGGAGTTGGGAAGACAGATCATGGCTGTGCACGCTCATCAATCTGTCAGACATAAGGTCAGAATGGGGATTTCTACAACAAACCCATTGAAAATTGGCCGGTATTCTCTTGTCACATCTGTCAAAGCCAAAGCTATGGAGACTGAGATGCAAGAGATTAAAATCAAGGTTTAACTCCAGGGCAGATTCTGATTACCGGGTTATGAAGGAAAAGATCAAAAAGTCCTTCGTGCACGTGCATCGTATTGAGGATATCTGGGTAGATCTTCGTACAGAAATGTAGGTTCTCAAGATGGACTATTGCAGGCTTACTGTTGAGTAGGTTATTGATCTGAACCTGGTGGACATTCCACAAGGAATGATTGATAATGGTAATGTTCTTGATCTAGAGTACGTTTCACGAAGGGTTGAGGAGCCCCACTTCCTTTAATCCAATGGTCGCATAAAGAATGCACGTCCATTCTTGAAAGATTTCAGCCTATCTTGGCTAACACCAACACTTGGTTCAAAGGTAATGGTGTTAGACTCATCAAGATCAAAGTTGGGAAAGAAGATGACTCTATGGGGCCTCTTGGATGTAAGTCTGAGCTTCAGATTGACAACAAGGAAGGTGCATCATCTTCAGGCACCAGGATCAAATTGCGGGTTAGTCGGGCAATAGTGCTTCCTCCTGAGGAGGTGACAATTCGTGGAAAGAAAAAGTCCCGGCTTCATGTTCATGTGATAGATCCTGATAATCCAGAAGGACAACAATTAGATGATGCTCCTAAGTCTTTAGCTTCAAACTCACCTCATGAGATTCCTTCCTCAGTATCCATGGAGATGCCTCTTTCTCCTCCTGACATAATAGTGGAAGAGTCTCCTCAGAATGTTGTTCCTATTTTAGCAATTGAGCCGCCTCCTGATCATCAACAAGAGAGTTTGCTGGACATTGCTGAGGATACTCCTACATGTATCCATTTGTCAGAGATTGATACCTCTACTTTTGGATTTGAAGAATTTAGGAGACAATCTTCATGCCCATTGGTTATTAAGCAAACCATGGTTGCCATCCAAACAGATACTCCTCCCAGGGTGACCACGGCTATTCAAATAGAAACTGCTTCTCCTTCGCCTTCAGTAGCTATTGGAGGAGAACTAGTCGTTTTACCTCCATGGCTTAGTTCTTTTACCCCAAAGAGGAAGAAGCATGAAATCTCTCCTGATGTCTTTGACTATCAGCAACTCAAACAGTCTAGGCCCAAGGTTTCTAAAAAGGCCAAGACAATCTCAAGAGTAACTGTTGACAGTAATAAGATGAAAGTGTCAGAAATTGTTGAGCCCCTTGCGGAGAAGCCACGTGAGGAAATACAAGTTGCTGATTACAGGGTTACAAGGATAGATTTGGGTAAACAAACGCATGAAGTGGTCAAACATGATGCCCAGCAATCCGTAGCCTCAATAGTGCAGCAGTATGATGAACTTCTAGCAAAGAAAGACAAGCTAGAAGAGGACAACCGAAAACTTCTTACAGCTGTTCATAAAATTACAAAACCTGTTGGTGAAGGGAGTAATCCTACAAGTTCTTCCGGTTCCCAAGAATCAGTTCGGGGAGTTGAAAGGGCTACTTAGAAAGTACAAGCATTGGATTCTTGGGTGGATCAACTTCATGATCTGTATGCACAAGTGCTAAAAGACATTTTCCAAATGATGTCTAAGTTGGAGACAATTGAAGAAAAATTGAATCACACCTCTGACCCTTTCAAACAGAATTTGGAAAGGGTTGAAGGTAGTTTGACAATTTGGCGCACAATGCCCGAACAATAGTTGAGTGTTCTTTAGGAGCATGCCATTATTCCTTCCAAGATCATGTACTTGGAATTTGAAGAACTTCTGGAGAATAAAGCCCTTGTTCTCAAATCCCTCATTGAGGAGATTGATGATGCAATGAGATTGCGGGTTGAAGTATTCCAAGGTATTGTTTCCCACTGTGAGAAGGTCTCTTGCAACATAATGAGTTAGGATGGAGAGCTGATACCAAAAGAAGAAGTGCTCGCAGATCTACAGATTCATAATGAATGGAGAAGCGAACAATTTTCAGGTGCCTCAATTCAGGTTTTGATGAAACATCAAATCTTTTTGCACGAAATCCAGTCCATCTTGGAGAAGAATGACTCTATTCTTCTTTGATGCCATGATACCATTGTGAAGACCATGGTTGTTGCCAAGAACACCCATGAACCGAATCCTGCTGAGCTACGAATGATCATCCAGAAGTTCTAAGTGTTGGTTGAAAATTTTGTACACTTGGGGAAATATACAAAATTGTGGTTTCAACCACAGCACACGAGTAAAAACTCTCCTAATTAAGGGAAGGCTCCCCCTATCTAACTACAACTTGGAAAATAAAATGGGATGGGACAGCAATCTTTCTTCTTTTTTTTCAAGAAAGACAATATCCTTTTCTCTTCACAGAAAAGGATAGCGATTGAATATGAACAACAGTAATTACTTTCAAGTGAAATGAGAGAAAGGAAATGAAGTTTCCTGAAAGCGCAAAGACTTCCGTCACTTCCTTCGGGACGGGACAACAATATCAAGCTCAAAGACTTGACTATTGGAAGTCCTATCTACCCTTTGCTATACTAAAATTTACAATGAATAAAAGATAACAGCTCAAAGACTGAAATAACCTATTCTTTCAACATAAAGACAAGAAATAATGCGAGCTCAAAGACTTGCTGCTATTTCTTATTAAACGATAATTTTTCTCAAGAATGGACGCAAGCTCAAAGACTTGCTGCTCCTTCAAGAGAATTTCCTATTCTAATTAATCTTCTCTACTTGCAGCTCAAAGACTTCAAATCAGATTGGACTAAGCTCCTTTAGAAATACTTTGCATAGAAGAAATAAAAAGATTCAAACTCAAACATGTAGCTCAAAGACTCAAAACTTGAGTAATCCTTCTTTAATATTCTTCCAAAACCTTCAATTCACATTCATAAGCTCAAAGACTTCTTGCTGTAAATTTGGTAGAGTTTTTGCTTGCTTTCCAAAAGATGATAATTACAATGGACCTCTCAAGTATTTATAGAAGAGGAGCCTTGAGAAAAGGGTGGGAGGATCCTAACTAACTAGAGAGATTCTCTCAACCACCAAGACTCATTCAATAACTAACTGAGACTTCATTAATTAACTAAGAGTCATTCTAACTAACTAAGACTTATTCAGACTACAGTCCTAATCGGACACAACTTGTAGTTACCTTACATGTAATTACAAAAGTACAAGTAATGTGTAACTTGCATTTTACATAAACTACTTTTACATGTATCTTGTTAAAACAAAATTACAACTAAGAAATTACAAAAAGAGAGAAGATTCAACTAAGTGCTGAAAAACACTTAAGTTGAATTTTGTGAAGACATGAATCCTTGAAACTTCCGGATGCTCGCTTGTAGTTCCTCGGGATTCGGTTCATGAGTGTTCTTAGCAACTACCATAGTCTTCACAATAGTGTCGTGGCAGCGGAGAAGCGCAGAATTGTCTTTATCCAAGATGGACTGAATCTCATGCAAAAAGGCTTGGTGTTTCATCAATGTTTGAATTGAAACTGCCGAGAATTGTTCACTCTTCCATTCGCCGTGAATCCTCATCTGTAAATCTGCAAGAACCTCTTCTTCTGGAATTAGCTCTCCATCCTGACTTACTATATTGCAAGAGGCCCTTTCACAATGTGAGACAATACCTTGATAAACTTCATCCCGGAATCTCCTTGCATCGCTGATCTCTTCGATGAGGGATTTAAGAACAAGAGTTTTGTTTTCCATGAGTTCCTCGAATTCCAAGTACATGACCCTGGAAGAAATGATGGCGTGATCCTGCAGGATATTGAGCTGTTGTTGGGGCATGGTACGCCAGATTGCCAGACTTTTCTCAACACTTTCCAGATTCTTTTTGAAAGTGTTAGAAGTCTGATCCAATTTCTCCTCAATGGTTTCCAGCTTAGACATTATTTGAAAAATGTCTTTTATCACTTGCACGCATTGATCATGAAGCTGATCAACCCAGGAATCCAGTGCTTGTACTTTCTGAGCAGCTCTTTCCACTCCGCGAATCGATTCTTGGGAACCAGAAGAACCTATAGAGTTACTCCCTTCGGCAGTAGGTTTTGTGATTTTATGGATGGCTGCCATGAGCTGTCGATTTTCTTCTTCTAATTTGTTTTTCTTTGCAAGAAGATCGTCACATCTTTGCACTAGTGAAGCAACAGAAAACTGAGCATCATGTTTAATAACCTCATGTGTTTGCTTGCCCAATTCTACCTTTGTAACCTTATAATCAGCAGCTGACATTTCATCAAGTGGTTTATCTGCAATAGGTTCCACAATTTCAGCTACTTTCATCTTGTTGCTATCAACAGTTACCCTGGAAATAGTCTTCGCCTTCTTAGCAACTTTGGATCTGGACTGTTTGAGTTGCTGGTAGTCAAAGGCATCAGGTGAGATCTCTTGCTTCTTTCTTTTTGGGGTGAAAGAACTGAGCCATGGAGGCAAAGTCATCAACTCACTTCCTGTAGCAGCTGTAGGCAAAGGAGAAGCAGTTTCTGTTTGAGTCACCGTGGTCACCCTGGGAGGAATATCTGTTTGAATAGCGACTATGTTTCGCTCAGTTACCAAAGGACATGAAGATTGCCTCATGAATTCTTCAAAACCAGAAGTGGAAGTGTCAATTTTTGATAACTGAATGCAAATGGGAATATCTTCAGGAACTTTCAACACACTTTCTCGCTGTTGATCAGGAGAAGGCTCGTATGCCAAAATGGGAACTGCATTCTGAGGAGACTCATCAATGAGCAAATCAGGAGAAGAAAGAGGCATCTCAATGGAAACTGGAGGAATGACCTCGTGAGGCGTGTCTAGAACTGGAGACTTAGGCGCATCATCAGATTGCTGCCCCTCTTTTTGATTATCCAGATCGACCACCTGAACATGGAACCGTGATTTCTCCTTCCCACGAGTAGTTGTCTCTTCAGGTGAAAGCACTACTGCACGACTAACTCGTAATTTGATCCTTGTGCTTGAAGATGAAGCACCCTCCTTATTATCAATTTGAATCTCAGACTTCCGTCGAAGAGGCCCTGTAGAATCATCTTCTTTACCAACCTTGATTTTGATAAGTCTGACAGCATTGCTTTTCAACCATGCGTTAGTGTTGGCCAAGATAGGCTGAAATCTGTCAAGAATGGAGACGCACTCTTTATGTGACCATTGGATCAAAGGAAGTGGAGCTTCCTCAACCCTCCGTGAAGTGTATTCAGGATCAAGTATACGCCCGTCATCAATCATCCCTTGTGGGATATCTGCCAAGTTCAAGTCAACAATTTGCTCAACAGTGAGCCTGCAGTAATCCATCTTCAAAACTTCAGCTTCTGTGCGGAGATCTGCCCAGATGTCTTCAATGCGATGAACATGCACAAAGGATTTCTTGATCTTTTCCTTCATACCTCTATAATCAAAATCAGCTCTAGGTTTGAACCTCTTAAGCTTGATTTCCTGCAATTCAACCTCCATGGCCTTAGCCTTCACAGATGTGACGAGGGAGTATCGACCAATTTTCAATGGATTTGTGCTGGAGATCCCCATTCCAACCTTGTGTCTAGCAGACTGAAGAGTATTAACAGTCATAATCTGTCTTCCCAACTCCATAAGAATTATCCTATCGGTCGGGTATCTTGGAAGCATGTATGGTTGTCCATCATAGCACCCAATCCTCATGTAGGTGAAGGTGGGAAATTGCAGGAATAAGCACCCATACTCAGATACCTTGACCCATGCCTCATCTGATACTCGTTTATTTCTGAGATCCATGTCAAACTGACACATAAAATATCCAAAGAATGCGTCTTGGACTCTTCTGAAATGTAGTCTGCTAGGTTTCAAAGGCAGCTGGTCATAATATTCCCAAACTGGTATGAGCGAGCGATCACCCTTGGTATAAAGACCTGGAAAGTGTCTAAGTGATGCTGCTAAATATACCAAATAAGAATTCATAAAGAAGGTCATAGTGGTAGGAACCGCTGCAAGTTGTTCGCACAAAGCATCGCTGATGATTTCACCCCATGAAATGTGATGCGACTGCCGTATGAACATGATGAATTGATACATCCATGGCTCAAAGACATTAGAGTGCTCAAGGCCTAACATTCTGCTGAGAAGAGTGATGGTGTCTCCTATCTCCCACTTGAAATCACAACGGTACAACTTTGCCCATCTTGAGAAGGAAGGACGTGGCTCATGAATCCACCTATTGATGTGGCGCTTGCAATCTTTTTCTCTTTTCACATAATACTCTGCTGCACTTTCTTTGGTGATTTCCATATAAACAGGTGCAGGAGGTATTTTGAAGACCTTCTCGATTGTATCCGCATCAAGACGAATTATGGCTTCACCATCATCATTTTTTATGACTCTTGACTCTTTGTCAAAATGATGGGCGCATGCAAGAACAAATTTAGGTTCTAGGGCAGCCACTGGGAAAGAAGACGCATGATGGATATGGCTGTCCAACAGCCGCTGCAAGTTGTTATCCTGTGGATCTTCTACCCTGTGAATGAACTCTGCCATATCAACGTGCCCTATTTCTGTGTCCCTGATGCGATCCAATGGAGAAGATACCTGGGAAGGTGCAACCTCATTCTGGTATTTGTCATATTTGTATTTCATTTTCTTTGGAGTTGGCGATGCCGGCAAATCTGACATTGATTGCAAACCTGGAATGCTGTGATGAAGACTTAAAAGGGTTAAGGCCACATCATAATCAGCTGCAAATATCATTCTTTCTTTTTTCAAATGGGTAAAACTTTGATCTCTGAATTTCACGGTTTTGTGAGAAGAAGAGGGAAGATATGTAGAAATGGGAAAATCTTGACTTTGACCAATTTCGGATCTTGGGGGAATTTTCGCAAGTATACAAGTTGGAAAGTACATACATGCAATCGGGATTTTAAAACCCGAATACAAGTATACTTGTAAATTCGAAAATGGAGAAACGGATGAAAAATGGGATTTTGACTTGCGGGAAATGATGGAAATGGAAAGTGCGGATATGGGGAACGTGAATGGATAGAAATGGGAATATCCGGGATAGTCATTTTCATGAAAATGGGAAGATCTTTTCAACATGTAATCCAGTTTTCAAAACCCGAATTTGCAAGAGAGGGGTATTTCACATTTTTCAAGCTTGGAAATTTAACCAAAAATGATTAAATTCCTTAACCGTAGGGGAAGAACAAGAATTTCCAGCGAACTTGTAATCGAGATTAAAAATCCCGAATACAAGCTAAGATGGAATTTTGAGAAGAATAATGCAATTTAACAATTGCATTTCAAAGGGAAGATTTCTTTCATGAAAACCAATTTTAAGGGAAGAACAACACATGCGAAGAATGCAACAAATAACGAAAAATGAAGAAAACATGAAAATAATAAAAAGAAGAGAAGAAAAGAAGAACATACCTTGATTAGAAAATCAAAATGCTTCTTCAACAACGCAATACTTCTTGAGATGAAGAAGCAAAACTGGACTATTAAACCCTTATCACGTTTTTGTGAAAATGCCCCCAAAAATGGCTGCAATCTTAAACTTGGAGGAGCAAAATGCCAATGAAAGTGTTCATTTCAAGTTTGTTGAAGCAAAATGATCAAGGTATTTGCTGAAGCAATAACACCAAAGGTGTTTGAAGAGGTAACAATGCCAAAGGTTTAAAACGCAGCCAAAGAGAATCACGTTTTTGTGAAAAACGTGGTATTCAATACACATTCAATGAACCATTAAATGATGCGAAGATTCTCTCACCCTCCACGCCTTAGCAAGAAAGAGCAAAACGATTTAGGAGTGTGCAAATCGTTATGGATTTAACTCCTAAAAACATGGCATTAATGAATAACGTGATTGCTGTTTTTAGGGTAAAAACCAGCGAATATATCCTTTAAATGGCATGATAGATGTCCAACGATGCATGAAGATAGGATGCAATCCTAAAACGCCTCCTTCATCCAACGATTTCTCCACAAATTTCGCTTTGAAAAGGTCTAAAATCGTTTCTTTCTTGCATTTCGGGTTTTGAAAGACAAATGACAAGTTCGTTTTCTTCAAAAGGAAGCAAATCGGGTTTTGGATATAAAACAACAAGTTCGATTTGCACTTTTCCCTCTTTCATGCTTAAAATCGGGTTTTAAAAGACAAATGACAAGTTTAATTTCTCACTTTTTCACTCATTAAGCCAAAATCGGGTTTTTTTGGACAAATAACAAGTTTAAAATTGTCAAAAATGAACTTTTACGTTAAAATCGGGTTTTAAAAGACAAACTGCAAGTTTAAAAATACTTGCAAGGGGGAAATAAAATCCCTACAACAAGTATTAAACATTTGCACACATGTAATGGGGATTTAAAATCCCTATTACATGTGAAAACCATTAAAGTAGGGGTTTTTTGAACAAACTGCAAGTTTACTTGCAGTGGAGCTAAAAAACCCCTATTTTAACTAAAAATAACCAAAAAACAACAAAAAGATAAAAACATTAAATGGGGAACTTAAAATAAATTACAAGTGACATATTTGAAATAAAAAATGCACATGTAAGTGATCAAAAATTCCCCTACAAAGACCACAACAATGAATATCATTAAAACTTGCAGTTTGAAGAAAATTCTCCACCTGCAGTCTAGGTTTTAAAACCCGAAATTGAAGGAAAGGCATAGCAAACGAACCCAGAATTGGACGAAATTTGAAACGTAGTTCGAGAATGGACTGAGGATTAAGCCAGTCCAAGGATTAGTCAAAATTCTGCCTCGGGAAGCATGCCATAGAGTAATAATTTTTATTTTTTCATAAAAATTCCATCGTAGTGGTCCTTCATTTTTGGAAACAAAAAATGAGGACAACACGAAGGATTCATGTCTTCACACGTTGCAGCTTAAGTGTTTTTCAACACTTAGTTGTATTTTTCTAGAATTGTAATCTCTTAGTTGTAGTTTTTCTTTTGACAAGTTGCATGTAAAAACATTTTGTAAATTGCAAGTTAAGTCTTAACTTGCACTTTTGTAATTACATGTAAGGCAACTACAAGTTGTGTTCAATTAGGACTATAGTTGGAATAAGTCATAGTTAGTTATTGAATAAGTCTTGGTGGTTGAGGGAATCTCTCAAGTTAGTTAGAATCATCCCACCTTTTTCTCAAGACTCCTCTATAAATACTTGAGGGGTCTATTGTAATCTTTATCTTTTAGAAAGCAAGCAAAAACTCTGCCAAATTTACAACAAAGAAATCTTTGAGTTTTTATGTGTGAATTCAAGAATTGAAAGAAATAGAAGGAAATTGCTCAAGCTTTGAGTCTTTGTGCTACATTCTTGAGTTTGTTTTCTATTTTATCTTTCTTGCAAGTGTTTCTTCAAGAGCTTAATTGAATTTGATTTGCAGTCTTTGTGCTGCAAGTATTTGATGTTAATATAAATTAGAATAAATATTCTTTTGAGAGGAGCTGTAAGACTTTGTGTTTGCACTTATTCTTAGGAGAGTTTAGAAGAAGATTTTGTAAGAAATAGCTGTGAGTCTTTGAGCTCGTACTATTTCCTACTATTTTATGTAGAAAAGAATAAGGTATTTCAATCTTTGAGCTGTTATAATTTGTTCTTGATAGCGTTAGTATAAAAAAGGGTAGATAAGAATTCACATAATCAAGACTTTGAGCTTGATATTGCTGTCCCGTCCCGAAGGAAGTGACGGAAGTCTTTGAACTTTCAGGAAACTTCATTTCCTTTCTCTTATTTCATTTCAAAAGTTGTTACTGTTGTTTTATGATTAAATTGCTATCACTTTTCTGTGAAAAGAAAAGGATATTGGCTTTCTTGAAAGAAGAAGAAAGACTGTTGTCCCATCCCATTTTATTTTTAAAGTTGTAGATAGATAGGGGGAGCCTTCCCTTAATTAAAAGAGTTTTACTCACACATTGTGGTTGAAACCACAATTTTGTATATTTCCCCAAGTGTACAAAATTTTCAACCAACATGTTGTAGGTGTTCAAGGCAGCCTTGTGAGCTGTAGAATGAATAAAAAAATCAGATTTCAAAAGATGAGTTAAGCCAAGAAGGTGCGAAGGCATGAAGGTTTGAAGGCACAAAGTGCCTAAAAACACTGCAAAATTTCTGAATTTTGTCTTGTTGAAATCTTCCATAAATGTAATTGTTCTTGAGGTATTTTGTTGCATGAATTTATAAATAAAAGTTGCAATAAATATATGTTTCAGATTTTGTTTTCATATAGTGAATTGGATGAAATTTAAGGTTGCTAGATTGGGTGGTTTGATAAGACCAGTCTTGACTGCACCAAAATGTGGAGCATGTGATATGTAGAGTAAGCATTTCGATGGCATTTTATCTTATTTTAAGAGGTATCATTACTAGGCTGAGATCACTTATTTTGAATATCAACAAACCAAAATATAATTCTCTTACATAACAACTACTTATATCTTTTTTAATTTAAGGAATTCTATAATAGATAAAAGTAATCTGTGTTGAGAGACTCATTTTACGCTCCATATGAACTTGGACTCTTGGGGTGTGTGTGTGGATGTTTGGGAAACTTTTATGGATGTCATTTTCAGACATGTATAAATCTTAATAATACATGATAAGGAACTCTCTCATATGTCTTGTAGCCTTATCATTATAATTTTTTTTATCATATTGGAAACGTAGTTTGCAATTGGCCCCATGACCTGAATCATAGGAGACAAGGTTCGTGGAAAATCACATGGACAACACTGTTGTATGTCAAACATTATTGTTATCTGTTTTTTGAAGGCAGGAGTGTTCTCTCCAACACTGGGTACCATTCCAATTCTCCTCTTTTGGACTGTTTCAATTTTGATTTTGAGGCAGAAAGCATGTGCAGTGTCTCTTGTTAGTTGTTATTTTATTCTACATGTTCTCCTTATGTTTATGTTCCTGATGTATTGAACTTGAATAAATAACTATCATGCTCTTAGTAAAATTAGTTTTAGGATTATCAGCTGTTCAACTTTTTATTTCATTTCTGTTAGCATAAAAATAATCTTTATCTTTCATTGCTGGCTGGTTCTTATCCTATTTTGCCCTTTATGTCTTTGAATTGTTTATTGCTATGTAGTATCTAGTATGCATGGTGCACTTATTTTATTCTGTATATTTTGCATTTCCTTATTTTTATGTTCCTAATTTATTGGGGTTGAATACAGAATCGTCTTGCTCTAACTAAATTTGTTTCTTAATAATGACCCGTTCAACTTTTTATTGGTCACAATTGGACAGATATTTTATTTCATTTCTAGCAGCATGCCGATATAATATATATCTATTGCTTGCTAGTTCTTATACTAGTTTCATTCTCTATATCTCTGAGTTTTAATTACTGTGCAGTATCTATTATGCATTCTGCACTGTCTTTGGTTTTATATTCTTTAAAATAGTATCATTAACTACATTTGGTCATCTGCAAACATTAATAATAAAATCCTCTCCAGGAAGTAAAGGAACTTTAGCGCTTAATTCTGAGGCATTGTTATCTTCATGGTTCAGCCAAATTTTATAATTGGAATCTTTTTAAGGTAGTGAAATTTATATAAATTTTGTATTTGTTTTGTCATACCCCAGACTAAACAACTTGGTTTAATTCTATTATAGGAAATCGATGAGCTGTGTGAGGAATGGATCCCAGAACCACTCCATCCACCCATTACAAAGGAGATGGAATATGAACCTCCTGTTTTAGAAAGGTAACAAATGTTTTATGACATTTTATCTTCAAGAATATAGAGTGATATATGTATGCAGCCTTTTCACAATTAATTTTTTTATTTTAATAATATTATCTGTAATAACCCTATCGCTTAATTAAGGCCGGAGGCCACTAAATTGTAGAACAAGACACAAAAATAAAGACAAAATAACAGCGATCTGTTTCAGTCTTTCAGAAGACCTTTGTAACTGTAATAACCCACTTAAATTGACAGATCGCACAAAGGCGATGTCGTCACTCCAAGGACGTGATTGTTCCTGCCCAAGGGAGTAATGTTTAGTTGCTTCAAACTTAATTGGTTAATAGGATTTTTAGTTAAGTCAGTTATTAGAAGAGGTATGAATGGGAGAGATATGACCCTTCGTCTCACACCCAATCATTCACTATCAAGGGACAATCACGGGATTGTTCAAAGGCATCATATTGGTTTTTTATTATTATTATTTCCTACTCAGATCCGAGCACTCCAAGAATCTGATCTACCTGGCATTTAGGTGGAGTTTAGTACCACTGAATTGCAGGGTCAGATGCATGATCAAAGAGAATATCAAACAGGAAAGGCGTCCATGAAATTGCATGATTTGAAGGTTAAAATTCTGAAACAGCGAGCATACTGAGACAATTGTCTCCCACATTTATATATTTGCATAAACGTAGAGATTTCACTTATGGACCATGAGTGTCTATATATAGCAAATCAGCACTTCACACCCAAACATCATATCTGACCGATTCCACAATATATGCAGTGAAAGAGGATTGGTTCGAAGATATTTCAGTCAGATCTGCATCTTCCAATTGGAGAACATATCAGACCTAATTGGACAGAATTTCAGAATCCATTATAAGTTTGATCCTTTTCATTATCAAAGCAATTGGGATAATAATTTCTATTGGTACAATTCATTACAAATCTTTAAGGATAATGGGTTCATTGCAATATTAGACATTGATCATTAAGAAATAAGGTAAAACTTACAATTAGATCTTCAAGGGACATTACATTATCTTAATATTGTTGATAGTCAGCTGGGCCTTTTATCATGTTCTAGATTATGAGAATCTTGTTTTAGAGAGGCAATGTGGTAGCTGCATGCATATAGAATGGGCATACTGCTAGAAATAATCACCGTTTTGTATTTTGTGCAATACACAATGTGTATTTTGTTCAAGTGCTAGTTTTTACAATAAAATGAAAGCTGCTAGTGTTGTATGTAATATGTTTATGAGAAAATTAATCAAGCAGTAGCGCGTAGTGTCAGTAAGGCAACCTGCAAGTGTAGGTTTGTGTCAAGTAGTGGGACACTCCCAAAAGTTAGAAGATCTATAAACTTGTAACATGTCCTCTAATCTGCTGAGTACAGCGAATGATGTTAGATGCCAAATTTGATCTTGTAGATTATTAATTTGGGAATGCATTTTGGGTAATCATGAGTCTAAGACTCTAAGACAAAATACATAAAATTATGTAATCATTACATATTGCATCTCCATTTTGCAATATGACTGTTTTATAGTACAGCACTCTAAGAAGCAATGAAATTCCCTTGAAGCTAATGACACATGTACATGGTTCTTGTCTCTAATATCTAACATGCTATGATATGTGTGTTTGTAATCTATTCTAACTCTTAGTTTAGTATCACAGGTACTACTAGCAAGCTTGTGATCACATGCAATGTTAACAATATGGTGTGATGATATGAAAAGGAGTGTGTTAACCATTAATTTGGAGGGAATATAACCTAATGCCAGGTACAATTTGTAATGTCCTGAATTTAAGCAAAATTGCTTTGTGAGCATTTAGCCCAATTTCAGAGTTTTCCCATAAGCTACTTGGTGAGTTGGGCAGAATTCCACAGTTCTTGGAGTTCTTTGGTTGTGTCTTGCAAATATGTTGTTGGTAGTGAGCTCAGTTGGCCTTGGTGAGCCTATTAATGCTTTCAGAATAGAACTCCGTCCTTTTGGGAACTCTCCAAACTTCTTGGAGGAGCTAGCTATTTTTAAGAAGTCACCTTGTTGCCTCTAATCATCATCCCAAGTCATCAGTATGGTATGATTAGAATTAGTTTTTTATATCATTTTTGTGCTTTCCGCAACTTGGGTTGATTATTGAGTTATTAATTAATTATTCACTTAAGTTGTCTGATGTTAAAAAATAATAAAGAAACAACTTGATGTAATATCTCGTCATAAAAGTATTAAGATGTGTTTACAGATGGATGCCTAGGCTTGGGGGGCTTTGCACATGATAATATTAATCCTCCAAAATAGTCTTTGTGAGGGGAAAAAGAAATTATTACATTTTAAAATTGGTTATTTCTCTCCAAAAATGCTATAGAAGGAGGTTGAGGGAACAGTTGAGAGTTTAGACTTGAAAATTTTGGTCTATTTTGTTGTAGGAGAGAACCTAAGTTGTTGTAGAGCTTCTTCAAGACAGAAATCCCCCTAGCTTGCTAGTGTGGTTTCATATAGAGATCAGCATTGTGCTGCAGATTGAAGATTCCATTTTTGGGTTACAATATGGATGTTTTATCATTATTTAATGTCCCCTTCCTAAGCACTTCAACATGGTGGACTATTAGTCTATCTAGTGGGTTCTTGTAGGTTAATGAGTTAGAGTTAGGGGCTCAAGATGAAAAATTGATCTAGCTTTTGGTGGTGATAGGTGCTTTTATTGAGCTCGGACAGTTGACTTGCATAACACCCTTTTTTGGAGTGGTTTTGTACAATTTTACCATTCTATTTTTAGTAAGTGTCAAGTTGGAGATGGACTTGGTTAGTGGATAGTGTTTCTATTTTGGGAATGTCAGTGGATGCATTGGATGTTGATATTTAGGGTTTTAATGTGGTCTAGTGTATTTAATTTAAATAACAATAAGGTATAAACTTAAATTAGATATTTAACTTCATCGTTATTTAATTTATTAAAATATTGACTATGTGGCTGCCCAAAGTTAAAATTAAAAGTGTTAAGTGCCAAATATTAACTAAAATGACTTTATTGGGGTGGGCGCCAACTTAAGGGAGACATAAGGAGTTTAAAAAAAAAAAAAGTACCTCTTGGCTGGGTGTGGCATTTGGAGGCCTTTAAAAGAGAGTGTTTGGAGTGCATTTGGTATGCTTGGTTTTGATATGTAGAGAATACATTTGTTGGTTGAACTTGTTCATCTTGTGTCTTTGTGAGGATGAAAACCCTTGCAAGGAAAATCTTCTGTGTTGATGAAAGATCCAATCTAGAAGATTCGGTGGTGGTTTCATTTAGAGATCACATATGGGCTTCATTGTTGGTTTGATATCTTCAGCTGATTCACAAAGAACTTAGAGCAGATTTAAGGGATTTTGTTTAAAGCAGATCGAGAGAGTTTGCAGCAGATTTTACGAGCAGAAATCACCTCCTTTGCTGGTCGTAACATCTTGCCTAGCACGTGGGAACTTGGTGAGGAGAACGCCTAGGGTTTGTCCTATGTTTGTGGCTGGTTGGAGTCGCTTGGGCCTGCAAATCATTGGATTGTTGGCTGTGAGCAGTTACAAAGTTGTTTTGGAATGTCACCTAGGGTTTGAGTTACTAGTCTGCTGGTTTTTTCTTATATTCATCGATATAATTGTAAACAGCGAATGGGTATGTTTGATATTTCATTGTGATACTATTTCACCATCTAGGTATTTCAAAGTTTGATAATATATTGAACTTTCAGTCTATTTCTAGTTGTGGGTGCTTAAAAATATTGTATTTGAAGTGTTATTTCAGTTGTTTATTTGCTGCAATATACATATTGTTATATCACTTTTGCATCTTTGTCAACTTCTATTAAACTCTTCAAAATGAAAACATAAACAGAAAAAAACAAGGGTGTAATGTTATAGAGGAGAAGCATCCCATAGACTTCAAGAGTAGGAAGTTGAGAGGTGTGGAAAAGAGCTACTCTATATATGACCGAGAGATGTTGGCCATCATGCATGCATTGGCCAAGTTCAAATCATATTTGGTAGGGGGAAAAATCACTATTAAAACGGATCACAATAGCATCAAATATTTTATGAATCAAAAAGATCTCAACGATGGGTATTTGATATTGTATATGTTAAGGAAACAAGAATGCAGTTGCTGATGCACTTTCCAAGAGACCTCATTTGTGATCACTAGTTGAGATCATCGCCGATTGGAGGGAGATGATTTCAGTAGAGTATGCTAAGTATTCTTGGGCAACATGAATAATTAAGGGCACTATTTGTTGTCGTCATTTTTGTTTTAAAAAATGAAGGACCATTACATGAAATTTTTTCTCTATGGCACGCTTCCTGAGGCATAATTTCGCCTAATCCTTGGATTGGCTTAATCCTTAGTCCATCCTCAAACCAAGTTTCGAATTTCGTCGCATTCTGGGTTCGTTTGCTATGTCTTTCCTTCAATTTCGGGTTTTTTCTCCCTGACTGCGGGTGGGAAATTTTCCTTGAATTGCAAGTTTTAATGATTTCTTTTGTTTTGGTCTTTGTAGGGAAATTTTTGGCTAATTACAAGTGCACTTTATTGAAAAAAGAACTTGTAACTTACTTTTTATTTCCCCCTTGATGCCTTTTGGCTTTTTAAGTTATGATAGGGATTTTTTGGATAAGTTACAAGTTAATTTTAAATTGCATATTTATAAATAACTTGTAGTTCTTTTCTAAAACCCCTATTTTAATGTCTTTTGCTTGTAATAGGGATTTTAAACCCCTATTACATATGTGCAAGTGATTAAAACTTGTTGTAGGGATTTTATTTTCCCTTTACAAGTAACTTTGTAACTTGCACATCTCTCTCCAAAACCCGATTTTGTCTAGAAATGAAATAAACTAACATTTTAAACTGGCTATTTTGCCCAAAAACCCGATTTTCTCCATAAAGTGCAAATTGGGGAATTTTAAAATTGTAATTTCATTTCCAAAACCCGATTTTGCCTTGTTGAAAGAAAAGTGACATTTATAACTTTCTATATGGGAAATAAAACCCGATTTTCTCTATTGCATGTAAATTAAAACTTGCATTTCTCTTCCAAAAACCCGATTTTCCTCTCCTAAGCCAATTTTGCCACAAATTCTTCCCAATTTTTTGTGGAGAAATTCAAGGAGCAAGGAGGCGATATTGTTGCAAGGCGATTTATGTGAGTTGAAGAACACGTTGCATTTGTTTTGGTGAATGATTCAACCCTTGTTTTCTGCAAAAACCATTTCCACGTGATTCCTAAAACCCACGTTTTGGGGGATTCAAACCATACAAAATGGCAATCTCCTAGGTCAATTTGCCTTCCTTCACCTAGGCGTTGAAGTTGGAGGGAGATTGGGCCACTTCTTGTGCCATTTAACTTGCATTTGGTGCCACGTTTTGCTGCTTATGGCGTTTTAGTAAAAACGTGGCAAGGGTTTTTGAATGCGGTTTAATCTCTATTTAAGAGCTATCCTTTCTTCTTTCAAAGACTAATCATCTTTTGAAGAGGCATTTTCAGTTTGAAGCAAGGTATGGTTTCTTTCCTTTCTTTGTTTCATTTTCTTGTTTTCTTGTTTTCCTTTCTAGTTGTAAATTTGTGTATATATTTATTTTTCCCCAAAAATCAGTTTTGTGAGAGAGATTTTCCCCTTTGTAAAGCAATTTTTGAATTGCATTGTTCTTCCCCATTTTCCCTCTTTACTTGTATTCGGGATTTTAAATCCCAATTACAAGTTGGATGAAAATCATTGTTCTTCCCAAGCTTGAAAAACTCAGATTTTGCAATAACTCGGCAAGGCCAAAAAATTTTTAAAACTCGGGACTCGCCAAAACTCGGCGAAAAACTCGCCAAAACTCGGCAACTTTATCGAACATTTGAAAATACATTTTTTTTTTATATATAATTCAAAAACACACATTTACACCAAATTTGTATAACATATATGATTTCCATGATATATAAATCAAATTTTTTTGGTAATACATAGCAACAAATGCAAGTATCATAGCATAAACCAAAAACCAAGTGCAACATATGAATAAGAGTTCAATACATATCAACGTATCATAGTGACAGTCTCATAGAGTTATAGAGTCATAGACCACAAAACAAGAACCTCTGAAATTCTGATTACATATCAAGTTCAAAGTTTGGTATCAATGAAAATAAGAAATCATAAATTGCGTCTACGATTAAAGCTCAAAACAGATTGTGGCCGCTGGGTGGGTGGTGCTGAAGTAGTGGCAACATCCTCAACACTAACAGGTGCCTCTGCTGCATGATCAACCTCCTGCTCCTCCTCACGTGCTGCCACTTCCGCATCCCATTCCTCTCCTGCCCTCTCCAACTCACTCAGTTGCTCATTAGTAAGGAATGGATCCAAATCATTATCAACATCATCAGGAGAAGCAACCCATTTTGCTGCATATGGATCAATGTCATCCAAGTCAAGTGCTTCATGTGAATCTTGCCCTAGCACCTTCTTCTCATGTAATCGAATGTTGTACCGCACATAGACAAGATCATTCAAGCGTTGTTGAGTCAACCTATTGTGCTTTTTTGTGTGGATGTTCTCAAAAACACTCCAGTTGCACTCACAACCAGAAGCACTACAAGGCTGTGATAATATGCGGATGGCAAGCTTTTGAAGATTAGGCGTTGTGGCACCATAATCTTCCCACCACAAATCTGCAAGGATACAAAATGTGATTTATAATTTGTAAAGATTTCAATAATCTTAAAGAGAGAAATAAATGGTAAAAATTAAACATATGTTTTTTTTTACCTGGTCGTAAGGTGGCTCTCCTACGTTTGCAATCAGGTGAAGAAAACAATTCCCCTAAGGCCTTCTTATAACTCTGCAACTCATCAAGTATCAGGTCTCGAAGGATCTCATCATCAACTAATCTCCGAATGCATGTGTTAAGGCCAATTCTAACCTCTGCATCTGCTCTGAAACTCGGAGAGTAAAAAAACTTGGGATTCAAGAAGTAGGCAGCAGCATGAATATGTTGGTGGAGTTGATGGTTCCACCTCCGATCAATTATGCGCCATATGGGTTCATACTTGGTCTTGTTTGACCCATACAAGTGTTGAATCGCCTCTTTGGCCTTATCCATGGCCTCATATAGATACCCCATGGAGTTATGATCCCCATCCACTATTCGTAGCACCCTCACCAACGGTTCCGACACCTAGATATAAAAAATCTAACAAAATCAGCAGATTGAAATATTAGAAAATTAAATAATAAATCATCAATTAAAGTTTCAAAACTTACATTGATGATCTCCTCCACTATCTTGGCAAAATTAGTATCAAAAATGGCAATCACAACCTTCTCTACTTCAGGCTTTGTAGCATAAGGACTCCCCAACCATCTTTCACTCACGAACATCCACTTCAGGTTGGGCAATGTAGCAAGTATGCTCTGCAAGGTGAGGAAATTGGTAGCAAAGCGTGTGACCCCCGACCGCACAAGATCCTTACCTTCAGCGTGCTCTCTCATAAGATTCAGGACCCATGTGTGATTGTAGATGTATTTGGTGATATTCCTTCCATCTTCAACCACTTTCTTTACCCAACTTAGTTTCCCTATGTCCTCAAGGAGCAAGTCAAGACAATGGGCAGCACAAGGGCTCCAAAATAATGTCGGATGTCTAGCCATTAGAAGTTTGCCGGCTGCCACATATGCAGCTGAGTTATCAGTCACAACTTGGATGACATTCTGCACTCCCACATCCATCACCACCTCATCCAACATGTTGCACAAGGTCTCCGCATTCTTCACTTCATTGGAGGCATCAATTGATTTTAAAAATACTAACTGTCCTCTTGAAGCAACTAGAAAGTTGATGAGTGTCCTATTCCTACCATCTGTCCATCCATCAGAAAGAATGGTGCAGCCATTCTTTTCCCAAATAGTCCTTTGCTCTTCCACTAATGCATGAGTGTTTTGGACCTCATCCTGCAATAACGGTCCACTTACCTCGTAACGGCTTGGGGATTTGAACCCCTTACCTGCCACAGTCAACGCGGTGACCAATTGGTCCCAAGATGGACTAGAAATAGCATTGAACGGAACATCGTTGTAGATAAAAAATCTAGCACACGCCACCTTGGCTTGTTGGTGAGCCTCTTTATTCCATGCAGTGCCAAGCAATCCAGGTTGTGCACCAGGAGTGTTACATGGAATAAAGAAGTTTTCCATGTTGCTGTCCAAAGTTCCCTTTGCTCGTATCCGTGGCCCAAGGGAAGAACCAGATGTCCCCACATCTCTATGTGACCCCATGGAACTCAAATCTGCCCTTGGGGCTGCCATTGCCTCTGCTGTTCTCTTTTTTGTTGCCTTCCTTTGATCATATGCTTCAAGCGTTGCTATTGCATCTCTCGTAGCCTCTTCAGTACATTTCGTACAGCTTGTGGTATCTCGGCATTGAATTTTTGCGAGGTGATATTTGAACCTATTAATGCCACCTTTTACAATTTTTTTGCAATGGTTGCAAAAAACATCTCCTCGTTTTGGACTTGGTCTCCCATGTTTCCAACAAGGGTCTCTCTTTTTGCCACCAACTTTAACTGTAGAAGCTGAATCCATTTTCTTTCAAAAAGATGTGGAAAAGAACCTAGCAAAAGAGAGACAACATTTAGAGATAAATAACATTGTTACCAAAAAAAATCACGAACATCCAAAAATTACAATGACTGTATAACTGTATTTTATTTACAGTCATCTATTAATAGATGACTATCTAAAATTAAAATTTTTAATTGGTTGTGTATTTTTTAAGTTTTTAACTTCAAATTTAAATTTAAATGAAATACTTTAATACACATTGACATTACACAGTTGACAGTCATTTCAAATGACTATGAGTATTTCACAATTGACTGTGTAATACACAGTCATTAATTACAATGTACATTAATGATTAATGTATTACACAGTCATCAGTCATTTGAAAATGACTTTGTATTACACAGTCATTTCAAATGACTGTGTATTACACAGTCATTTGAAAATGACTGTGTATTACACAGTCATTTGAAAATGACTGTGTAATACACAGTCATTTCTCATTTGAAATGACTGTAATGACTGTGTATTACACAGTCATTTGAAAATGACTGTGTAATACACAGTCATTTCAAATGACTGATGACTGTGTAATACACAGTCATTTGACAATGACTGTGTATTACACAGTCATTTGAAATGACTGTGATTGTGTAATGATGACTGTGTAATACACAGTCATTTGAAATGACTGTGACTGTGTAATGATGACTGTGTAATACACAGTCATTTGAAAATTTGAAATGACTGTGTATTACACAGTCATTTGAAAATTGAAATGACTGTGACTGTGTAATGATGACTGTGTAATACACAGTCATTTTAAAATTTGAAATGACTGTGTATTACACAGTCATTTGAAAATTGAAATGACTGTGACTGTGTAATGATGACTGCGTAATACACAGTCATTTGAAATGACTGTGACTGTGTAATGATGACTGTGTAATACACAGTCATTTGAAAATTTGAAATGACTGTGTATTACACAGTCATTTGAAATGACTGTGACTGTGTAATGATGACTGTGTAATACACAGTCATTTGAAAATTTGAAATGACTGTGTATTACACAGTCATTTGAAATGACTGTGACTGTGTAATACACAGTCATTTCAAATGACTGATGACTGTGTAATACACAGTCATTTGAAATGACTGTAATTACTAATGATTGTGTATTACACAGTCATTTGTGACTGTGTAATACACAGTCATTTTCAAATGACTGTGACTGTGTAATGATGACTGTGTAATACACAGTCATTTCAAATGACTGTGTATTACACAGTCATTTCAAATGACTGTGTATTACACAGTCATTTCAAATGACTGTGTATTACACAGTCATTTCAAATGACTGTGTATTACACAGTCATTTCAAATGACTGTGTATTACACAGTCATTTCAAATGACTGTGTATTACACAGTCATTTCAAATGACTGTGTATTACACAGTCATTCGATTAAAATTTAAAATGACTGTGAATTCGAAATAAAACAATACAAAAAGATACCTGGTCGCGCGTGCAAATGCAAACAATACACAGTCATTTTGACTGTGTATTACACAGTCATTCGATTAAAATTTAAAATGACTGTGAATTCGAAATAAAACAATACAAAAAGATCACGAATAAACAAGTAAAAACCTGGTTGCGCGTGCAAATGCAAACCCTACTGGAAATCGCGTGGCGTTTTTTGCGTGCGTTTTTTGCCTTCCGGAGTCGCGCGAAATGGAATAAAGACTTAGGGTTTTTTTTTGCCTGCGACTTAAGTCGCATTTTTCTCGCATTTTGTGCCGCGTTTTCGGGCGGGTTTTGGCGATTAACGGCGAGTATTTGTCAAAAAAATTGCGGCGACTATATGAAAAAATCGCGCCGAGTATTTCCGCGATTAACTTGCGCGCCATTATGGATCGCGATTACTCGCGAGTTTTTTAGTGGCTCGCCGAGTTTTGCAAGCCTGGTTCTTCCCTTACGGTTAAAAAATTTAACCATCTTTTGTTGAAATTCCAAGTTGCAAAGATGAAAAATACCCATCCTTCCAAAATCAGGTTTTTAGAACCGCATTGCATGTTCAAAGTTCTTCCCATTTTCATGAAAATGCCATTCCCAAAATCTTTCCATTTTTATTTATCCATATCGCCTATATCCGTACTTTCCGTTCACGTCATTTCTGGCAAGTCTAATTCTCATTTTTCACTCATTTCTCCATTTTCCATTTTACGAGTATACTTGCATTTGGGATTTAAAAATCCAATTGCATGTGCATTCTTCCCAAACTTGTATACTTGTAAAATTTTCCCCAAGATCCGAAATTGGTCAAAGTCAAGATTCCTAGCATTTCCCATTTATTTCCCATCTTTCTCTCACAAAGACGTGAAGTGCAAGGGTTGGAGTTCTTCCCATTTGAAGAAGGAAAAATGTTAGTTGTAGTTGATTATGATGTTGCTTTAACACTTTTAAGTCTTCATTGCAGCATACCAGGTTGTCCTTCAATGTCAGATTTGCCGTCATCTCCAGTTCCAAAGAAGATGAAGTATAAATATGACAAGTACCAAAATGAGGTTTCACCTTCTCAAGTTTCCTCTCCTTTGGATTGCATAAAAGATACAGAGATAGGGCATGTGGACATGTCAGAATTTGTCAAGAGGGTGGAGGATCCGCAGGACAGCAATATGCAGCGGCTGTTGGACAGCCATATCCATCACGCGTCTTCATTTCCAGTAGCTGTCGTAGAACCTGAATTTGTTCTCACTTGCGCCCATCGCTTTGACAAGGAGACGAGAACCATTAAAAATGATAATGGTGAAGCAATAATCCACCTTGATGCAGATACAATTGAGAGTCTTAAGAATACCACCAACACCTGTTTATATGGAGATTTCCAAAGATAGTGCAGTTGAGTACTATGTCAAAAGGGAAAAGGACTGCAAACATCATATTAACAGGTGGATTCATGAGCCACGAGCCGCCTTCTCAAGATGGGCTAAGTTATATCGCTGTGACTTCAAGTGGGAAATTGGAGACATCATAACTCTCCTCAGCAGGATGATGGGTCTTGAACACTCCAATGTTTTTGAACCCTGGATGTATCAGTTTACCATGTTCATAAGGCAATCCCATCATATATCATGGGGAGAGATTATCAGCGATGCTTTGTGTGAACAACTTGCAGCAGTTCCTTACACCATGACTTTCTACATGAATTCATACTTAGTGTATTTGGTAGCATCTCTCAAACATTTCCCTGGTCTTTCTACCAAGGGTGACCGCTCGCTTATACCTATATGGGAATATTATGATCAGCTGCCTTTGAGACCTAGCAGATTGCATTTTAGAAGAGTTCAAGATGCATTCTTCGGTTACTTCATGTGCCAGTTTGACAGAACTCTAAAGAACAGAAGGGTGACAGATGAGGCATGGGAAAGAGTGAATGAGTATGGGTGCTTGTTTCTTCAATTCCCAACCTTTACCTATATGAGAGTCGGATGCTATAGTGGGCAGCCATACATGCTACATAGATACCCGACTGATAAGATCATACTTATGGAGTTGGGAAGACAGATCATGGCTGTACACGCTCATCAGTCTGTCAGACATAAGGTCGGAATGGGGATTTCTAAAACAAACCCATTGAAAATTGGCCGGTATTCTCTTGTCACTTTCGTCAAAGCCAAAGCTAAGGAGATTGAGATGTAGGAAATTAAACTCAAAAGGTTTAAGTCCACATCTGATTTTGATTACCAAGGTATGAAGGAAAAGATCAAAAAGTCCTTCGTGCACGTGCATCGTATTGAGGATATTTGGGTAGATCTCCGCACAGAAGTGGAGATTCTCAAGGTGGATTACTGCAGTCTTACTGTTGAGCAGGTTATTGATTTGAACTTGGTGGATATTTCACAAGGGATGATTGATGATGGGCATGCACTTGATCCTGAATATATTTCACGAAGGGTTGAGGAAGCTCCATTTCCTTTAATCCAATGGTCGCATAAAGAATGCATGTCCATTCGTGAAAGATTTATGCTTATCTTGGCTAACACCAATACTTGGCTCAAAGGTAATGGTGTTAGACTCATCAAGATCAAGGTTGGGAAAGAAGATGACTCTACGGGGCCTCTTGGACGTAAGTTTGAGATTCAGATTGACAATAAGGAAGGTGCATCATCTTTTGGCACCAGGATCAAATTGTGAGTTAGTATGGCAATAGTGCTTCCTCCTGAGGAGGCGACAATTGTGGAAAGGAAAAGTCACAGTTTCATGTCCAGGTGATCAATCTTGATAATCCAGAAGAAGGACAACAATCTGATGATGCTCCTAAGTCTCTAGCTTTGGACCCACCTCATGAGATTCCTTCCTCAGTTTCCATTGAGACGCCTCTTTCTCCTCCTGACATAATGGTGGAAGAGTATCCTCAGAATGCTGTTCCTATTTCAGCATACGAGCCGCATGTATCCAGTTGTCAGAGATTGATACCTCCACTTCTGGTTTTGAAGAATTTATGGGGCAATCTTCATGCCCATTGGTTATTGAGCAAACCATGGTCGCCATCCAAACAGATACTCATCCCAGGGTGACCACGGCTGTTCAAACAGAAACTGCTTCTCCTTTACTTGCAGCTGCTACTGAAAGAGAGTTGATGGCTTTACCTCCATGGCTTAGTTCTTTTACCCCAAAGAGAAAGAAGCAAGAAATCTCACCCGATGCCTTTGATTATCAGCAACTTAAACAGTCCAAACTCAAGGTTGCTAAAAAGGCCAAGACTATCTCAAGAGTAACTGTTGATAGCAACAAGATGAAAGTGGCTGAAATTGTGGAACCTCTAGCAGATTAGCCACTTTAGGAGAATTGGGCAAGCAAACGCATGAAGTGGTTAAACATGATGCCCAGTATTCTGTAGCCTCACTAGTGCAACGATATGATGAACTTCTAGCTAAGAAGGATAAGCTAGAAAAGGACAACCGTCAACTTGTTGCAGCTGTTCGTAAAATCACAAAACTGACTAGTGAAGTGAGTAATCCTACAAGTTCTTCCGAGGCATGAGAATCAATCCAGGGAGTTGAGAGAGCTGCTCAAAAGGTACAAGCACTGGAATCTTGGGTTGATCAACTTCATAATCTATCTGCACAATTCTTGGAGGTTTTCCAAATGATGGCCAAGTTGAAAACCATTGAAGAACAATTGAACCAAGTTTCTGATACTTTCAAACGAAACTTGGAAAAGGTAGAAGACAACTTGACTATTTGGCTTAAAATTCCTTAGCAAAAGTTAAGCGTTCTTCTAGAACGTCAAGTAATTCCTTCAAGAGTTGTGTACTTGGAATATCAGGAGCTCTTGGAGAACAAAGCCCTTGTTCTTAAGTCATTTATTGAAGATATTGATGATGCTATGAGGCTGCGAATGAAAGTTTTTCAGGATATGGTCTCTCATTGTCAGAAAGCTTCTTGCACCATCATGGGTCATGATGGAGAATTGTTGATAGAAGAAAAGGTTCTGATCTACAGTTGAAGATCCGTCAAGAGTGGAAAAGTGAACCATTTTTAGCATCATCCATTCAAGCCTTAGTGACTTATCAAGGTTACTTGTGGGAAATTCAGTCTTCCTTTGAGAGAAATAATGCCACAATCCTTCGTTGCACCGATGTTGTCGTGAAAACCATGATCGTGGCCAAGAACACCCATGAACTGGATCCTGATGAACTACGAATGATCATCCAGAAGTTCGAAGGATTCATGTCTTCACATACTGCAGCTTAAGTGTTTTTCAACACGTAGTTGTATTTTTCCAAATTTGTAATCTTTTAGTTGTAGTTTTTCTTTTGACAAGTTACATGTAAAAGCCTTTTTGTAAATTGCAAGATAAGTCATTACTTGCTCTTTTTTAATTACATGTAAGGCAACTACAGTTTGAGTTCTGTTAGGACTGTAGTTAGAATAAGTCTTAGTTAGTTTTTGAATAAGTCTTGGTGGTTGAGAGAATCTCTCAAGTTAGTTAGGATCCTCCCACCTTTTTCTCAAGGCTCCTCTTCTATAAATACTTGAGGGGTCTATTGTAATCTTTATCTTTTGAAAGCAAGCAAGCAAAAACTCTGCCAAATTTGCAACAAAGAAGTCTTTGAGCTTTTATGTGTAAATTGAAGAATTGAAAGGAATAGAAGAAAATTGCTCAAGCTTTGAGTCTTTGTGCTACATTCTTGAGTTTGTGTTCCATATTTCCTTTCTTGCAAGTGTTTCTTTGAAAACTTAATTGAATCTGATTTGCAGTCTCTGAGCTGCAAGTATTGGAGATTTATTTAGTTAAAGTAGAAGTTCTATTGGGAAAAAGATGTAAGACTTTGTTCTTACACTTGTTCTTAACAGAATTTAGAAGTAAGTAGATTTTGTGAGAAATAGCTGCGAGTCTTTGAGCTTATACTACTTTCCATTGTTTTATGTAGAAAGAATAAGATATTTCAGTCTTTGTGTTGTTATATTTTGTTCTTAATCAAATTAGTATAGGAAAGGGTAGATAGGACTTCACATAATCAAGTCTTTGAGCTTGATATTGCTGTCCCGTCCCGAAGGGAGTGACGAAAGTCTTTGAGCTTTCAGGAAACTTCATTTCCTTTCTCTCATTTCATTTTGAAAGTTGTTACTGTTGTTTTATATCAAATCGCTATCACTTTTCTGTGAAGAGTAAAGGATATTGTTTTCCTTGAAAAAAGAAGAAAGATTGTTGTCCCATCCTATTTTATTTTTAAATTTGTAGTTAGATAGGGGGAGCCTTCCCTTAATTAGGAGAGTTTTACTCACACACTGTGGTTGAAACCATAGTTGGACTACTCGCAACTCGACTCGACTCGCCAAGCCCCTGAGAAAAAAACTCGGCAACGTAAAAACATGCTTAATTTTAATAAAAAATGCATTTTTTTTGCAAAATTTAATGAGAAGATGCATCCAATGAGTCAATAAATGATAACACAAAAGAAACAAGCTGATTCTAGATATATTTAAATGCAAAGTGTCTACAAAATCGCGTCCTCATAAGGAATGTTGATGGCTGGAAGCAAAATAGTAAATAGTTTTTTGTAAAACCAAAAGTAAAACATCATTACAAATTACAATTACAACTTCCTCTTCCGAGCTCTAGCTAAAACTATTTACTATTCCTCTTCCTCTTCCCAGTAGAGATCTTCCTAGTTATGAGGGTGAGAAAAAAAGGGGTAGAGAGATAGGTCTAGATCTTGGTGGAGATCTACAAACGCGTAATATTTGAAATTTCGTCATTCATACTGATAGTTTCAAACTTTCAACTCTAAAATGTATAATACAAAGATTTTTTCAATGCTAATTATGTTGTTATATGGAGCCTAATCAAACTCGGAGGTTAAATTTTCCCTACTTCCATCAGTGCAGTTTCCCCCTATATTTTTCGACGGGGGTTTGGGGGCAGCGCCCCCAAGTTGGGGTCAAGGGGCATCACCCCTTGCGGGCTCCCTGTCGCGATACAGGGTGGGGTCGAGGGGCAGCACCTCGCGAGGCCAAAAATACTTTTATTATTTTATAAAGGCGTCGGGTGTTATAAAGTATAAGAAAGGAAAAAGACATATTGAAATGCCACTTATACTTAAATGTTATATTTCATGTGTATATTTTGATGAAGAGAATGAAAGTAACCTGAAAAAACAAAAAATGATAATTTTTTGACATGTTTGGGCCTCTTTTTTTAGTCTAGCCAAGTTTTTGCTACGAGTTAAAGTCATAAAAACTCGCAGAGCTCAAAAACTCAGTAAGTTTTTGAAACTCGCCGAGTACTCTGCGAGTGTGCCATCTATGGTTGAAACCATAATTTTGTATATTTCCCCAAGTGTACAAAATTTTCTACCAACACTATTCATGATGACAGGTAAACTATGCTCAATGAGCTGATTATTTGCAAGGAAAGGATCTATTTGGTGCCTAATTCACAACTTAAGGTGAAGATACTTAAGAATTTTCACGATGCACCTATAGCTGATCACCCAAGATTCTTTAAGACTTTTAGGCAAATATAGGAGATATTTACATTAAAAGGACTTAAAAATAAAGTCCTTAAGTATGTCAAAGAGTGCCCAACATGCAATGGAACAAAAATGAGCATACTTATTCGGTTGGTTTGCTTCAGCCCTTACCCTTACCCATTCCCAATCAGAAATGGGAATGCATGTCCATGGAATTCATCACTAGGCTACCTAAGGTTCAAGATAAGGACTGCATATATGTTGTAGATAGGTTGATCAAGTTTTCACATTATTTTGCAACTTCCGCAACATATATTGCAACACAGGTGGTTGATTTCTTCTTCAAGGAGATTTTCAGACTTCATGTGATGCCCAGGATCATAGTGAGTGATAAGGACATCAAGTTCCTAAGTTTTTTTTGGTAGGAACTTTTTAGATTGACTGGGACTGAGCTCACTCCCAGCACAAGCTAGCATCCGCAGGCAGATGGGGAGGCAGAGATAGTGAACAATGGGTGGAAGGGTATCTCAAGAATTACATTTCTGGATAGTATAGAGCATGGGTGAAATGGCTGCACCTCAGAGAGTATTGTTATAATTCCACCTATCATATGTCAATCAGGATGTCACCATTTATGGCATTTTATGGGTATGAGGCACCTAACTTTATTGATTTGCTCTTTGGGGATAGTAGGGTGCCTAAGGCAAGAGATTTGTTGTAGGAGAGTAAAGATATTATGAAATCATTGAAGGAGAAATTGCAACAGGAACAAAATCAACAAAATTTATATGTTTGTCAACATCAAACAGAGTGTAGTTTCGAAGTGGGTAACATGATTTACTTGAGGCTCCAGCCATAGAAAATGTAACATACACTTTTTTTTTGGTATTTTTTTAATGTTTATGAAGACATGGTGAATTATTTCAGTTGATTGTATAGGGTTTCTATTGTGAGGTATTCACACATCGCCCCATTGCAAATGGGGACCCCCACTTTTTTGCTTTCTAGGTTAATCCTCTTAGCCTAGTTGTTGGTTAGTCTTAGAGTCTTTGCTACTAATTTTTGTATTGAAGGGATATAGTTTCTTAAGTAGCTAGAGAGTTCATCAAGGCAAGTTGGTCCCTGAGGATGGAGTTGTTGGTTGAAAATTTTGTACACTTGGGGAAATATACAAAATTGTGGTTTCAACCACAGCACACGAGTAAAAAACTCTCCTAATTAAGGGAAGGCTCCCCCTATCTAACTAAAACTGAAATAAAAACAGGATGGTACAGTAGTCTTCCTTCTTTCTTCAAGAAAGACAATATCCTTTTCTCTTCACAGAAAAGGATAGCGATTGAATATAAATAGTAGTAACCACTTTTAAGTAAAATGAGAGAAAGGAAATGAAGTTTCCTGAAAGCGCAAAGACTTCCGTCACTTCCTTCGGGACGGGACAACAATATCAAGCTCAAAGACTTGACTATTGGAAGTCCCATCTACCTTTTGCTATACTAAATTTTATAATGAATAAAAGACGACAGCTCAAAGACTGGAATAATTTATTCTTTTAACACAAAGACAAGAACTAATGCAAGCTCAAAGACTTGCTGCTATTTCTTATCAAACAGTAATTTTTCCTCAAGAATAGACGCAAGCTCAAAGACTTGCTACTCCTTCAAGAGAGTTTCCTATTTTAATTAATCTTCTCTACTTGCAGCTCAAATACTTCAAATCAAATTGGACTAAGCTCCTTTAGAAACACTTTGCATAGAAGAAATAAAAAGATTCAAACTCAAACATGTAGCTCAAAGACTCAAAACTTGAGTAATCCTTCTTTACTATTCTTCAAAACCTTCAATTCACATACATAAGATCAAAGACTTCTTGCTGTAAATTTGGCAGAGTTTTTGCTTGCTTTCCCAAAAGATATCGATTACAAAGGACCCTTTCTTCTATTTATAGGAGAGAAGCCTTGAGAAAAAGGTGGGAGGATCCTAACTAACTTGAGAAATTCCTTCAACCACCAAGACCTATTCAACAACTAATTATGACTTCAATAACTAACTAAGACTTATTCCAACTATAGTGCTAATCGGACACAACTTGTAGTTGCCTTACAAGTAATTACAAAAATGCAAGTGATGACAACTTGCAATTACAAAAATGCTTTTTACTAGTAAACTTGCCGAAAGGGAAACTACAATTTTGAAATTACAATTTTAAAATTTTACAAGTAGTGTTAAAAACACTTAAGTTGCAACTTTTGAAGATATGAACAATTCGAACTTCTGAATAACTTTCTGCAATTCATCAGGATCTGGTTCATGAGTGTTCATAGCCACCACCCTAGTCTTTACGATGACATCATGGCATTGGCATAGCATGGAATTGCCCTTTTCCAATGCTGACCGGATTTCCTGCAACTCAGTTTGATACTTAATCAATATTTGAATGGAAGAGACTAATAATTGCTCACTTCTCCATTCATCATGAATCTTGAGTTGCAGATCTGCAAGAACTTCTTCCTCGGGCAGCAGCTCATCATTTTGATTTAAAATGTCGCAGAATGCCATTTTTCAACGGGAGGTAACATCTTGAAGACTGCTTTACGCAACTTTAAGGTTTCATCTATTTCTTCAATGAGTGATTTGAGAACAAGAGATTTGTTCTCCAGAACTTCCTCATATTCAATGTACGTGACTCTGGAAGGAATTACGTCATGCACCTGAAGAACGCCCAACTGATGTTGAGGCATCTTTCGCCAAGAAACTAAATTTCCCTCAACCTTCTCCAAATTTAGTTTGAAAGCACCCAAGATTTGATTCAACTTATCTTCAATGATCTCCAATTTAACCATTGTTTCAAATACCTGTCTTATGACTTGTGAACATAAGTCATGTAGTTGATCAACCCAGGTGTCTAAGGCTTGAACCTTTTGGGCGGCTCTCTCGATACTTTGGATTGGTTCGCTGACCCTGGAAGAAATAGGAACTTGGCCTTCTCCACTTGAAGGTTGAGTAATACTTTGGATGCCTGCCATGAGTCTTTGATTCTCTACTTCCAGTTGATCTTTCTTCGTCAACACCTCATCATACCGTTGTACCAATGTAGCCACTGTTTGTTAAGCATCATGCTTGACAACCCCATGAGTCTTCTTACCCAGTTGAACTTTGGTGATCCGATAATCAGCTGCTTGCATTTCTTCAACTGGTTTATCTGATATTGGTTCAGTAATCTTTGCCACTCTCATTCGATTTTCATCAACGGTCACCCTTGAAACTGTCTTTGCCCTCTTAACAGCTTTAGGTTTTGATTGTTTCAACTGTTGGTAGTCAAAGGGATCAGGTGAGATCACCTGCTTCTTCCTCTTTGCAGTGAAGGAACTGAGCCATGGAGGTAAAGCCATTAACTCTGATTCTGGGATAGAGGGAGAAGCAGTTTTTGTTTGAATAACTGTGGTGACCTTGGGAGAAGTGTTCGTCTGGATAGCCACCATAGTCTACTGAGTGACGATAGGATGTGATGAAGATGTCATGAACTCATCAAAACAGGTCATAGAAGTATCAATATCAGACATAGGTACATATGAAGGATCTTCCGAAAAGATATTCAACAAATTTTCCTAAGGATGGCCTTGAGATGGTTCTGCTACTGAAAGTGGAAGGACGTTCTGCGGAGATTCTGAAACTGAAGGGGCAGATTGAGAGCTCACATCTGTCACAGGAGGAAACATGGGTACCTCAATAGGAAGTGAAGAAAGAGAATTATGTGGGGACTCTGTAGAAAGCGACTAAGGAGCATTATCAGATTGAATTTCTTCCTCTGAAGCTTCAGGATCAATCACATGAATTTCCAACTGTGGCTTCTCCTTGCCTTGAACTGTTATTTCCTGAGGAGGAAGCACCATTGCACGGCTGACTCGCAATTTAATCCTTGTAGTAGAAGAGGATGCACCTTCTTTGTTGTCTAGTTGAATTTCAGACTTCTGCCGAAGAGGACCTGTAGAATCATTTTCTTTCCCAACCTTAATCTTAATGAGCTTGACACCATTATTCTTAAGCCAAATATTGGTATTGGCAAGAATTGACTGAAATCTATCCAAGATAGAAGTGCCTTCCTTATGGGACGAGTGGATAGAAGGAAGCGGAGCCTCATCAACATTCTGATTGACAAACTCAGGATCAAGAATGTTGCCATCATCAATCATACCTTGTGGCACATTCACGAGGTTTAGATCCACAATCTGTTCTGCAGTGAGTCGGCAGTAATCCTTCTTGTGAATCTCCTTTTCGGTACGGAGATCAACCCAGATATCTTCTATCCGGTGTACATGGATGAAGGTCTTCTTGATCTTCTCCTTCATGCCTTGGTAATCGAAATCAGCTCTAGGTTTGAATCTTTTGAGTCTAATTTCCTGCAACTCAGTTTCCATAGCCCTAGCCTTGATTGAAGTCATTAGAGAATATTGACCAATCTTCAATGGGTTGTTGGAAGAAATACCCATGCCAACCTTGTGCTTAACTGACTGATGTGTATGCACAGCCATGATCTGCCTTCCCAATTCCATGAGAATAATCTTATCTGTTGGGTATCGTGGGAGCATGTAAGGCTGCCCGCCATAGCGTCCAACTCTCATGTAGGTAAAAGTTGGAAATTGGAGAAACAAACAACCATATTCTTTCACCTTTTCCCATGCTTCATCTGAGACTCTTTTGTTCTTCAGGTTCTTGTCAAATTGACACAAATAATGACCAAAGAAAGTGTCCTGAACCCTTCTAAAATGAGACCTACTTGATCTTAGAGGCAACTGATCATAGTATTCCCAAACCGGTATAAGCATGTGGTCACCCTTGGTGGAAAGACCTGGGAAATGTCTAAGTGACGCAGCAATATACACGAGATATGAATTCATGTAAAAGGTGAAGGTAGTAGAGACGACTGCAAGTTGCTCACACAAAGCATCACTGATGATCTCACCCCAACAGATGTGTTGAGACTGCCTTACTAGCATAATAAATTGGTACATCCAAGGTTCAAAAACATTGGAATGCTCCAATCCCATCATACGGCTAAGAAGAGTAATAGTATCACTGATCTCATTCTTGAAATCAGATCGATATAACTTTGCCCATCTGGTAAGCGCAGTGCAAGGTTCATGAATCCATTTGTTGATATGACGCTTACAGTCTTTCTCCCTTTTGGCAAAGTATCCAGCTGCACTTTGCTTGGAGATCTTTATATAAATGGTTTCAGAAGGTATTTTGAAAACCCTCTCTATAGCTTCTGCATCCAGGCGAATGATCACTTCTCCATCATCATTTTTAATGACTCGTGTCTCTTTGTCAAAATGATGAGCACATGCTAGAATAAATTCTGGTTCTAGGGCAGCAACTAGAAAGGATGCGGCATGATGGATATGGCTGTCCAGCAACCGTTGCATATTACCCTCCTTCGGATATTCAATCTTTTGTATGAATTCAGACATGTCAACATGCCCTATCTCAGTATCCTTGATATGATCAAGGGAGGAGGAAATTTGTGACTGCGGAACTTCATTTTGGTATTTATCATACCTGTATTTCATCTTTTTTGGAGTGGGAGATGATGATACATCTGTCATCTGGAAACAACTGGGAATGCTGCAATGTAAATCCAAGAGTATCAAGGCAACATCAAAGTCAGTATCTTTAGACATTTTCACTCCTCCAAATGGGAAAGTTCAACTTTCGTATTTTGGTTTTGTGAGAGGAAATATAAGAGGTGGAAAAATAAGCTTTTGACTTATTTTGGGTTTTGAAACATGTTTTGCAAGTACACAAGAGGGAAGTACAGATGTGCAATCGGGTTTTAAATTCTGAATGCAATTATACTTGCAAAACACGAAGCATGAATAAATGGAAGGAGAATGAATTTTCAGTTTGGAAGTTGGGAAGAACACATTTGCAATTGGTTTTCTAAATCCAAATGCAAACTTATTTACAAACTGAAAATCAAAGGAATGGACGAAAAAAAGGTATTTAGGCATGCGGGAAATGATGAAGATGATAAGTACGAATGAGGGAATTGGAAGCGGATAGGTAAAAATCTAGGTTACCGGGTTCGCCTCTAGGCCCTCCTGGTACGGGTTCGGGTTCGACCGGGTCCGTGGTACGGGTCCCGTTCGACCTGGGTTCGACGAGGGTTCGAAAAACCCAGAGTGGGTTCGACCTTGGTCGAACCCAATCGAACCCGGGTGGACCCAGTTGAACCCGGGTGGCTAGGCAGCTCGTAAAGTCAAAAAACAATGCAAATTTTTTTTTTCAATTCCGCCTTGTAAAACGCGAAAGTTATAACCTAAAAAAGCAGAAAATTAGACGTCTTAAAAAAGAAGAAATTTGATGCACGCCATGGAGTTCCGTGTGGGTTTGAAGGTTGTGATTTGGTGTTGGCGGCGGGGGTGCTGCCCCTCGACCCCGCCCTGTACCACGACAAGGAGCGTGCCCTGGGCGCTGCCCCGGGACCCTGCGAGGGGCGTTGCCCCTCGACCTCGCAAGGGGCTCTGCCCCTTGACCTCGCTGGGGGCGCTGCCCCCAGACCCCTGCAAGGGGCGCTGCCCCAAACCCCCATTAGAGAATCCATTTAATGATCAAACTTTAAATTGTTGAAATTTGAAACAATGATACTTGAATATTTTATCATTTTGATATTAAATTTGATGTATATGATGTTGTTATGGTATGATCATGATGCTATGATTACAAGTTTATGTTGGTTTTGTTGTTTATATGATGTTATGTGACATGCTAATCTTAATTCATGCTTATAGGTTGCATATATATATAATTTACATGTTTTTGTACTAACGAACCCAAACCCCTTTTCAAAATTTTGCCGTACTAGCGTACCGGGTTCTTCGAACCCGAACCCGAACCGGTAACTTAGGTAAAAATGAATTTCGGGAAGATCACTTGGAACTTTGTCATGCCAAAATGGAAGAACTTTCAACTTGCAATCCGGATTTCAAAACCCGAAATTGGGAAAAACTTGATTTTTTCGTCATTGAAACTTGATTTTTGGACTAAAGAAGGTTAAGTCTTTGTCCAGAAAGGGAAGAACACATCTTGAGGTAGAACTTTTCACACTTGCAAATTTCTTTGCAAATTGGGAAGATTGCAAATTGGGAAGAACATATTGGGAAGAACACATTTTTCTTGTTTTGAAAATTGATCTTTTGGATCAAAGAAGGTTAAGTCTTTGTCCAAAAAAAGGAAGAACACAAATTTTCCTCTTACTTGCAATGAGGTTTCTAAAACCCGAATGCAAGTAAAGAAGGAGAATTTTCAAAGGGGAAGAACAACTTTTACTTTACAAATTTCTTTGTAAAATGGGGAATTTCCTCTCATAAACCCAATATGAACATGAACAAAACTAAAACTTAAACAAGAAAATGCAAGGAAAGAAACAAGAAAGAAATACAAAAATAAAAATTACCTTGCAAAGATGAGGAGAGATCCAAGCTTGTAGAGTCAACCAAACATGGAAGATGAAACCCTTTAAATAGAATTTAAACAAAGGAAGAAACTTAGCCACGCATGGTGACCAAAGAAAAACCGATTTGCTATAAAAATGCCATGAAAAATGCCAAGGAAGTAGTTCGAAAATGATTTGATTCATCATTAAATACAAGAGAAAGCAAAAATGATTTAGGATTGAAAGCATACCTTGAATGAGAAAGGTGCGAAACTTGCAAAAAACGTGACTGGTTTTTAGGGCGTTTTTGCAAATCGATTACCAAAAATGCCCATAAAACGGTTTGAATGAAGTTTGGAATCCAACGCATTTATAATTGAATAAAAAACGCCTTAGAAATGGGTAGATTCGAACCTCCAAACCATGGCAAATGGCATGAATGCAAGATTCAGAAAAAAAAACGTTGAAGAAGACAAATGGCGAAAATCAGTTTGATAGATGCGTAGAAAAGGGGTTTGAATCCTTCAAAGTTGCAGAAAATCTACATTTGGAAGGAATCCCTATCTTTCCTCCAAAAAATTCGAACCCAAATCAGTTTGCAAAGGCATGGGAGAAATTTCGGGTTTTAGAAATGAAACAACAAGTTTTCAAAATGTTCATATTTTTGCCTCTAAGGCAAATTTTGGGTTTTAGAAAAGGAAATACAAGTTAAATTACTTGTAATAGGGAAATAGAATTCCCTTTACAAGTGATTTTACTTAAAACATGTAAAGGGATTTTAAAATCCCATTTACAAGTTCTATTTAAAAATAAAAATAACTTTAAGTCATAAAAACATGTAAAGGGGTTTTAAAAACCCATTTACAAGTTTTACAAAACACTTAAAAGTCATTCTACTAGTAAAGGGGGTTTTAAAACCTTTTTTACCAGTTTTCCAAAAACTCGCAATTGGAGAAAAATTCCTCTACAAGACTAAAAGCTTCAAGGGGGTTTTGAAAAATAAATTACCAGTTACTAGTAATCATCGAAAAATTCCCCTACATTGAAGCAAAAACATAGCATACGGACTCGAAACGCGACGAAATTCGAAACGTAGCTTGGGGATGGATCAACGATCGATCCAGTCCAAGGATGGGGCGAATTTCTGCCTCGAGAAATGTGCCACAGAGTAATTTTTTTCATTTTTTTACAAAAATTTCCATGTCATAGTCCAATTTTTGAAATCAAAAATTGAGGACAACAGGAGTGAAGACAGTCGGTTGTGAGCAAGAAAATAAATGGAGAACCCCTTCAATCATGCCTAGGTTTCTTGTGTTATCTGATCATATTTCTAAGCAAACCTTGGTTGAATGCATAGTGTCCTCTTACGTCTTGTCTTTGCTCTAAGTCTGGAGCGAACTCACTTTGAGGCTCGTCCCTTACACCAAAGTTAGAGCGAAATTTATCACAAGACCCCGTCCCTTGCTCCTAATTTGGAGCGAAATTTCTCATAAGGCCCCCTTTTAAAGGTCAATTTGGCATGTTTCATATTGGAGTGGATGAAAGACATGAAGGTTGAGCTAATGAAACAAAGGCAAGTGAAAAAGGGTGAATAAAGAGTCTACCTAAGGTCATGTACCTTGCTCCCCAATTGGAGTGAAATTTGCCTTAGACCCTATACCTTGCTCCAAATTTGAAGCGAATTTGCTAAAACCTTGCCCCTTGCTCAAGAATCCAAGCGAATTTCCTCCCTAGGCTTTCGTAAGGGTCAAATTGATGGTACTTTAATGTGGAAAGGTTTGAAAACTTAAGGCTAAAATCAATAAGGTAGAAGAAAGAGGAAGATATTGAACTAAGGGTTAACACAAGGACATGTACCTTGTAAGTAAATTAGAGAGAATTTCATCAAGGACATGTACCTCACTCCAAGTTGAGAGTGAATTTATTCCTTGAAGACATGTACCTTGCCCACCAAATGGAGCAAATTTTACCCAAGTCATGTACCTTGTCCAAGGTCAAGAGCGAAATTCATATTGAGATCATGTACCTTACTCCAAGTTTAGAGCGAATTTTTCCAAGGATATGTACCTTGCCTCATATTTGGAGAGAAATTCCTTGAATTTTTGTATCTTGGCCACCAAATGGAGCGAAGTTTTTCCAAATCATGTACTTTCATGTACCTTACTCAAAGTTTGGAGTGAAATTCATTAAGGCATGTACCTTACCTCAAGTTTGGAGCGAACTTTGTTAATGTCATGTACCTTGTCCAAGACCAAGAGAAAATTTGGTTAGATCATGTACCTTGCCTCAAGATTAGAGAGAGTTTGTCTTGAACCTTGCATCATTTTTGGAGTAAATTCTTCCACCAAGACAATGTACCCTGGTCCTTAATTTGAGTAAAATTGGTAAAAGCCTATCCCTCACCACACATTTGGAGCGAATTTTAGTCATGTACCTCACCACACATTTGGAGCGAACTTTGCATGTACCTTACCATATATTTGGAGCGAATTTTGCTCATGACTGTACCTTGCACATAACAAGGAATTCAATTGGTACAAAGGTGAGTTCAACTATTAAAGGATCAGATCCAGAAATCAAGATGGGAAGATTTCATCACTGAGCAGTCTAAATTCATATAAAGAGCAGAACATTCATATGTACAAAAGGAATTCCTTCAACTCCAGAAAATTCACTGACTACTATCACTCCTCTTTTGACCAGATTTAGTAAAAAAAAATTACATAAAATCAGAGTGAGAGATCAATTTAAAACAGGATGTGTGTGAAGATCACATGTTATGTATTTGATACTATGCTTGCTTTGTTTTGCAGATATGCAAAAAGGATGATGCAAAGAAACACCTTGAAGAAATGAGAGGGGGAGGATTGCAAGACCTACACCACTATGCAGATTCAAAGGAAAGGTTTTATCAACAAACACAAGGAAATCAAGCAAGGGAAGATCTCAAGATCTTCGAAGGCTCTCACCACATCATGGAAGCATGAGGATATCACAAACTGTAAAGAAAGATCATTCAACTACTGATGCAAGACCATCCCCGATTCATGGCAATCTTGCATCAACCAAAAATATTTCCTTTTTGTTTTGCTTTCTGTTTGAGGTTTCAGCATTTCTTTCTATATTTCCCGGATTTGGGTCACCGGAAGCTATGGAGTTGGATTTTTCTTGAAGACTTGATCATCTTCCTTATTCCCAAACCTTTGAGCATTTGGATCATTTTCCAACAAGTTATCGCTACCAGTTTCGGAGACAGTTTCTGTTACCGGTTGCGTGGACCTATTTGCATTGGTGATCTATCGGATCCTTCCCGTAGCTTGCGGAGCCCTGAGCGTCGATTCCGTTGTTCATTGGCGTGTGGCCGACCTTCCCTTTGATTCTCATTTCGTCCTTTGGATTTTCCGGAGGATTTTCCTTGTCGGAGGCCGACCTTGTTGGTTTTTACACGTTAGGTCTTGTTCTTCGGGTTTTGATCCCTTTTGGGCCGACCGGATCCCCTTGGATCGTATAAATCATTGTAATAGAGCATTAGAATGTATCAAGGAGTTAGACAAAACATAGAAGATAGATCCTAAGATTTGAGGTCCCGGTTGTGACCTGTTATGTAATCAAGCACGTTTTAGCAGGCCAGTGAGCCGGTTATTGTAACCTAGTTGTTACCAATTGATTGTAAACAATTTTCATGATATAATTCATTCAGTTTTGCATTGCCTCCATCATATCCTTGTGTTTCCGTTGTGTTTACTCTTGCTGACTGGTTCGGATAGATCTCTTTGAGGTCCCTCCTAACCGGTGACTGCACCAAGTGGTATCACAGCGAGCTTTTGTTCTGGAGATTGCGTTGTCCTGATAATTTTGTTGTAGGGTGGCGGACTGTGGATCCGACCTGTGGCTGCAAAGGACTGGCGTAAAGATGGCGCGTAGAGGAAATAGGAATGGTGGAGCACGTGGGAATGCAGACCCTGCTATGATGGAAATGTTGCGAGGAATAGCAGCCCGGTTGGAAGCCGTTGACACAGCTCTGAGAAGAGGCCGACATATTGAAGATGTGAGTGAAGATGAAGGAGAAGAAGCCCCGACAGAACAAGTCAGTCCACCAGCGATTGATCCGGATGAAGAAAAGTTTTTGAGGGTTTTGAGTAGGGCGAATACTAAACTTCATTTTACCCCACCGGAATATGATGGAAAGTTGGATTCATATGAATTGATGGATTGGATCTCGGAGATGGAGAAATAGTTTGATTTTGAAAACACTACAGAAGAACGGAAGGTGAAATATGCCTGTACCCGGTTGAAAGGTCATGCATCTCTTTGGTGGGAACATTTGCAAGTTGATAGATAGAGAAGAGGTAAAGAGAAGATCAAGACATGGAATCAGATGGTTGCTAAGTTGAAATCAAAATTTATGCCAGTTGATTATCAAGTAAATCTGTTCCGGAAGTTGCAAAATTTGAGACATAATGAATCTAGCGTGAAGGAGTACACCGAGGCATTTTACAAGTTGAATATCAGATCCGGACATGTTGATGATGAAGTTGAACGAGTTGCAAGATATTTGAATGGATTGCGGGTGTCTATACAAGATGAACTCAGTTTGATCAAATTGCAGAGTGTCGAAGAAGCTTACCAGTATGCCTTGAAAGAAGAAGAGAAGCTAAACAAAAGACATGAGCAGAGGCAGAGAGGCAAAGGTGGAAGGTTTTCCGGAGGAAGATTTCAAGGAGGAAGAGGATATACCGGAGGTAGAGGAACCTGTACGGATCAAAACAAGGACAAGGAAGTGAGCAAAGAAGGTAATTCATACTAGAAAGATGATAGAAATTTCTACCAGAGGAAAGAACCGGATGGCTACCGGAATGAGAATTTTGGAAAAGATGACAGAAGACAAGACAAGAGAGTGTTTAGAGGAACTTGCTATAAGTGTGGAGGAGAAGGACATCGTGCTTCCGAGTGTAAGAAGACAGATAATACCGGAAGAACGACAGTGGTGGAAGAAAGCCCCATCGGATCAGCAAATAAACTGGAAGATGGAGAATTGTTGATGATGAGGAGAGCTTTGTGTCATACCGGGAGAGATGAAGAGCCCTTGCAGAGGAAGAATTTGTTCAAGACCAGATGTAAGGTATCCAGTAAGTGCTGTAAAGTTGTCATTGATAGTGGTAGTTCAGATAATCTTGTTTCAGAAGAGATGGTGAATAAGTTGAATTTGGAAAGATTGAAACACCCTAAGCCTTATCAGATAGAATGGATTCAGGATGATCATAAGTTGTTAGTAAGTGAGCAATGTTTGGTGAAATTGAAAATGGGGAATTATCATGATGAAGTTTTGTGTGATATTATGCCTATGGATATTTGTCACCTTTTGTTGGGTAGACCTTGGCAGTTTGATAGACTGGCAATACATGATGGGAGGAAGAATACATACACTATTGTGGCCAATGGGATGAAGCAAACCTTGTTGCCCTTGGAGGAACCTTTGAAGAGTGAATCCTATACGAATGCTAGAATCTGTTTGGTGGATGGAAGGAAATTCCTGGATGGATTGAGACATGAGAATGTGTGTTTTGCCTTAGTTCCTAAGAAGACTGAGAATCCAGAGCATGAAGAAGAACAACCGGAAGAAATAAAAGATTTGCTGACAAAGTTTTAAGACGTCATTTCAGATAATGTGCCTGATAGATTACCACCTGTGAGAAGTATCAGTCATTGCATGGACCTGATTCCCGAAGCTAGTTTGCCTAGCAAAGCTACACACTGGATGACACCGACAGAGAATGAAGAGTTGAATAGACAAATGCAAGAGTTGTTGAAAAAAGGTTTGATTAGGGAAAGTCTTGTTGGTTGAAAATTTTGTACACTTGGGGAAATATACAAAATTGTGGTTTCAATCATAGTGTGTGAGTAAAACTCTCCTAATTAAGGGAAGGCTCCCCCTATCTATCTACAACTGTTAGAATATTTAATCTTTACTTAGCTTAGGTTTATTTGTATTTAGTTTAGGATATTCCTTTGGAATTCCTACATGTAATTTGTCCTCTAGTACATGTGTGAGGACAAGTCATTTCTTTTATTTTCCTTTATTAAGGAATATTAGATTTCCTCCATAAGAGGATGTGGACACATGGCACACACATTTTATGAATGGTGGCATTCATAGATTTTGGAGTTACTTTGTAACTCCTCTTCTCATCTCTATTTAAGAGATGTCTCCTCTCTCATTTCTTCTTAATGACAATATTGTAAAGAGCTTCTTGCTCTCTCTCTCTCATTTCTTCTTAATGACAATATTGTAAAGAGCTTCTTGCTCTCTCTCTCTCTCTCATTTTTAGGCATTGCCTCATTCATAATATCACAAGGGGTTTTTCTTTGCTTTTCCCCTTTCAAAAGTTCTTGTGCCTCCTTCTTCACATTTGGGTGATGCTCTAAGGTTTTTGCTTTTCTCTTGGTAACAATTACTTCATCATAAACTTTCTTGGATTAATTTTCCTTTCCTTGCTCTTTTATTTCCTTTCATGGTATCAGAGCAGGTTTCTAATCCTTGTTTTAAGTTGACATTGATGAAGGTTACCATTTTGTGGAGTTCACCTTGTTGGAGGCATTCTTGAAAGGAGAAGAAGTTCTTTTTCTAATATTTCCTATTGTGCAGGTTTTGGTTTCAGATTTTAACTTTTTTTCCAAACTTGTTAACAAGTTTGCCTGCAGGTTTAATCTTCGATTCTAGTTTTTTTATTAAAAAAGGGCTTTGGAAGGCTTGCCGCCAAAGTTCCTTCTTTCTAGTTTAAATTTAATTATTTTTAAAGTTTTGGAAGGCTTGCCGCCAAAACTTCGGTGCTAACTTCTTTTCCTGCATACTTTAGATTTCATATTCATTTGTTTTGGAAGGCTTGCCGCCAAAATAGTTTCATTATAAAGTTGTTTCTCTGATTCATATTGCAGGTTCTCACATTTTGTTTACTTGCAAGCTTTTTTGATTAAAAAAAAAGAAATTTAAGCTTCCTTGCAGGATTTTGTTATCAAATTTTCTCAGTTTCTAACCTCATTCTCAGAATACTAACTTTTTTTTAATATCTATTGATCTATTTCATCTTTGTCCAAAGTGTTTTTTGATTCATTAAAAGAGTTTGCATTCATTTTGTTCGCTATAAGGAAATTCAGCATGCGATTTGTATCTTGTAAAGAGAGATTTACGGTTTGAATAATCTCGGCATTTCACTGGTAAATTTTTATAATAGAGCAAGATTAAAAGACCCATTTTCAATGAAGTTAAAGAGAGATATCTTATCTCTTCTTTGATAGGTCATACTAAACTATACCAATTTTTATATGATGTTCAGTTCATAGTTTATTGTGACATTCCAGTTACTCAGAAAAATGTTTTAACTTTTTAGAACAAACTAAGCTGCAGGCTATGCTTTGCTTGATATAATTGTTTACAAGCATCCAGATAATTGCTATAACCTAATATTGACTACTGTTTCAAGTGCGATTGCTTACTTAAAAACTATAACCTAATATTCAATCCTCAGATAACCTTCTCAAAGAGACAAACTGTGTAGAAACTAGAATTCTGAAAAAAAAAAAAAAAAAACTATTCAGTATATTGATCATCGCTCAGCAAGACAACATCGAAGCTCCGTGCAAAAGAAAGAATACTGCATCTACCCTTCCATTTTCATTTACTCTAAACTTTTCGCATACTGGCTGCTCCTTTGTAGCGGACTGGTTAACCTTAAAAGTTACTAGTCACGACTGCAGAAGTTCGAACTCGGCCTCTGGGCTTCTTCTTCTTGATTTGCTTGGCAACCTTGGGGGTCTGCCCTCTCACCTTCCCTGAATCGGGCCTCTATCCCTGCTCCATCCAGTACCGTTCTCCTGGCTGATTCCTCCGTTTGGCATATCTGCCTGAGAGCACAAAGAGCCTTAACTCTTGGTTGCCCTTTAGCCTTCTCAAGCTTCTCCAGAAGCTCTTTAACTCTCCCTTGAGCATTTTCCGCCTGCTTCTTTTGCAGCAAAAATCTGTGTGAAAACCAATGATTGAGAGTGGTTTCGGGCCTCCAGGAGTTATATTGCAAAATCTAGTTTTTGGAGGATTCTTCAGTTTTCCAGACTTAGTCAAATTTCAGGATTAGGATATTCCAGACTTAGCCAAATTTCAGGGCATTTGAAGATCAGGTTGACATTCCAGACTTTATCACTCACCAACTTGACCTAGCTGAGACCTTCAAGAATGATACTCACTCACCAAGCAAGACCCAATTAGCAACAAGAGCAAAACCAGGCCCTAAGGAAGACTCTCAAAGAAACCCTAATTCAGACTTGTAATAAGTTTTTTTGGCCTCGTGGGGTGCTGCCCCTCGACCTCGCCCTGTATCGCGACAGGGAGCGCGCAAGGGGCGCTGCCCCCAAACCCCCTTTGAAAAATATGGGGGAAACTGCGTCGATAGAAGTAGAGAAAATTTAACCTCCGAATCTGACACTGATTGGATCGACCAGGTAGATATAGAGGTTGAGACTGTAGCCATGGCAAAGGAGGAGCGGAGAGCACGAGCACAGACAGGAGATTCAGAGGCAGATAGTGACACGGATGTTCCTGATGTTGGTAAGCATGGCATGGTGTCACAGGGAGCGGCTATGGCAGTCGAATCATCCAGGACCTACCTTAGACGCCTTCGCAGGGGGTCGGGGCCGGAGGGTGCAGGCTCCTCTGAGCCATAGACTTGTAGTTGTATTTACCTTTGGTATTTGTATGAAACATTTGATGATGATCATATGATGACATGGATTTTTTATTCCATGAGTTTTGTAATATTGTATACATTTGACAATATTTATATATCTATGTTTGTTATTTTCTTCAGCTACAATTTGCGTTTATGCTTATGTGATTGATGTATACTTGTGTATGTAATCAAATGTGCCGAGTTTGATGATGTTATTGTGTCTTTAAGGTGTATTCAATAAAGGGTGTCTGAAACAAGTTTTAAATATTTAAAAATCTCTAAATTTCTTGAGTTTTTCACTATCCCGAGTCTAGCCAAGTCTGGAGCCGAGTCTGACACCGAGTCCCTTGCCGAGTCCGAGCCGAGTCCGAGTCCCGTTTCTTTGGTCCTAACTAAACACTACTTGTAGTTGCCTTACATGTAATTACAAAAGTGCAAGTAAAGACTTGACTTGCAATTTACAAAAAAAAATTATATGTAACTTGTCAAAAGAAAACCTACAACTAAGAGATTACAATTCTGGAAAAATACAACTAAGTGTTGAAAAACACTTAAGCTGCAACATGTGAAAACATGAATCCTTCGAACTTCTGGATGTCTATTCGTAGCTCAGTAGGATTCGGTTCGTGGGTGCTCTTGGCAACAACCATGGTCTTCACAATGGTGTCATGGCATCGAAGAAGCATAGAGTCGTTCTTCTCCAAAGTGGACTGGATTTCGTGCAAAAAGATTTGATGTTTCATCAAAACCTGAATTGAGGCTGCTGAAAACTGTTCGCTTCTCCACTCATTATGAATCTTCATCTGTAAATCTGCAAGCACTTCTTCTTCTGGTATCAACTCTCCATTCTGAATCATGATATTGCAAGAGGCCTACTCACAGTGGGAAACAACAACTTGGAATATTTCAACTTGCAATCTCATTGCATCATCAATCTCCTCAATGAGGGATTTGAGAACAAGGGCTTTATTCTCTAGGAGTTCTTCAAATTCCAAGTACATAACCCTAGAAGGAATAATAGCATGCTCTTGAAGAACACTCAACTTTTGTTGGGGCATTGTGCGCCAAATTGTCAAACTACCTTCAACCCTTTCCAAATTCTGTTTGAAAGTTTCGGAGGTATGATTCAATTTTTCTTCAATGGTCTCCAACTTGGCCATTATTTGGAAAATGTCGTTCAGCACTTGTGCGCATAGATCATGAAGTCGATCCACCCAAGAATCCAATGCTTGTACCTTCTGAGCAGCTCTTTCAACTCCCTGAATTGATTCTTGGGAACCGGAAGAACTTGTAGGATTACTCCCTTCACCAACATGTTTTGTAATTTTATGAACAGCTGCAACAAGTTGCCTATTCTCCTCTTCTAGCTTGTCTTTCTTTACTAGAAGTTCATCATACCACTGCACTAGTGAGGCTACGGATTGCTGGGCATCATGTTTGACCACTTCATGCATTTGTTTACCCAATTCTATCCTTGTAACCCTGTAATCAACAACTTTCATTTCCTCACGTGGCTTATCCGCAAGGGGCTCAACAATTTCTGCCACTTTCATCTTATTGATGTCAATAGTTACTCTTGAGATTGTCTTTGCCTTTTTAGCAACCTTGGGCCTAGACTACTTTAGTTGCTGATAATCAAAGACATCAGGAGAGATTTCCTGCTTCTTTCTGTTTGGAGTAAAAGAACTAAGCCATGGAGGTAAAACAACTAGTTCTCCTCTAGTAGTTGCTGAAGGCGAAGAAGAAGTAGTTTCTGTTTGAACAACTGTGGTCACCCTGGGAGTAGTATTTGTTTGCATGGCGACCATGGTTTGCTCAATAACCAAAGGGCATGAAGATTGCCTCATAAATTTTTCAAAGCCAGAAGTAGAGGTATCAATCTCTGACAAATGGATACATGCAAGAGTATCCTCAGGATTTTCCAGCAAACTCTCTTGTTGATGATCAAGAGGTGGCTCAACTGCTGAAATAGGAATGGCATTCTGAGGAGACTCCTCCACTATTATGTCAGAAGGAGATAGAGGCAACTCCATGGAAACTGAGGAAGGAATCTCATGAGGTGAGTTCGAAGCTAGTGACTTAGGAGCATCATTTGATTGTTGTCCTTCTTCTGGATTATCAGGATCTATCACATGAATGTGAAGTCGGGACTTTTCCTTTCCATGAAATGTCATCTCCTCGGGAGGAAGCACTATTGCCCGACTAACCCGCAATTTGATTCTGGTGCCTGAAGATGATGCACCTTCCTTGTTGTCAATCTGAATTTTGGACTTACATCCAAGAGGCCCCGTAGAGTCATCTTCTTTTCCAACCTTGATCTTGATGAGTCTAACATCATTACCCCTGAGCCAAGTGTTGGTGTTAGCCAAGATAGGTTGAAATCTTTCAAGAATGGACGTGCATTCTTTATGTGACCATTAGATTAAAGGAAGTGGTGCTTCTTCAACCCTTCGTGAGACGTAGTTTGGATCAAGCACATTCCCATCATCAATCATTCCTTGCGGAATGTCCACCAGGTTCAAATCAATAACATGCTCAACAATAAGCCTACAGTAATCCATCTTGAGAACCTCCATTTTTGTACGGAGATCTACCCAGATATCCTCAATACGATGCACGTGCATGAAGTACTTTTTGATCTTTTCCTTCATACCCCGGTAATCAAAATCTGCCCTGGACTTAAACCTTTTGAGTTTAATCTCTTGCATCTTATTCTCCATAGCTTTGGCTTTGACAGATGTGACAAGAGAATACCGGACAATTTTCAATGGGTTTGTCATAGAAATCCCCATTCTGACCTTATGTCTGACAGATTGATGAGCGTGCACAGCCATGATCTGTCTTCCCAACTCCATAAGAATGATCTTATCGGTCGGGTATCTAGGAAGCATGTATGGCTGCCCACTATGTTGTGTGTTGCACACGCTCCCTGTCGCCGACAGGGTTCCCCTTCCCTTTTTTTGGCCTTTCTGTCTTCGCCCTATTGAGTTTCACGTAGAGCCTCTCGCGTCCTTTCGAGCGAGCCCGCGTTCAGTCCGAAAGATGATGACTGAGCAAAAGAAGCCGGTAATTCCATTAGGTCAGTCGATCCCTCGGGCACGAATTCCAAGAGATTGTTCAAACTTGTGAAATCGCCTTGAATAGGCGTGTGATGATGAAGCATCCAAAGTCCACCGAGTAAAAGAACAGCGCGTCCAGAGGTCGCATAAGGACCCAAAGTCGCCAGTTTTCGCGTAGAGCGATGAGAGAGATTACATGAGGTTTGTTTTTACAGAGTTTACGAGATTTGAATGAATGACGATTTTCGCCAATTGGAAGAGGACCGAATTTTTTTTGCGAAGTGCCAAGGTTGACAAACTCGCACTTTTTGGTTAAAAAGTTGAAAGTCGCCAAAAGTGTCTTATGGGGCGAATTTCGGACTTTCAGGCCGAAATGAGAAAATTCGAAAGTTGACAAAAGTGCCTTAAGGTTCAAAAATGCTAAAAGGTTGGCAAAAGTGCCTTAAGGTCCGAAAAGTTTAAAGTTGACAAAAGTGCCTTAAGGTCCGAAAAGTTTAAAGTTGACAAAAGTGCCTTAAGGTCCGAAAAAGTTTAAAGTTGACAAAAGTACCTTTAGGTCTGAAAAGTTTGAAAGTTGACAAAAGTGCCCAATGGTCTGAAAAAGTTAAAAGGTTGTCAAAACGTTCACAAGTCCGAAATTTGCAAAAAGGATAAAAGTGCCGAAGTTCGCACTTGAGGTGAAGACAAAGTTAAAGTTTTTAAAGGGCCTCCATATCCCCGAAAATCGCGAGTTGGGAGAAGAGCGCGAGGAAAGCAAAGGTGGAAATTGGTGAAGTCACCAAGTGGTGCGAAACTGGAAAATGACCATAAAGTTCGCATTGCTCGCAAACTCCTCAAGAGGTCCGAAATTCGCCATCTAGGGCAAAGTCGCAACGCATAAGGCAAATATAAGGAATTCGAAATTGGCAAAATCCCCCATTCCTCCGAAGATCACAGCACAGAGAGTGCAATAGGGGATAAAACATGAAAGCATCCGAAGTTCGCGATTTGGGAGATGAAAATGCGAAGTTTAAGAAATCTACAAAAAAACCTCATAGCGCCAAAGTTCGCGATTTGGGGGATGAAGATGTGAAGTTTAAAAGTCTACAAAAACCCTCATACCGCCGAAGTTCGCGATTTGGAGGATGAAACTGCAAAGTGTCTGAAGTTTTAAAGTTCCCTCATTCCGCCAAAGATAGGGTAAAATCACGTGAGAGAGGATCGCGTAAGGTTTGAAAGGTGGAGCCAGAGAGCACAATTTGCATCCAAGGTAAAAACGCTGACATAAACCCTTCCAAACATTCAAGTTCAATTACCATTTCGTCCAAGGTAAAAATCACTAAGTCTAAAACTCAAAATTGCAAATTCTTTTCAAACCGCAGCCGCAAAAATTTGAATTAGAAAGTTAACCATTGGAATTCAAAATTGCAGACCCTCCCATTTAAAATTTGCAGAACTATCCATCTGTTCTTGCACGGCAAATCGAGCAATTGCTCGCCGTCCATTTTCACCAGGTAAGTACGCTTTATCTCTCTCAATCGTCTGAAATATTTACAAATTGGATGGATGTCTGTGCAAAATTGATTAAAATGCTTAAATCTTCAAAATTCGCATCTTTTTTCCGCCTGTAAGGCGTCATGCAAAGCAGTTGAAACCAGAACTTACTCCTAAGAATCCGCTAGGAAATGCATTTTCAAACTTAGAAAAGTTTCTCAAGCTTTGTCCATTTTGAAAATTAATCCCGAAAATGCTTAGTATAAATTCGCAATCAAAAGCTTCATAAATACTTTGGTTTAAATCAATCAAGCTTTTAGCCAGCAATATCACGCTGTTTCCAATTCAATTTTTGAATTAGTCCTTGAAAGCTGGCATATTCTCTATCTAACCTGCCTTACTTCTTTTATATCGCATCGTAATCCACATCCGACTATGTAGGATAAATGCCTAAATCGGCGGTGGAATCATCAAAGACGCCTGCTACAGCTGAGACATCGCGAGCATCCAAATCAAATATCCCACGCAAAGTTGTGTTGACATGGATGAAATCGCATTGCTGCAAACTCCATACGGCCAACGCAGAATAGAATAGCCGACTGATTATCCTACTCTCTCTTGAGATAAGGAAGTCTCTAATGCTATTTTCTAAGTTTGATCAAAGGAGACTACCTCAAGGTTTCTTTTGTCAGGTCTTGACTGCGGGATCTCTCAGTGGCTTGATGTGTTTATGCTGGAAACACAAGGGGACTTACGTTTGATTGGCAATTCCATGTATAAATTCCCGGGGACCTTTTACGGTTTTCTTTTAGGTGACGTTGGTTAATTTGAAGCTGATTTAGCAAGACTGCAGATTTCTAAAAAAAAAGGATAAAATTGGGAGGAAAGAAAGGAAGGATAGGGAGAGAGAGAACTGTAAATTCTAACTAGGACAGCGGATTCAATCAAGCAGACAGACACCTCCAGGAAACTAAATTAAGCATCATCAGTCATTCAGACACAATGTTTGCGTAAACTTAGTGCAATCTTCAAAGGAGAAACCAGATTTTCATATTACCAAATACGATATTAGAACTTCTACATTCATGATATGTATATATTTGATAATCGAACTGAATCATAAAATAGCCCAGATTAACCATGCGGAAAGGAAAAAAGCAATCAGCTATCCTCTAATGGTATGGACTGTGGAGGTTCTATGAGATGCTTGGTAAAAACTACTGTGCAAAATGAATAGACATAATTAAGAGCTTTCAAAATTAAATGAAGAAGGAGACCATGCACTCACAAGGAAACTTGAAAGTAATTTTAATCCATTGTATTAATTCCTGCAAATTCCTTCAGAGCTTTCGCAACAATCCAAGAACTTCTTTTCAAATGAGGGAAAACCAGCCCCTTTAAATAGGTTTCCAAAAATGGATGAATGGCCAAGATCTAATCTAGAGAAGTGGCCCAGATTCATCCTTACAAAAAAAAGGGGGACCCACACCCATAAATGGGGGGGTAAATATCAACAACCACCCCAAGGGAGCAATAACTACCCAAAAAAGGATAATTACAACAATTGGAATAATCCAAAAAAAGGTATACAAAAAACTTTACAATATGTTGACCAGAAGTCAACTGTCACCCTTTTGGGACAAAAGTGCACTTTTTAAGACTTGGAGGGAAAAAGGCATTTTTGAGAAACTACTTTCTCTATTTTGGTTTCACATTCTTTCTGTAGAAACTGGTCTTCGCCATGCAGGTATTCTCGCCATAAATCACGACCTGCTGCTCGTTCCTTGCGAACATATTCCTGAAACTTGATGCATAATTGGAAGAGGAGACTAAAAGGTGGCATGGGAGGGTGGCGAATTTTGTACTGCATGCCTTCGAGATACTGGTCCACGTGCCTTAAACCGTCCTTCCAGCTGGAGCGATTACGCTCGAAGCACAATATGTCTGAATGGAACTGACCAGCAAAACTCAAGTCTTCAATGGAATAAGAAACCTTATCTGCTCCCAACCTTTCCTCCCAATCCGGCCGGATTACACTGTCGGATAGGTCATTTATCCACCCCGAAACCATTGATCGGAGGATGGTCTTGCCTAGTTCTTGCATGTTCCCCAGAATTGCCTCACATGCGTCATTTTCTTTGTCAATAATTTTCTGGGGGTCGTTCTTCATGGTGACGGTCCAGTACCATTCCTTGAGAACACTGATGCCATGGGGATCTAGGATGTCAGGCAGTGTGGGAATCTGTGTATGTGTCCAGAAAAGAGCTCTTATGAGGGGAAGGGTAGAGGCCACTACTTCATGCATGTGAAGGGATTCTCTCTTTACCTCCAACAGCCTGACTAGAGTGAGCTCTCGATGGAGAGCCATTTCCTTTACTTCTCTGAGGATCTGTTCTCCCTTTTTCTTGATGTCCTGCACCCATTCCTTGACGGCCTTTGCGGTATCCCGAATTCCTTCAAATTCAGTTGTGGTCCTTTGCGCCAATGCTATTGGGGGAATATGGGATTCAGAGGGGTTGTGTAATGGCCGTAGGAGCTTATCGATGTATCCCTCGGCTTGTTCAGCACGGGCCCGATACATATCCTTTTCGGCAGTGATTTCCTCGAGCTGTCTGAGTATGTTCTGCACCGAGTCCTTAAATTCCTCCTTTTCCTGCTCTTTTGTAGCTCGTCCGATGGGGACAGTCGTAATGCTATAATCTGCCAGTGTTATTTGATCTGCTGGCTTGTCCACGGGCGGGGTGGCAATATGAAGAGTGCGGTTCCTTTGCTCATCCCTGGTTATCTTAGAGTATGTTCTTGGTTTCTTCTTCCCTTTAGCTTTTGCTTGATCCATTCGTGAGAAGATGTCCTCTAGATCGATGGGTGCCTTGGTGGCGGCCCTGCGCTGAGCTCTGGCGATCAGCCACTCTTGAGGCACCGTCTGGGTTGAGGATAGGGTTAAGTTAGCACCTTGTTCTCCCATGCTCTCAACCGGCTGATCACAAATTAGCAGCCATCCCGCCATCGGAGGGGTGAAAGAAGGAGGAAGCTCCTTGTTTGCATCTGAGTTCTCCCCTATTTCACTAAACAATTGTCTGACATCCTCCTGCGACGGTTGCTCCTTGGTTCTCTCGAGCTCATGAATCTCGTCTGTTCTTTGTTCCCCTTCGACAGTCGAGTCATCCTTGGCTGCATGGAGGAGTAGCAGTTCGTGACGGCTCTGCTGGGTAGGTTCATGCACTTCGATCCCCTGGGCGGATGGGATTTCTCCTTCCTTTATTTGGTCACCCGGCTTGGTCGAATTGGGGCCCTTTTGCTCGGTGTCCGGCATATCTGGAGCAGGAGGATCATTGGCTTCGAATGCATCTATGTCGCTCTGGGAAGGCGAAGCAGGTATGCAATCCAATTCTATGGCGTCGTCGGACGAACTGCGGTCCTTTGAAGATGAAGTGGTCTCTGGCCTCCTTATGGGAATCTTCTCCCTTCTTGTTCTTTTGGACGTTCGAGTCCCTCTGCAAGCCTTAGCTTTCTTTCTTTTCTCTGGTTTCTCAGCTGATGTCCTTTCGTCTTCGGAAGACTGAGAGTCGAAACTGCCCATCAGATGGTAAGTAAACTGGACCCCCTCATGGACTAGCCTCTCGATCTGGTGATGTAACCATTGATCTGTGTATCTTGCCGGGGCTGCCATAACTGCTTCGAAATCCGTGATTGGGTCTTGAGACCAATCAACGCCTGGCAAGAGGTGCCTTACTGCCTCGAATTCTCGGACTTGGAGGCAGTTCCCCGAGTCTGTGAGCTGATCCGGGACCTGACGGTACTCAAAGAGTTGCATTTGCTGCACTCTCAATCTAGAATATTCCCGTCGCCTGACTTCGTAGTCATCGGAGCAATTTTTCCAATAATCTTCAATTGACTCCTTTGCTCTGTAGCGCCTACCATAAGCTCTCTTCGCCAAATTGTCATGATCAAAACATTTCCTTGGGAAATGTTCCTGTAGGCCATAAGAGGCTAGCTCTGCAAGGGACTCCTCTGCTAGGGTGGGGGTTCTCAATTGGACATCATGGCTGCCTATGATCATTGGAAATGTGAATCCAGCCTGCTTGCTCTCTCGTAGTAATATGCCGGCAGGGCGTGATTGTCTTGCCACCTCCATGAGGACTACTTTATCGGTTGGGTACCGCGGAAGTCGAAGGGGAGCACCACCGAAGCCAGCTATTCGGATGTAGGAGAACCTTGGGAACTGAATGAACCAGGCCCCATACCTCTGCACTAAAGTGGTAGCTTGCTCCGAGAGCCTTATGTGTAACCCTCCCTGCATTAGCTTGACTAGGCACATTGTGAAGGCATCGTTGACGCGTTCGTACTGACCAACCGCGTAAGCCGGGCTGCTCTTTTCCCTTTGAGCTATATCCTGGTAATGCAGCTGCGGGTAGCAATCATAAACCTTCACTTGACCAGGCCCATTCCCGATCTCACCTTTCATTATTAACCCTGGCAGTGGCTGGTTTTTTGCGAACATATAGACCAAATAGGAGGTCATGGTGAAATACTTCTTTGTCTCGAGTTCAATTAGCTGAGCGTGGATGTTATCACTTATGATCTGGGCCCAGTCAAACTTAGACTTTCCGGCAAAGACCTGCTCTATAAAATAGAACATCCACTCTTCAAAGTAGCTGGACTTAGGAAGTCCCATGACTCGGCTAAGTAAGGTGACCATGTCCCCATGTTCATTATGAAAGTCACTCCTGGGGGTCTTTTTCACAATCCTGGTGTTCGGAGGCCTTTTCTCTTTGAACCATTCTTCATTAATCAATGCCCTGCATCGGGCCGGGTTCATATCATATGCCCCTTGCGCCTCGTCCATTGTTGTAGCTATGGGATTATTTGGAAAGGGGATATCAAATGCATCACCGATAGCCTCAGGAGAGAAGTCGGCGATAGTCATATCTTCCAGAAGCACTAATCTGGACTTTGGTTCATAATGCCGAGCAGCCTCCACTACTAATTCATAGTTCTGGATTGCTGGAGGAAAACCTGCTGCTTGGGCGATGCCACTTTCCACCATTTGCCTAGGCCTGCCATATGCGTTGGGTGAGAAGACCCGATCCCTGAAGTCCTGAATATCAATGTGGCCAAGGTCGGTGTCACCAATGTTGTCCCAGACGCTCTGGACCTTTGACTCTCTTAATCCTCCCCTCTGATATTGATACTTCATTCTTTCAACTTTCCGCGGGATGTCTGATTTGGATGCTCGTGAGGTTTCGGCTGCAGCGGGTGTTTTTGATGATTCTGCCGCCGATTTAGGCATTTATCCTGCACAGCCAGACACGGATTACAAGGTGATACAAGAACGATAATGCGGGTTAGATAATAACAGAAGTGCTTCAACAGACCGGGATTAGTTTAAATATCATTTTGGCTAACAACTTGATTAACTTTAACAGCATCATATTCCTGAAGATTTATGACTATGCATTATCACTTTCGAATTTTTGGATTAATTTTCAACAGAGGCAAAACATGAGAAGTTTGAATTTGAAAAGAGATGCAGTTTCTAGCCAAACCTCGGGAATGAATCCTAAATTTCGGATGTTCGAATAACGCTTTATAAAAAGGAGATGCAGACTCTAAGCATTTCAAATTTCGCGCATTTGCCTATTTGATTTACACATTTTAAATGACCATACGCGTTAAAGCGTACTTACCTGATGGGAGCAAATGACGAGAGATTGCCCGACCTCGTTGCGCGAAGCGAACGGACGATCCTGCAAAATTTGAATCCCAACGGTTATCCTTCCTATTTAAATTTTCGCGGTTTGGAGGATGAAAGAGGATTTATCAATTTCACATGGTTCTATCTCTAGCAATCTGAATTTTAAATGGTTGACGGGAGGGTAATGCGGCGTCTTACCTCCTTGTTTTCCGGATTTGAGAGCTCTTTCAAATTTTGAATTGCATTCTTTCTAACTTTGGATTTTGACAAATTTGGAGGCTTCGGATTTAACCTGGCTTTACTCGGTCTGCACGAAATTCAGAGCTTGGACGCTATTTGCAACCATGGAGATCTCAACCTGCTCGTTCAATTTCTAAAAAAAACTTTCGCACTTCCCCTTCGCGGCTTCGCGTTAAAAGCTTCGGCTATCCATTAAAAGGGTGCAGTTTGCGCTAAAACTGGCTTCGCGGTTTAAGACTTTACGTACTTCGGTGGTTTAAGACTTCGCCTTGCGCTAAAACTGGCTTCGCGTTTTAAGACTTTACGGACTTCGGACCTGGGGTTGGAAATGTGAGCTCCGCGACATAATCTTCAGGGGTCCGAAGATGGGCGTTTGGTGTTTTAAATGGTCCGAAACTCGGACTTCATCAACGCGCTTCACTTCTACCTCCGCGTTTTCCTTCGTGTTTCTTTGCTCTCCGCGTTTTTTCTTTGCTTTCTGCGTTAAAACTTCGGAGCTTAAGTTGGAAGTAATGAGCGCCCTAGTTTTTAAACTTTGCCTTCGCAAAAGTTCGGACCTGGGGTCCGAAAGTGATCGCATTAGGTTTTTAACTTTGCCTTCGCAAAAGTTCGGACCTGGGGTCCGAAGATGATCGCATTATGTTTTGTTTTTAAACTTCGGAAAAGTTCGGACCTGGGGTCCGAAAGTGATTGCATTCGGTTATGTTTTAACTTGCCTTCGTTTTTAACTTTCACTTTCGCCAAAGTTCAGACCTGGGGTCCCGAAGTGATCGCACTATGTTTTAAACTTCGTTTTTTTAAGTTGAACTTTCGCCAAAGTTCGGACCTGGGGTCCGAAAAGTGACTGCATAATGTTTAAACTTCATTTTTTAAAGTTGAACTTTCGCCAAAGTTCGGACCTGGGGTCCGAAAAGTGATTGCATAATGTTTAAACTTCGTTTTTTAAAGTTGAACTTTCGCCAAAGTTCGGACCTGGGGTCCGAAAAGTGATTGCATAATGTTTAAACTTTGTTTTTTTTAAAACTTCGCTCTAGGGTCCGAAAAATGCCTCGCGATATATCTTTTATCTTCGTTTTTTAAAGTTCGGAGCTTAACGCGTTAAAAAGACACCGCAACCTCGGACCTAAGTGCCTTTTCGAGCTTTCGGACCCTATGCATCCTTTTCAGAACATTCCGCCTTCATTAAAAATTTCGGACCTGAGGTCCGAAATTTTTCTCCTATACTTGTGATCTTGGGGGAGGGGGGGGGGAAATCTGCTCCTTAGAGAATTTTGGAAATTTACACAGAATGTCGGACCTCCCAGCAACTTCGCCAGACTCCACAAATTTGGACTTGGGAGGCATCAAAATACCCAGGCGCTGGGCCGAGCAATTTGATCCTTTAGGAGGCGAAAATCATCTTTTGCCCGTTCCTTGCAAGGGTCGGGTAGCAAACTTTATGCAATTGGCCTTATAGCTCTGGGTTGGCGGGGTCCGTTGGTTCTTACCATCTTACGCCTATCCAAGGCAATCTTTTAAAATTTTGGAACAAAGCTTTCGGCATTCACGCCCGAAAGCCAGATCAGGCAGGAGGACTCATTGGTTCGTTACTCCAACGTCGATCAGCTTATGGACTGGTCACGAACTCGCTCGAAGAGATACGAGAAACTCTGCTTGGATCCTCGGGATAGCGATCAAAAAACTCAAAACAGGAAAGGGGGACCCTGTCGGCGACAGGGAGCGTGTGCAACGCACAACAAGTTGAAAGGATGAAATATCAATATCAAAGAGGGGGATTGAGGGAGTCAAAAGTTCAGAGTGTCTGGGACAGTGTCGGTGATACCGACCTAGGCCATATTGATATCCAAGATTTCAGGAATCGGGTCTTCTCTCCTAACGCTTATGGCAGGCCTAGACAGATGATGGAAAGTGGCATCGCCCAAGCGGCGAGATTTCCTCCAGCAGTGCAAAACTATGAGTTAGTGGTAGAAGTTGCCCGACATTACCAGCCAGGTTCCAGATTGGTGCTCCTCGAGAACATGACCCTTGCCAACTTCACTCCTGAGGCCATTGGTGACGCATTTGACATTCCCTTTCCAAACAACCCTATAACAACAACTATGGACGAAGCACAGGGGGTGTATGATATGAATCCCGCCAGGTGTAGAACACTAATGAATGAAGAGTGGTACAAGGAGAGAAGATCTCCAAGCGTCATAATTGGGAAAAAGACCCCTAGAAGCGACTTTCACAACGAGCATGGGGACATGGTCACACTGCTCATCAAGATTATGGGACTTCCCCAATCCAACTACTTTGAAGAATGGATGTTTTACTTCACAAAACAGGTCTTCGCTGGGAAATCCAAGTTTGACTGGGCCCAGATCATAAGCGACAACATCCACACTCAGCTGATAGAACTTGAAACAAAGAAATACTTCACTATGACCTCCTATTTGGTCTACATGTTCGCCAAGAATCAGCCACTACCAGGTTTAATAATGAAAGGTCAAATTGGGAATGGGCCTGGTTAGGTAAAAGTGTATGATTCCTACCCACAACTGCATTATCAAGATATAGCTCAAAGAGAAAAGAACAGCCCGACCTATGCGGTTGGTCAATATGAGCACGTCAATGATGCCTTCAAAATGCGCCTAGTTAGGCTAATGCAGGGAGGATTGCACATAAGGCTCTCAAAGCAAGCTACTGTTCTGGTACAGAGATGCAAAGCCTGGTTCATCCAGTTCCCAAGGTTCTCCTACATCCAGATACCTGGCTTTGATGGTGCCCCTCTCCGGCTTCCACGGTACCCAACCGACAAGATAGTTCTTATGGAGGTCGCAAGGCAGTCGCATCCGGCAGGCAACTTACTCAGAGACAGGAAGCTAGCTGGATTTGCATTCCCCATGATTTTAGGCAATCAAGACGTCCATCTAAAAAACCCATCTCAGGCAGAGAAATCCTTCGCAGAGCTAGCCTCATATGGCCTACAAGAGCATTTTCCGAGGAAATGCTTTGATCACGATAATCTGGCAAAGAGAGCCTATGGCAAACGGTACAGAGAAAAGGAATCGGTTGAAGATTATTGGAAAAACTGCTCTAATGACTATGAGGTCCGAAGGTGTGAATACTCTAGGTTGAGTGTGCAGCAAATGCGACTCTTTGAATATCGCCGAGTCCTAGATCAACTCACAGATTCAGGGAATTGTCTGCATGTCTGGGAATTTGAGGCAGTAAGGCATCTTTTGCCAGGCGTTGATTGGTCGCAAGACCCGATCACTGATTTTGAGGCAGTCATGGTAGCCCCAGCAAGATATATAGACCAATGGTTGCAACAATAGATTGAGCGACTAATTCATGAAGGAGTCCAGTTCACCTACCACTTAATGGGTTGCCTCGATTCTCTGTCCTCCGAAGATGAGGGAACTTCCAGTGCACCCAGGGAAGAAATTGAAAAACCCGAGAAGAGGAAGAAGGCTAAGGCTTGCAGAGGGACTCGGACATCCAAGAGAACAAGAAGGGAAAAGATTCCCATTAGGAGACCAGAGGTCACTTCATCGTCAAAGGACCCCAGTTCGTCCGACAATGTGGTAGAGCTAGACTATATACCTGCTCCACCTTCCCAGAGTGACATTGATGCATTTGGAGTTGATGACCCTCCCGCACCTGACATGCTAGACGCCGAGCTAAGAGCTATTGAATCAGCCGAGCCGGGTAACCAAACGGAAGAAGGAGAAATTCCATCCATTCAGGGGATTGAAGTGCATGAACCTACCCAACAGAGCTGCCATGAATTACTGCTTCATAATACTACCAAAGATGACTACCGTTGAAGGAGAGCAAAAAACAAAGTAGACCCGCAAGCTCGAAAGGACCGAAGAGTAACCATCACGCGAAGGCACCAGGCAATTGTTCAGTGAAGTGGGAGAAAACTCTGCTGCAAGCAAAGAACTTGACACATCCTCTACCCCTCCTGTAACGGAACAACTGCAAATTTGTGATAAGTCGGCTGAAAACATCAAAGAACAGAGTGAAAATTTAACCATAGCATCAGCCCAGACTGTACCTCAGGAATGGTTGATTGCCCGAGCCTAGCGCAAGGCCGCCACAAAGCCACCCATTGATTTGGAGGGCATCTTCTCACGTATAGATCAAGCTAAAGCCAAGGGGAAGAAAAAGCCCAGGGCATATTCCAGAATAACCAAAGATGAGCAAAGGAACCGTACTCTTCACATCGCCACCCCGCCTGTAGACAAGCTAGCAAATCAGATCACACTGGCAAATTATAGCATCACAACCGTCCCCATCGGACGAGCCACTAAGGAACAGGAAAAGGAGGAATTTAAGGATTCAGTACAGAACATGCTCAGGCAACTTGAAGAGATAACAGCTGAAAAGGACATGTATCGAGCTCATGCCGAGCAGGCCGAGGGATACATCGATCAACTCCTGAGACCATTACACAATGCTTCTGAATCCCACATTCCCTCGACGACATTGGCACAAAGGACCACAACAGAATTTGAAGTACGGGATACTGCGAGGGCCGTCAGAGAATGGATACAAGGCATCAAAGGGAGGGGAGAATGAATCCTCGAAGAAGTAAAAGAGATGGCTCACCATCGAGAGGCCACCCTGGTCCGGCTGTTAGAGGTAAAGAGGGAATCCCTTAGAATGCATGAAGTGGCTGCCACTACTCTTCCCCTCATGAGAGCTCTCTTCTGGACCCATGCACAGATTCCTACATTATCCACCATCCTAGATCCTTATAACATCAGCACTCTTAAGGAATGGTACTAGACTATCACCATGAAGAATGACACAAGAGAAATCATTGATAAAGAACACGATGCGTGGGAGACAATTCTGAACACCATGCAAGAACTCGGCAAAATGATCCTCCGATCAATGGTCTCGGGATGGCAAAATGCCCTGTCCAATGAAGTGATATAGCCAGACTGGGAGGAAAGACTAGGGACGGATAGGATCACCTATTCCGCTAAGGACCTAAGTTTTGCTGGTCAATTCTAGTCAGACATGTTGTGCTTTGAGCGTAATCGTTCCAGCTGGAAGGATGGTTTGAAGCACGTAGACCAGTACCTTGAGGGCATGCAGTATAAAATCCGCCATCCTCCTATGCCTCCATTCAATTTACTATTTCAAATATGCATCAGGTACCAGGAGTATGTTCGTGAGGAACGTGCGGCAGGTCGTGATCTTTGGCAGGAATATTTGCTTGGCGAGGATGAGTTCTTGGAAAAGGAATCTACAAATGGAAAAGAGAAAGTGCTTTCCTAAAAGTGCTTTTTTCCTTTTAAATCTTGAAAAGTGCACTTTTTGGCCAAAGGGTCATGTTTGACTTCCAAGTCAACTAAATGTAAAACTTAATGTGTATGCACCTTTTGGATTATTTTGGATAAGTTCTAATTACCTTTTTGGGTAGTTATTACTCCCTTTGGGGTCGTTGCTGATATTTGCCTCCCTTTTATGGGTATGGGCAGCCATGTTTTATGGATGAATCTGGGTCACTTGTTTAGATTAAATCTTGGCCATTCATCCATTTTTGAAGCCTATTTAAGGGACTGGTTTTCCCTTATTTTTAGAAGTTCTTGGAAGCTCTGGCGAAATTTACAAGATTTAATTCAAAGTTAAGACTATTTCAAATTTCCTTGTGAGTGCATGGTCTCCTTCTTCATTAATTTAGAATTTTTCAGTCACGTTTCTTTCCTTTATATAGCATTTTCAGATAAATATCCGATAGAATCCTCGCTGTTCACACCATTAGGGAATGGCTGATTGTCTTTCCTTCTGCATGGTTAATCTGAACCTTTCATATGCTTAGTTCGGTTATTGAATGCTCACTGAATGAATGTAAAAGTTCTGATGTTGTATTTGATAGCATGAAAATTCAATTTTCCCTTGAAGATCGCACTAGATTGATGCAAGTATTGTGCTTAAATGGCTGGTAATGCTTAGTCTAGTTATTTGGAGGTGTCTGTCTGTTTACTGAATCTGTTATCTTAGTTAAAATTTATATTTTCTGTATCTCTTTCTCTCTATCCCTCTTTTTTCCCTTTTTTTACCAAGAAAATCCGCAGTCCTGCTAAAAACGGTATCAACCCAGCTTAAACCATTCGATAAGCAAGACCATTAGAATTCCAGGGAACTCATCCAGCAATTACCTATCCTACCATAAGTCCCCTTGTGTTTCCAGCAAAACACATCAAACCACTAGGGAATCCCATAGTCAAGACCTGACAAACGAAACGTTGAGGTTGTCCCCTTTGATCAAATGTAAAAAATAGCAATAGGGATTTCCTTATCTCAAGAGGATAGGATACTCAGCAAGTTTATTCTATTCTGCGTTGGCCGTATGTAGTTTGCAGCAATGCGACTTTAGACACATCAACAAAATTGGCGCTAGGAGGGCCTTAATAATGCAGTATGGTATTGTTGCATGAATTCTCGCTCAGCCTTCCCCTTGAACAGCCGGATTAAGGACTGAACCAGTCATATATTGTAGACTAGTTACGAACCCTTGCTTGGAAATCAAAAGCAGATCACCCTCTTTTCAGACAAGTCGCACTATTAATCAGGAAGAAGAAAAGGGTTTGCAAATAGAGATTGTGATCAGGGAAAATTTAGAAAGACAAAGGATTGCTGCCCTTCGCAAGCAAGTTCTTAAGGAAATCCGACGGTTTTCTTTCCGATCCGCTAATATGGTAAGTAATGGGTCTGCCCATTAATCCTCCTCAGCCAAGAAGAGACCCCGAACTAGTGATACAGCCAGATTTGAATTTCAGCGACGAACAAGAAAACCTTATCACTGAATTATATAGCTTGGCCTGGTCCGTAAAAAGAAATTATCCTGACTGGTCTTGAATACGTTTTATCCTTGAGCAGGAACAAGAAATCACTGACCGCATCGACGCACAGAATCAGAGAGATCAAGAAGAGGCTAATTTAGTTCCTGCACCGCATCAACAAAATTGACATTGGAAATAACTCACGTTGGAACGAACTGGATCTTTCTCTCCGGAGAGATTCGAAAGAGTCCTAAGGTCTAGCACAAAGCGGGAAAGATTTGCTGGATTTCACTTTTACAGACGCAAAAGTTATCGCCGGGTTGCAGACCCCAGTGAGTCCAGTTCTTCAAATCAGCAATTTGCTATTCCAGCAAGTACAGTTTTTACAGCTCCAACAGCTATAACTACGGTTCCTATTGTAACTCAAGTAAATCAGCCACAGATAGCGCATAATCCACCCCCTCCAAATGGTGCCACTTGGTTGGTAGACAATCCGTCACCCGTCATTTTCCCAGCTTACCATGATATGCCTAAGAGCCCGAACAGGTTCTGTTCTATTTTTCATGCAAATGATCCAAACAGAACAGCAGAAGAACATATTAAAATATTTGAAGATGCGTTATGCAATAGACAGATTGAGTATGCAGACATTGCATGTAGACTTTTCCCTTATTCATTGGGGGAAGACGCATTTTACTGGTTTATCCACTTGCCGATATCTTCTATTGACTCTTGGGAGAAGCTGAAGACAACTTTTACGAGAAAGTATGGTATCCCTATAACCCCTACAGAGCTATACAGACAGTTTGTAGAAGTCAAAAGACTAGGGACGGATAGGATCACCTATTCCACTAAGGACCTAAGTTTTGCTGGTCAATTCCAGTCAGACATGTTGTGCTTTGAGCGTAATCGTTCCAGCTGGAAGGATGGTTTGAAACACGTAGACCAATACCTTGAGGGCATGCAGTATAAAATCCACCATCCTCCTATGCATCCATTCAATTTGCTATTCCAATTATGCATCAGGTTCCAGGAGTATGTTCGTGAGGAACATGCGGCAGGTTGTGATCTCTTTGGCAGGAATATTTGAATGGCGAGGATGAGTTCTTGGAAAAGGAATCTACAAATGGAAAAGAGAAAGTGCTTTCCTAAAGTGCTTTTTTCCTCTTAAATCTTGAAAAGTGCACTTTTTGGCCAAAGGGTCATGTTTGACTTCCAAGTCAATTAAATGTAAAACTTTATGTGTATGCACCTTTTGGATTATTTTGGATAAGTTCTAATTACCTTTTTGGGTAGTTATTAGCCCCTTTGGGGTAGTTGCTGATATTTACCTCCCATTTATGGGTATGGGCAGCCATGTTTTATGGATGAATCTGGGCCACTTGTTTAGATTAAATCTTGGCCATTCATCCATTTTTGAATTCTATTTAAGGGACTGGTTTTCCCTCATTTTAAAAAAAAGAAGTTCTTGGATTGTTGCTGAAGCTCTGGCGAAATTTACAGGATTTAATTCAAAGTTAAGACTGTTTCAAATTTCCTTGTGAGTGCATGGTCTCCTTCATTAATTTAGAATTTTTCAGTCATGTTTCTTTCCTTTATATAGCATTTTCAGATAAATATCCAATAGAATCCTCGCTGTTCACACCATTAGGGAATAGCTGATTGTCTTTCCTTCTGCATGGTTAATCTGAACCTTTCATATGCTTAGTTCGGTTATTGAATGCTCACTGAATGAATGTAAAAGTTCTGATGTTGTATTTGATAGCATGAAAATTCAATTTTCCCTTGAAGATCGCACTAGATTGATGCAAGTATTGTGCTTAAATGGCTGGTAATGCTTAGTCTAGTTATTTGGAGGTGTCTGTTTGTTTACTGAATCTGTTATCTTAGTTAAAATTTATATTTTTTGTATCTCTCTCTCTCTCTCTATCCCCCCTTTTTCCCTTTTTTTACCAAGAAAATCCACAGTCCTGCTAAAAACGGTATCAACCCAGCTTAAACCATTCGATAAGCAAGACCATTAGAATTCTAGGGAACTCATCCAGCAATTACCTATCCTACCGTAAGTCCCCTTGTGTTTCCAGCAAAAAACACATCAAACCACTGAGCAATCCCTCAGTCAAGACCTGACAAACGAAACCTTGAGGTTGTCCCCTTTGATCAAACAAAGAAAATAGCAATAGGGATTTCCTTATCTCAAGAGGATAGGATACTCAACAAGTTTATTTAATTATGTGTTGGCCGTATGGAGTTTGCAGCAATGCGACTTTAGACACGTCAACACACTGTAGCATCCGACTCTCACATAAGTGAAAGTTGGGAATTGTAGAAACAAGCACCCATACTCATTGACTCTTTCCCATGCTTCATCTTGTTGTCCTCATTTTTGTTTCCAAAAATGAAGGACCACTACATGAATTTTTTGTGAAAAAATAAAAAAATTTACTCTATGGCACGCTTCTCGAGGCAAAATTTTGACTAATCCTTGGACTGGCTTAATCCTCAGTCCATCCTCGAACTACGTTTCGAATTTCGTCAAATTCTAGGTTCGTTTGCTATGTCTTTCCTTCAATTTCGGATTTTAAAATCCCGACTGTAGGTGGAGAATTTCTTCAAACTGCAAGTTTTAATGATATTCATTGTTTTGGTTGTTTTAGGGGAATTTTTGGCTTATTAAATGTGCACTTTTATTAAAAGATGTTACTTGTAATTTGTTTTAAATTTCCCTTTTATTGTTTTTGGTCCATTTTAGTTAAAATAGGGATTTTTTGGCTAAATTACAAGTAAACTTGCAGTTTGGTCTAAAAACCCTTCCTTTAATGGTTTTTACATGTAATAGGGATTTTAAATCTCCATTACATATGTGCATGCAAGTATAACTTGTTGTAGGGATTTTATTTCCCTTTTACAAGTAATTAAAACTTGCATTTCTCTCCAAAAAACCCAATTTTGCCTTGCAAGTGCATTTTTGACAATTTTAAACTTGCAGTATGTTCCAAAAAACCTGATTTTCGCCAAGTAAGTGAAAAAGTGAAATAAAACTTGCTATTTGTCTAAAAAAACCCAAATTTGGCTGTAAGTGAAAAAGTGAAAATTAGAACTTGTCATATGTTCTAAAAAACCCGATTTTCATTCCCTTATGCATTTCGAACTTGTCTTTTTCTCCCAAAAACCCGATTTGCAAGAAAATTGTTTTTGTTGAACTTTTCAAAGCAAATTTTGTGGAAGATTTGTTGGAGGAAGGCATTCTGGTTTCTACCCTATTTTCATGCATTCCTGGACACTTTTCACGCCACATCGAGGTTGTTTTTGCTGGTTTTTAGCTTCATAACAGCACCACGTTTTTTTAAAAGACCACGTTTTTAACCCTTTAGGATGCCACAAATCTTCAAGGAAATGAATCGTTTTTGCCTTTCATGCCAAGGCGTTGAGGGTTAAGGAGGTTTCAAGCATTTTCCAAGCCATTCTACACTCATTTGCTGCCACGTTTTTTCATATAAGGCGTTTTTTGCAAAACGTGGCCAGGGTTTGGCATCTCGGTTTGTCTCTATTTATTGGTGTGTCTTCTCCATTCCAAAGGTTGTTGCATTTTTGGAGAAGCATTTTCAGTTTGAAGAAAGGTATGTTTTCTTTCTTTTCTTTCCTTCATTTTTTTATTTTCTTGTTTTCTTAGTTTTCTTTATTGGTTGCATTTTTGTAAATATGTTCTTCTTCCCCGAAAAATCACTTTTTGTGAGAGAAATCTTCCCCTTGGTATGCAATTTTTGAATTGCATTGTTTTTCCCTAAATTCCATCTTTACTTGCATTCGAGATTTTTAATCCCGATTACAAGTTCGCTGGAAATTCCTGTTCTTCCCCTACGGTTAAGGAATTTAACCATTTTTGGTTAAAATTCCAAGTTGAAAAGTGTGAAATATCCCTCCCTTGCAAATTCGGGTTTTAAAAAACTGGATTACATGTTGAAGAGTTCTTCCCATTTTCATGAAAATGATATTCCCGGATTTTCCCATTTCTATCCATTCATTTTTCCCATATCCGTACTTTCCATTTCCGTCATTTTCCGCAAGTCAAAATCTCATTTTCTGTCCATTTCTCCATTTGCAAATTTACAAGTGTACCTACATTCGGGTTTTAAAACCCCGATTGCATGTATGTTCTTTCCAACTTGTATACTTGCGAAAATTCCCCCAAGATCTGAAATTGGTCAAAGTCGAGATTTTCCCATATATTTCCCCTCTTCCTCTCACAAAATCGTAAAGTTCAAGAAACAAAGTTTTTCCCATTTGGAGAAGGAAGAATGATATTTGCAGCTGACTATGATGTTGCCTTTACTCTTTTAAGTCTTCATCACAGCATTCCAAGTTCACAATCAATGTCAGATTTGTCGGCATCTCCAACTCCAAAAAAGATGAAATACAAATATGACAAATATCAGAACGAGGTTGCACCTTCCCAGGTTTCTTCTCCTTTGGATCGCATCAAAGACACGGAGATAGAGCACGTTGATATGTCAGAATTTGTTAAGAAGGTAGAAGATCCACAGGATAATAACTTGCAGCGGCTGTTGGACAGCCATATCCATCATGCATCTTCCTTCCCGGTGGCTGCCCTAGAACGTGAGTTTGTTCTTGCCTGCGCCCATCATTTTGACAAAGAGTCAAGAGTCATCAAAAATGATGATGGCGAAGCTATAATTCGTTTCGATGCAGATACAATTGAGAAGGTCTTCAGAATACCTCCTTCACTTGTTTATATAGAAATCTCAAAGAAAGTGCAGCAGAGTATTACGTGAAGAGGGAAAAAGATTGCAAACGACACATCAATAGGTGGATCCAAGAGCCATGAGCCTCTTTCTCAAGGTGGGCAAAGTTGTACCGCTGCGATTTCAAATGGGAGATTGGAGACACCATAACCCTTCTCAACAGGATGATGGGCCTTCAGCATTCGAATGTCTTTGAGCCATGTACCAGTTCATCATGTTCATACGGCAGTCTCATCACATTTCATGGGGAGAAGTCATCAACGATGCCTTGTGCGAACAACTTGTAGCAGTTCCTACCACCATGACCTTCTTCATGAATTCTTATTTGGTATATTTGGCAGCATCACTTAGACACTTTCCAGGTCTTTCTACCAAGGGTGATCGTTCACTTATACTAGTTTGGGAGTATTATGACCAGTTGCCGTTGAGACCCAGCAGACTGCATTTAAGAAGAGTCCAAGATGCATTCTTCGGATATTTCATGTGTAAGTTTGATAGAAATCTCAAGAACAAGAGAGTATCAGATGAGGCATGGGACAAGGTGTGTGAGTATGGATGCTTGTTTCTGCAATTTCCCACCTTCACCTATATGAGGATCAGATGCTATGGTGGTCAGCCATATATGCTTCCCAAATACCCAACTGATAAGATCATTCTTATGGAGTTGAGAAGACAGCTCATGGCTGTGCACACTTTTCAGTCTGCTAGACACAAGGTTGGAATGGGGATCTCTACCACAAACCCATTGAAGATTGCCCGGTATTCCCTTGTCACATCTATGAAGGCTAAGGCCATGGAAACTGAACTGCAGGAAATCAATCTCAAAAGGTTTAAACCTAGAGCTGATTTTGATTATAGGGGTATGAAGGAGAAGATCAAGAAATCCTTTGTGCATGTGCATCGCATTGAGGACATCTGGGTAGATCTCCGCACAGAAGCCAAAGTTCTAAAGATGGATTACTGCAGGCTCACTTTTGAGCAAATTGTTGATTTGAACTTGGTGAATATCCCACAAGGAATGATTGATGATGGGCATATACTTGGTCCTGAATACATTTCACAGAGGGTTGAGGAAGCTCCACTTCCTTTGATCCAATGGTCGCACAAAGAGTACATATCCATCCTTGAGAGATTTCAGCCTATCTTGGCCAACACCAACGCATGGCTGAAAAGTAATGCTATTAGACTTATAAAAATCAAGGTTGGTAAAGAAGATGATTCTATGGGGCCTCTTGGACGGAAGTCTGAGATTCAGGTTGACAACAAGGAAGGTGCGTCATCTTCGGGCACAAGGATCAAGTTACGAGTTAGTCGTGCAGTAGTGCTTCCTCCTGAGGAGACGACAGTTCATGGGAAGGAAAAATCACGATTCCATGTTCAGGTGATTGATCTGGATAATCCAGAAGAGGGGCAGCAATCTGATGATGCTCCCAAGTCTCCAGTTTCAAACTCGCCTCATGAGATCATTCCTCTAGTTCCCATTGAGACGCCACTTTGTCCTCCTGATTTGCTTTTGGATGAGTCTTCTCAAAATGCTATTCCCATTTCAGCATACGAGCCATCTCCTGATCATCAACAAGAGAGTGTGTTAGAAGTTCCTGAGGATATTCCTGCTTGCATCCAATTATCAGAAATTGATACTTCCACTTCTGGTTTTGAAGAATTCATGAGGCAATCTTCATGCCCATTAGTAATTGAGCAAACCGTGGTCGCTGTCCAAACAGATATTCCTCCCAGAATGACTACGGTGATTCAAACAGAAACTGCTTCTCCTTTGCCTACGGCTGCTACTGGAGGGGAGTTGATGACTTTGCCTCCATGGCTTAGTTCTTTTACTCCAAAAAGGAAGAAGCAAGAAATCTCACCTGATGCTTTCGACTATCAGCAACTGAAACAGTCCAGATCCAAAGTTGCTAAAAAGACCAAGACTATCTCTAGGGTAACTATTAATAGCAACAAGATGAAGGTAGCTGAAATTGTGGAACCTATTGCAGATAAGCCACTTGAAAAAATGTCAGCTGCTGATTATAAAGTTACAAGGATAGAGTTGGGCAAACAAACGCATGAGGTCATTAAACATGATGCTCAGTTTTCTGTTGCTTCATTGGTGACAAGGTGTGATGAACTTCTAGCAAAGAAAGACAAGCTAGAGGAGGAAAACCGACAGCTTATGGCAGCCGTTCATAAAATCACAAAACCTGTCTTGGTGGTTGAGAGAATCTCTCAAGTTAGTTAGGATCCTCCCACCTTTTTCTCAAGGCTCCTCTTCTACATATACTTGAGGGGTCCATTGTAATCTTCATCTTTTGGGAAAGCAAGCAAAAACTCTGCCAAATTTACAACAAGAAGTCTTTGAGCTTATGTATGTGAATTGAAAGTTTTTGAAGAATAATAAAGAAGGATTACTCAAATTTTGAGTCTTTGAGCTACATTTTTGAGTTTGAATCTTTTTATTTCTTCGATGCAAAGTGTTTCTAAAGGAGTTTAGTCTAATCTGATTTGAAGTCTTTGAGCTGCAAGTAGAGAAGATTAATTAAAATAGAAAAATCTCTAGAAGGAGCAGCAAGTCTTTGAGCTTGCATTAGTTCTTGTCTTTGTGTTGAAAGAATAAATTATTCCGGTCTTTGAGCTGTTGTCTTTTATTCATTGTAAAATTTAGTATAGCAAAGGGTAGATAAGACTTCACATAATCAAGTCTTTGAGCTTGATATTGTTGTCCCGTCCCGAAGGAAGTGATGGAAGTCTTTGCGCTTTCAGGAAACTTCATTTCCTTTCTCTCATTTCACTTGAAAAAAGGATATTCAATCACTATTCTTTTCTGTGAAGAGAAAAGGATATTGTCTTTCTTGAAAAAAGAAGAAAGATTGTTGTCCCATCCTATTTTTTTTTCAAAGTTGTAGTTAGATAGGGGGAGCCTTCCCTTAATTAGGAGAGTTTTTACTCATGTGCTGTGGTTGAAATCACGATTTTGTATATTTCCCCAAGTGTACAAAATTTTCAACCAACACATCTGACACCCTTATGTTCTTTAGAGTCTTGTTAAACTGCCAACACATCTGACAACCTTCTATTCTTTAGAGTCTTGTTAAACTGACACATGAAGTAACCAAAGAATGCATCTTGAACTCTTCTGAAATGTAATCTTATGAGTCTCAAAGGTAGTTGATCATAATATTCCCACACAGGTATAAGTGAGTGATCACCCTTGGTAGAAAGACCAGGGAAATGTCTGAGTGACGCTGCCAAATACACTAAGTATGAATTCATGTAGAAAGTCATGGTAGTAGGGACTGCTGCAAGTTGCTCGCACAAAGCATCACTGATAATCTCTCCCCATGATATATGATGGGACTGCCTTATAACATAGTAAACTAATACATCCAGGGCTCAAAAACATTAGAATGTTCAAGACCCATCATCCTGCTAAGGAGAGTAATGATGTCTCCAATTTACCACTTAAATTTACAATGGTACAACTTAGCCCATCTCGTGAAGGCGGCTCGTGGCTCATGAATCCACCTGTTAATATGGCGTTTGCAGTCCTTTTCACTCTTGACATAGTACTGAGCTGCACTATCCTTTGAAATTTCTATATAAACAGGTGCTGGTGGTATTTTGAAGACTTTTCTCAACTGTATCTGCATCAAGGTGGATTATTGCCTCACCATCATCATTTCTAATGGTTCTCGTCTCCTTGTCAAAGTGATGGGCACAAGCGAGAACAAATTCAGGTTCTAGGGCAGCCACTGGAAAAGAAGATGCATGATGGATGTGGCTGTCCAAAAGCTGCTGCATATTACTCTCTTATGGATCCTCCACTCTCTTAATAAATTCTGACGTGTCCACATGCCCTATGTCTGTGTCCTTGATGTGATCCAAAGGAGAGGAACCTTGCAAAGGTGAAACTTCATTCTGGTATTTGTCATATTTATACTTCATCTTCTTCAGAATAGGAGAGGATGGTAAATCTGACATTGAAGGACAACCTGGTATACTGCGATGAAGACTTCAAAGTGTTAAGGCAACATCATAATCAACTTCAACTAACATTTTTCCTTCTTCAAATGGGAAGAACTCCAGCCCTTCCACTTCACGACTTTGTGAGAGAAAGATGGGAAATAAATGGGAATGCTGTAAACTTGACATTGACCAATTTTGGATCTTGGGAAAAGTTTTACAAGTATACAAGTTGGGAAGAACAAACATGCAATCGGATTTTTAAAACCCGAACGCAAGTATACTTGTAAAACTGAAAATGGAGAAATGAGTGAAAAATGAGATTTAGACTCGTGGGAAATGACGTGAACGGAAAGTACGGATATAGGCAATATGAATGGATAAAAATGGGAAGGTTTTGGGAATGTCATTTTTAAGAAAATGGGAAGAACTATGGACATGCAATCGGGTTCTAAAAACCCGATTTTGGAAGGATGGGTATTTTTCATCTTTGCAACTTGGAATTTCAACAAAAGATGGTTAAATTCTTATAACCATAAGGGAAGATCAATTATTTTCATCCACCTTGTAATCGGGATTTAAAATCCCGAATACGAGTAAAGAGGGAAAATGGGGAAGAACAATGCAATTCACAAATTGGCTTGCAAAGGGGAAAATCTCTCTCACAAAACCGATTTTGGGGCAAAACCAACATATATACAAATTTACAACTAGAATGGAAAAACAAGATTACAAGAAAACAAGAAAATGAAACAAGAAGGAAAGAAATCATACCTTACTTAAATCCGAAATGCTTTTTCAAAGGATGAAACAATCTTTGAAAGAAGAAAACAATCCCTTAAGTAAGCAACCTAAGGAACTTGAAAACCCTAGCCACGTGAAGAAAAACGTCTTAAGCAGCAAAAACGTGGCACAAGATGCAAGGAAATAGGCACAAGAACCGATCAAATCTCCATCAAACCCCAACACCTAAGCAAGAGAAGGGAAAACGACTTGGGAGATGAAAGGTTCGTGGCATCTTGAAGGAGAAAATCGTGGTATTTACCAAACATGTGTTTGCTGTTCTACACCAAAAAACCAGCAATCATGACCTCCAAATGGCATGGAAGGAGTTTAGAAATGCATGGAAATAGGGAAGAATTGAAAACGCCTCTTCTTCCTAAAAAAATCTCCACAAAATTTGCTTGAAATCTTCAACAAAATCGCCTTCTTGGCTGGTTGGGTTTTTGGAAATAAAGAACAAGTTCGATTTTTCATGTAATAGTGAAAATCGGGTTTTGAAATTCATATTACATGTTTAAAATTTCACTTTTCTCTTCACAAGGCAAAATTGGGTTTTAAAAACCCTTTAGCAAGTTTAAAATGCCTCTATTTTATCTTTATGGAGCAAATCAGGTTTTTAAACTCAATTGCAAGTTTTAAAATGTCACTTTTCTCCATTCTAAGCAAAATCAGGTTTTTGAGAGAGATATACAAGTTATAATAACTTGTAAAGGGGAAAATAAAACCCCTTCAACAAGTTTTAATAACTTAACACATGTAATAGGGGAATAAAAAGCCCATTACAAGTAAAAACACTAAAATAGGAACTTTACAAAAGAATTACAAGTGACTTTTTAAATATGCAATTTAAAATTAACTTGTAACTTATCCAAAAAATCTCTATTATGACTTAAAAAGCCAAAAAGCATCAAGGGGGAAATAAAAAGTAAGTTACAAGTTCTTTTTCAATAAAGTGCACTTGTAATTAGCTAAAAATTTCCCTACAAAAACTAAAACAAAGGAAAACATTAAAACTTGCAATTTAAGGAAAATTTCCCACCTGTAGTCAAGGAGAAAAAACCCGAAATTGATGGAAAGACATAGCAAATGAACCCAGAATGCGATGAAATTTGAAACATGGTTCAAAGATGGACTGAGGATTAAGCTAGTCCAAGGGCAAACCAAAATTATTCCTTGGGAAGTGTGTCATAGAGTAAAATTTTCATTTTTTGACAATTTTTTTATGTAATTGTCCTTCATTTTTTAAGACAAAAATGAGGACAAAAAGTCTGAGCCCTTGTGCAGTACTAGAAGTATTAGCACCTAAGAAGAATGGAGAATGGAGAATGTGTACCGATTCTAGAGCAATAAACAAGATCACAGTGAAATACAGGTTTCCTTTGCCTAGGATGAATGACATAATGGACTGTTTGAGCGGAGCCAAATACTTTACAGAGATAGACTTGAAGAGTGGATATCATCAGATCGGGATCAAAGGAGATGAGTGGAAGACAACATTCAAGACAAATGAAGGACTGTATGAATGGTTGGTGATGCCTTTTGGGTTAACTAATGCACCGATTACTTTCATGAGGCTGATGAAGGAGGTATTGAAGAAATTCTTGGGTAAGTTTGTTATTGTATATTTGGATGACATTATGATTTTCAGTAAGACAAAAGAGGAGCATTTGGTGCATTTGAGACAAGTTTTGCAGAGGTTGAGAGCAGAAAAGTTGCTGATAAATTTTTAGAAGTGTACTTTCATGAAAGATGAGTTAGTCTATTTGGGATTTGTGATATCTGAGGATGGTTTGAAGATGGACCTTGAGAAAGTAAAAGCAATTGTTGAATGGCCTACACCGGAAAGCATTGGAGAGGTAAGATTATTTCATGGATTGGCTAGTTTCTACTAGAAGTTCATTATAAATTTCAGTTCAGTTTGTAACCCTATGACTGAGACAATGAGGTGAGATAGGAAGGAGTTCAAGTGGACCGCTAGAGCAAACAAAAGTTTTGAACTGTTGAAGCGGAAAGTGACTAAGCAGCCTGTGTTAGCTTTATCGGATTTCAATAAAGTATTTCAAGTGGATTGTGATGCAAGTGGAACAGCAATAGGAGCAGTCTTGAGTCGGCAAGGGAGAGCAGTAGCTTATTTCAGTGAGAAATTTGATGATGCCCGGAGGAGATATTCAGTGTATGATCAAGAATTTTATGCCATAGTTCAAGTCTTGAAGAAGTGGAGACATTACCTGTTGCCTAAGGAGTTTGTGTTGTATACGGATCATCAAGCTTTGCAGTATTTGAACAGTCAGAGTAAGTTGAATCAGAGACACATGAGATGGGTAGAATTTTTACAGAGTTACACCTTTATGTTAAAGCATAGAAGTGGGAAATCTAACAAAGTTGTTGATGCATTGAGTAGGGGAAGGAATTTGCTGACAGAGATGAGAGTAACAGTATTAGGATTTGAGGAATTGAAGACCTTGTATGATGATGACCCGGATTTTTTAGAACCTTGGAAAGCATGTAGAGAACCGGTTACGATAGATAGAAGCAAGTGGTTGGATTACTTCATTCAGGATGGGATGTTATTCAGAGGAGTTCAGTTGTGCATACCTAAGAGTTCTATGAGGGAGAATCTGATAAAGGAGAAACATAGTGAAGGATTAGCCAAACACTTTGGCATTGATAAAACAGTAGCAGTGATAGGTGAGCATTACTTTTGGCCCCAGATTCATAAGGATGTTAGGAAATATGTGCAAAGTTGTAGAATTTGTCAAGTTGCAAAGGGTAGTAGTCAGAATGTGAGATTTTATAAACCTTTGACAGTACCGGTAAGACCTTGGGAGGATATAAGCATGGATTTCATACTTGGATTGCCTAAAACGCAGAGAGGGAATGATTCTATATTTGTGGTAGTGGATAGATTCTCGAAGATGGCTCATTTCATACCTTGTAAGAAGACATCAGATGCATTACATGTAGCAGACCTATTTTTCAAGGAAGTAGTGAGATTGCATGGATTACCTAAGAGCATAGTTTTAGACAAAAACACCAAGTTTGTTGGTTATTTTTGGAGAACACTTTGGAAGAAGATGAAGACAGATTTGAAGTTCAGTTCTACTTTTCACCCACAGACTGATGGACAGACAGAAGTAGTTAACCGGAGCTTGGGAAATTTGTTAAGATGTCTAGTTGGAGACAAAACCGGAAGTTGGGATTTGATTCTTGCACAAGCAGAGTTCGCCTATAATAATTCAGTAAACAGGAGTACCAAAAGGACACCTTTTGAGATTGTTACCGGAGCACATCCTAGAGGTATATCAGAATTAAGAGATATTAGTAGTGAAGACTGGAGAAGTTCAAAAGCAGAAGAATTTGCAGATCACATGAAGGACTTACATATTCAAGTTAAGCAACATTCGGAGGACATGAACAACAAGTATAAGGAGAAAGCATATGAGAAGAGAAGACATAAGGAATTTGAAGCTGGCGATGAAGTGATGGTGTATCAGAGAAAAGAAAGATTCCCGATTGGAACTTATAACAAGTTGCAGATGAGAAAGTTTGGACCTTGCAAGATTTTGAGAAAGTTCAATTCTGGAAATGCATATGAAGTGGAGTTATCGGATAGTTTGAGTATTTCACCTCTGTTTAACATTGCAGATCTTCATCAGTATCATGAACCAGAATTCAGTGAGGATAGTATTGCAGACTTGGAGAAACATTTGCCCCGGAAGGAACCGGATAAGATTGAAGACATTTTGGACAGTAGGATTGGGCGTAGTACCCGGAGCAATCAGTATAAGGAGTATCTTGTGAAGTGGAAGGACATACCAGTTGAAGATTCATCTTGGATTTCTCAAGAAAAGGTAGACCGCCTTGGTTTTCCTCTGACCCCAGCAAAGTGAGAGACTCACTTTTTCAACAACCCCGGATGTCTGATGCAGGAGCATCCCCAGTTCATGGCAATCTTGCATCAACCAAAAATATTTCCTTTTTGTTTTGTAGTTTCAGCATTTCTTTCTGTGTTTCCTGGATTTGGCTCACCAGAACCCATGGAGTTGGATTTTTCTTGAAGACTTGATCATCTTCCTTATTCCCAAACCTTGGAGCATTTGGATCATTTTTCGGCAAGTTATCACTAGTTTCCGAGACAGTTTTCTGTTACCGGTTGCCTAGACCTATTTGCATTGGTGATCTATCGGATCCTTTCCGTAGCTTGCGGAGCCCTGAGCGTTGATTCCGTTGTTCCTTGGCGTGTGGCCGACTTTCCCTTTGATTCTCACGTCATCCTTTGGATTTTCCGGAGGATTTTCTTTGTCAGAGGCTGACCTTGTTGGTTTTTACAGGTTAGGTCTTGTTCTTCGGGTTTTGATCCCTTTTGGGCCGACCGGATCCCCTTGGATCATATAAATCATTGTAATAGAGCATTAGAATGTATCAAGAAGTTAGATAGAATATAGAAGATAGATCCTAAGATTTGAGGTCCCTGTTGTGACCTATTCTGTAATCAAGCATGTTTTAGTAGGCTAGTGAGTCAATTACTATAACCCGGTTGTTACCGATTGATTGTAAACAGTTTTCATGCTATAATTCATTCAGTTCTGCATTGCCTCCATCATATCCTTGTGTTTCCCTTGTGTTTACTCTTGCTGACCGGTCCGAATAGATCTCTTTGAGGTCCCTCCTAACCGATGACTGCACCAACTACCTTGAGGCCGTGGTACATAAAGGAAAGATAACCTACACGATGGAAGAAATGTTTTACAATCTTGAATTCCCTTCAGGAATCCAAGAATCGAAGTCAATACATTGAAGAGTTACATTCAACCAGGTGACCATTTATCAAATGTATCAAGAACAAGGGAGGAACAATCAAGGTCATCACACAATATACATAATTAAAGAAGCAGATAGTTTCAGAAGAGTTAATCAAAGTCCGCTTCTCATCATCATTACATTGAGCAAACTGGATAATGTTGAGTATCAAGAGATATCTCTCAACATCCCTTCATGATGACGAATCAAATCAGGTCTACAAAATGCAAGATTGAGGTGGCATCCCAGTCGCTACTCCACCAATCAGAGAGATCCACATCAACGCGTCTAAGTTCAATGAATCAAGCTCATATATGAAGGCACAAACTCCGATGTAACTACCCTCAATATCTATTGGTCCACATTCTCTGAATGTAATTTTCTCATTGGCTAAGAAGAGTTTGTTGTAACAAATCCTAATTAGGGTTTCATTGTAAAATCTTGGCCATTGATGGATATTCAATCTTGGCCATTCATTATAAATGAGCTCTCTATATAAAGCTCAAGCTCTTCATTTGTAAAGGTTAATAGTAAATAGAGTAGTGAATATAACTAAGATGGTAGCCAGATGAGAGTAGAAGTTAGAGTAGGAGAAGGCAAAGATTGTTGTCAAAGCCTTGTTGTAACGAACAATTGATTTCATTGAAGTTATGGTGAATTTGATTTGTTACTTCAACAACTTGCATGATCTTTACTTCTCAATTTATTTTCATGTTGATTAGATTGAATGGAGGGATTCGTTGAATGCATTTGTGTGGAATCCATTTAATCCATACCACTAGCCTCTTGCTGATTGTAAGTGTGCCTTGTGTGGTCAACTAGAATGATATGAACTTAACTTCAAATTGTTATACGTCCATTGTTTATGTATTAATTTGGATGGTAATCAATGTTTGATGGTAATGATTTGAATATCTTTGAAATGTCCTCAGAAGATTGCACTGAACTTGTGTCAAATTATTCAAGTTGATGGTGAGACCTCGCCCAGTAGGATTCCATCTAATCATTCACCTATCTTCTTACATTCTAGGTCTTAGAATAGACTCTCTCAACCCTTCACCTTTTGCCCCTTTTTTCAATAATGAGTTAGTTTAGGATAGAAAAGCATCACAAGATCGCAACATCAGATGATCTAAGTCCCAACGATTCAAGCATTTGACAATTCAACGTAAGTCCCCTTGTGATACCAGCAATCACATCAATCAACTGTTCTTATCCACAAGTCAAAACCTGACATACAAGAACCTTGGAGTTGTCTCAAGTGATCCTTAAGCCAATCTTTAGCATTTGATAAACTTTGTTCAAGAGAGGATAAAATACTTTTGGGTATTTTATTCTGTGTTCGCATGTGCGTAAAAAACACATCAACAGTTTCCACAGATCAAATGATATCAGACATCCTTCTTTTGCCAAGAGAGTAAGAATTCTAGAAACTGTTTGCTAAGACTAGAGCTTGTGTAGTGATTCTTGATTTTGCATGTGATGGTCTAATATGTCAAATGTTCAACTATTTCTTTGTTGTTGTTAGAAGTTATTGTGCTAAAAAAATTCTACCAAAAATACACAAAATTATGTCTTTGATGGTCAATGAGAGTGATGGCATAACTCATTCACTCGTATTAGTTTTATTGGTTAATATAACGAAAAATGACCAAGATTCTTTAAGTTCCAAAGGAGTTAGCTGAAATTGTTCTTCAACGATGTGAAGAGAAGTTGAAACTATATATGACAATGGAGCATGAGAAAGAAGATAAATTAGTGACTTCTATCCTCGTGTCTATTCTAGCAAAGTGATTAGGAGAACCCAAAATAAATCAAGACAATAGAGCTTGAGAAAGAGGAGGATATAACATCAAAAATCTCTGTAGTTACGATTGAACTTGAGAAAGAGCTCCAAGATGATCTAGAAGAAAGCAAAGCCTATTCAGAAATTAAAGAAGAGACAAATGAACCCTTAATGTGTGATGGGAAAAGTTTCTTTTCTGATTTAGAACAAAGGCTTAGAGATTGTAAGAATTGAAGAATCAATATTTTGTCACAGAAGAGGAGTGGTACAAGCTTTGACAAGAGTTGATGGCATACAAAAGTTTTGACAAGAGTTGATAGCATACACAAATTTATTGAAGTCCTCATTTGGAAGGCCCAAGTTGAGAAGAGACAAAAAGGCATGGAAGGAGGTTCTACACTTGGAGATTTGCAAACACTTAAAGATGCTTTGGAAACAATGAAGTCGTTACCTACACTTACTTTTAGACAAGGATCATACCCTTAAGTTTGCAAAAGAGACCCTTGATACATTGAAGGGAAAAGAGAAAAGAGTTGATGAGCTCACCTTTGAGCTTAAACCGACTAAGCATTCATAAGAAAGTGTCCAGATGACACTTCTAGAAGCAAAAAATCAGCTTGATGTCTCAAAACAATTTAGAGATTGAGAGAATGAGGAAAGGGCTAAAGAAATAAAGTAGGTAATTGACAAGCTTGATAAGATCCAACAAGATTTTGATTTGGAATAGTTTCCTAAGTTTGTCAATCCAAAGTTGGATCAGTAGGAAGATTGGTTTGACTTAGTTTAATGCCCCCATTTTTTCACAATGTTGTTTTGTGAGGGTTGGCTAGTTTTTGGTTTTCCTATAAGCCTTTGGTTGTGTTGGGGAGAACTCCAAGGATCTTAGACAGCTAGGGTTCAATTTTTATTGGCTTCTGACAGCAGTGTGGTGATTAGTTGATGTTCTAGTTTGATGTGGTGCTCTTTGTAGCATTTTTTTCCTTTTGGGTTGTTCTCCACAATTCTTGGAGGATGCTACTATTTTTAGTAATTGCTTGTTTTGGCACTTGGAATCACGTTTCAGCACTATTGCTTCTTGGCATGAATAGTTTTAGTATTCAGTGCCTTGGTAGTGCTTTCTGCAATGTTGTCAAGATTATTTAAAGTATTTTACTAGAGTTATAAAGTTAATGTTATATTATTTACTTTAGTGTTTTAATTTTAATAAAGTGACATTATGCCCCCTCAAGTGGATGCCTAGGGGAAAATGGGACTTTGGCATAAGTTATTTTATATTTTAATGGCCATTTGAGGGAAAATGATTTATATTGAATTTTAAATTGCTCTTTTTCCCTCCAACTTTATAAAAGGTGGATTGGGGCTCAAAGGAGTGCACATTGTAGGATGTTGTCAGAATGAAAAGAGAGTTTCTTCTAGGGTTTGATTGATGAGAAAAACCCACATTAAAATCTACTAGTTCTAGTGATGACAGATCAATCCTAGCTAGAAGAGTGATTTCACATAGGAATCACATTGGGTTTCATAGAGTTCAAATCTTCGGGGTTTCAGAAAAAAAAAATCAAAATATTTGAGGTCTTTTGATTGCAAGTTTTTGGATATCGTGTTGCTGATTGTTTGCAGAGATTTGGGTATGAGTTTGTTGTGTTTTTTTTGGAGGTTTTCATCTGGCTGTACAAACCTCTTTCTTGGCTGTACCATTCAAGAAGTGCATAAAATGGATATGGGTTGAGCATAAAATTATGTCAGTTAAATTTTTAGGCTTTGTCATTGTTGGGTGACTCCATTTGAGGGTTTTTGGAATCCATTAACCAAGAAATGAATTTTAACAAGGGGCTGTACCATAAAGGAGATGCTACTTATGCCTGGCGTGAAACTCCAAGATCTGGTTGCTTAGTTTCTAAGTGGTTTTTCTAGCTTATAGGAGGCATTGAGCATGGTAGTTCTACTTGCAGCCCTTTTTTGGAGCGAAAAGATATTTTGGAAGTTGTAATGTATTTCTTAGAGTCATCACCCCTGTTCTAGCACTTCAGCGTGTGTAGGAAAAGATTGTAATTTGTTACAGACCTGTTGAATGCTGATTTTACAGACCCTTGACATTGCTGGATGTTGGGAATGTCTTGAATATCAAATATTATAGCTGGAAGACAACATATTTATGGGGAAATGATGAAAGTAAGTTTGTTGTTGGCTGCTATTCTCATTATTCTGCTACAACAGACCTAAAATCAGATGTATTTTCTCTGTCCGAGTGTTGGATTATCTGTAGATACTAGTAACCTGTTTCAGTGGCAGTGTTTGCCTATGTTGGATACCTATTTTCCTATCGCTATTGCAAGGAGGAGTTTCATTCCTAATGGAAGTGATTAAAGGGAGGCTGACATTGTTCTTATAACCTACAAAAAAGCTACAATAGACCTTTTGCATTATTCTTTATCTGAGTTCTGAGGTATTTTATGTTGTGCTACACATGGTCATATAATTCATTTAATGAACCTTCAAATTTTAATGTCATTCTTTCCAGAAATTCATAATAGCATTCATTGCATATTGGAAACCAATTTTAAATCCGTGTTAGCTGAATATCTATATTTTGCATGTTGATGTTGTGGGTCTCCATTTGTAAAGAATTATGAGAGAATTTCAAAAAAAAATAGGGGGCGTTCTTACACCTAGAGGATAGAAATAATTTTTGGCTTGTTCATGACCCACTTTTTGAGATGGATGTAGAGTCATCTTTTGATAATCCACTTTTTGTGATAGAGGATGAAACACTTCTTGATTCTAGTAACATAGGTTAAGACAATAACAAGATATGGGATACAATTGTGGTTCTCAAACATGAGGAGGTATCACGTGGGTTGCATAAGGGACCACCAAAGATTCTTGAAGTTGTACAAATGAAGAGGGACTTCCCTCATGTTCAATTTCTCAATTCACATGAATTTTTCAATGAAGATTAGAGATTTAATCTTACTAATGTACAAAATCATGTGAAAAAGCACGATCAATTTTTTTATGGGTAACCTTCTTGGGAGCCCACCTAATGAAGAAGAAAGGATTGATGAGGTGGAAGAAATTACTCCATGGGACATTATGATACATGAAAACTTCATCATCTTGAGGATATCTCTTTTTGGTTGATTTATGGTATGAAATCAAGGTGTGCTATGTTTTGAAACTAGCCAAAGCATATTTTCATGATGGGGTTTGTTCTATATTGTATCAACCTTGCGTGGTGTTTAAACTTACAAATTTGAGTTTGCCAAGAAGTAGGAAACACCATCATTATTGTGAGATGCAAAACTGTGTTGACATTTTAATTATCTTATACGAAGTATTCATGATTAACCAATTGAGGAAGAAAAAACATGATTATATTGCCTTCACATTTAGTTTTCATGTGTCATGTCCCCCCCTTGATTGTTATATATAACCTTGTTGGTTGAAAATTTTGTACACCTAGGAGAATGTGCAAAATTGTGGTTTCAGCCACAACGTGTGAGTTTAAAACTCTCCTAATTTATGGGAAGGCTCCCCCTTTCCTACCAATTCTAACTAAATACTTAATCTAATTTGGGTGTGATAGCAACCTTTTCTCTTTTTTCAGAAAAGATTATATTTTTTTCTCTTACTAGAAAAGAAACAACGATTATTTTAAAGATAAATACAACAACTTGAAACAATGACAAGAAAGGAAATGAAGTTTCTAGAAAGCCCAAAGTCTTCCGTCACCTCCTCCAGGACGGGAAAACAACAACTAAACACAACACCTTGAGTTCCCACTATCCTATCTGCTGGTTGAAAATTTTGTACACTTGGGGAAATATACAAAATTGTGGTTTCAACCACAGTGTGTGAGTAAAACTCTCCTAATTAAGGGAAGGTTCCCCCTATCTAACTACAACTCTAAAAATAAAATGGGATGGGACAGCAGTCTTTCTTCTTCTTTCAAGAAAGCCAATATCCTTTTCTCTTCACAGAAAAATGATAGCGATTTAATATAAAACAACAGTAACAACTTTTGAAATGAAATGAGAGAAAGGAAATGAAGTTTCCTGAAAGCTCAAAGACTTCCATCACTTCCTTCGGGACGGGACAGCAATATCAAGCTCAAAGACTTGATTATGTGAAGTCCTATCTACCCTTTTCTATATTAATGCTATCAAGAATAAATTATAACAGCTCAAAGACTGCAATATCTTATTCTTTTCTACATAAAACAGTGGGAAGTAGTATAAGCTCAAAGACTCACAACTATTTCTCACAAAATCTTCTCCTAAATTCTCTTAAGAATAAGTGCAAGCACAAAGACTTACAGCTCCTCTCAAAAGAATATTTATTCTAATTTATATTAACCTCAAATACTTGCAGAACAAAGACTGCAAATCAAATTCGATTAAGTTCTTTGAAGAAACACTTGCAAGAAGGATAATATAGAACACAAACTCAAGAATGTAGCACAAAGACTCAAAGCTTGAGCAATTTCCTTATATTTCTTTCAATTCTTGAATTTACACATGAAAGCTCAAAGACTTCTTTGCTGTAAATTTGGCAGAGTTTTTGCTTGCTTTCCAAAAGATAAAGATTACAATAGACCCCTCAAGTATTTATAGAAGAGGAGTCATGAGAAAAAGGTGGGAGGATCCCAACTAACTTGAGAAATTCTCTCAACCACCAAGACTTATTCAATAACTAACTATGACTTATTCCAACTACAGTCCTAATTGAACACAACTTGTAGTTGCTTTACATGTAATTACAAAAGTGCAAGTAATGGTTAACTTGCAATTACAAAGTTATTTCTTTTTTTTTAAATGTAACTTGTCAAAACAAAATTGCAAATGCATAACTAAAACTATTCCATGTGTCTAAAGATGCGACTCTAACTGCATCATCCTTTGTCTGTGATGATCTTCATGTCGCTTCAGGATGCTAGAACTTGAAGTATTTTGGATTGGTAAAGACATCTTGAACCGGAACGGGAACTTGCATCCTTGTCTTCTTGCTTGGGGTAGTACTTTCTTTTCAGGAGGGAAAGGGTTGCCTTCCTCTTTTCATGTCATGACCATCTTTGTCTTGAAAGCATTTTATGCTCTCAACCATGAATTGTTGTTGTATCTCTTCTTTGTATCATCCTTCATTCTTGAAATCTGCTTGCAAAATAAGGCCCATGCCTTAATCCATTGATTTGGTAGGTCGTGTGTGCAAACCGGACTGACAATGGAAGGGATAAATTGATGCAAAAATGGGCTCACAAGTGAATTTCGGGTTTTGGAAGCTGCATTACATGTGTGGGAAAAACAAGAGCATTAACTTGCAATTATGGAGAACAAACGTGCAACTTCATATGCGTAATGGGTAAACGCAAATTTGCACTTGTAATTGGACCTTTAAAACTCATTTTCAAGTGTTTTTTGAGTGCATTTTGGACCAATTTCGGGTTTTGGATGGCTGATTGCAGGTAGACTTTAAATGGGGAAAATGAATGAAGGTGTGAAATGAGTGGATGAAATGGTGGGAATAGGGATCTTGATATGAGGGAAATGAAGCTTATGACCAAAAACAACAAGTGCGGATGGTTATGATTGGATTTTTAAAGAACTTTTCCATGTTGATCATATGAAAAATGGGAAGAACTTTTACTTGTAATCAAGTTTTAAAAACCCGATTTTGGAAGAATGGGTATTTTCCAATTTAGAAACTTGGAGTTTGACCAAAAGATGATTAAAATATTCCAGACAAAGGGAAAGATCAATTATTTTCATCCTACTTGTAATCTGGATTTAAAATCCCGAATACAAGTAAAGAGGGAAAATGGGGAAGATCAATGCAATTCACAAATTGCTTTGCAAACTTGGAACAAAGGGGAAAATCTCTCACAAAACCGATTTTAGGCAAGAACAAAACAAAACATATAACTATCATGAAGAGAAAAAATCTCATCTGGAAAAAGAAGATTCAAACCCTAGCCACGTTTTTGAAAAAACGCCATATGTATCAAAATGCCCATTGAAAGCATGAAGAATCGGTCAAGTAAAGCACCCAACCTCCATGCCTAGGCAAGACAAGCCAAAACGATTTAGGAAAGACAAGATTCGTGGCACTTGAATGAGGCAAATTGTGGCATTTTTCAAAAATGTTTTTGTTGTTAAAACACCATAAAACCAGCGATAATGTCTTACAAATGGCATGAAGAGAGTTGGAAAATGCATGAAAATAGAAAGGAATCCAAAACGCCTTCCTCCTAATATTTCTCCACAAAAATCGGTGGAAATTGTCAACAAAATCCTCCAATATTGCTGGTCGGGTTTTTGGGAAAGAACAAGAAGTTTCATTTTACATGTAATAGTGAAAATCGGGTTTTAATTCCCATATTACAAGTTTAAAATGTTACTTTTCTCTCAACAAGGCAAAATCGGGTTTTAGAAATCCAATTGCAAGTTTAAAATTCCTCAATTTACACTTTATGGAGAATATCAGGTTTTTTGGGCACAATAGCAAGTTTAAAATTGTCACTTTATTCCATTTCTAAGCAAAATCGAGTTTTGGAGAGAGATATGCAAGTTATAAATAACTTGTAAAGGGAAAATAAATTCCCTACAACAATTTTTAATAACTCAACACATGTAATAGGGGAATAAAATCCCCATTACAAGCAAAAGACATTAAAATAGGGGTTTTTCAAAAGAATTACAAGTGACTTTTAAACATGCAATTTAAAATTAACTTGTAACTTATCCAAAAAATCCCTATTATGACTTAAAAAGACAAAAAACATCAAGGGGGAAATAAAAAGTAAGTTACAAGTTCTTTTTTCAATAAAGTGCACTTGTAATTAGCCAAAAATTTCCCTAAAAAGACCAAAACAAAGGAAATCATTAAAACTTGCAATTCAAGGAAAATTTCCCACCTGCAGTCAGGAAGAAAAAACCCAAAATTGAAGGAAAGACATAGCAAATGAACCCAAAATGCAATGAAATTTGAAACGTGGTTCAAGGATGGACTGAGGATTAATCTAGTCCAAGGATTAGGCGAAATTATGCCTTGGGAAGCATGCCATAGAGTACAATTTTCAATTTTTTGACAAATTTTTTATGTAATGGTCCTTCATTTTTTAAAACAAACATGAGGACAACACTATCTACCTTTTTCAGAATGATAAAACAAGAATGATGAACAACATATAACAACCCAAAGTCTGCAAGTATGATGCACCTTTGAATGGGAACAACCACAAGCACAAAATCCAGTAACTCTTCTCAGATTTTAACTAATAACTAAACAAATTCAACCCTCACTATTTGCAGCACAAAATCTGCAAGAAATCAGATTGAAGGTCCTTTCAACAACATTACTACAATACTCTGAAGTAAATACAAAGAAATATTCCACTATGACACAAGAACACAATGGATGCTGGCATTGTATTGTCATTGATGTCAACCGGTAAGTATAGCATGTCATCGGTATGGATGGTTACCGGTATGCAAGGTGTATGCAGGATGCAAGAAGGAGATGTTACCGGCATGGATGTTCACCGGTAAGTAAACATGTCCAACGGTAAGCAAGCAAAAGACAACAAAGAAAAACGTGATCACTGGTATGCAAAGAGATGTGTAATCCACCGGTAGACATATTAATCAGGATGCACATTGATGACATGTTTTTTCTCAAGGATAATACTGGTTTAAAGGCAGGAGTAATACTACTAGTAAATTGACTTAGTGGATGGATCGGTGTGTTTGATGACAAGTCAAGTTGACCCACTGACAGAACAGAGGAAAGCAGGCATGAAGGATAACCGGTAAGGTGACATGTACAAGCAGGGTTAGTGAACCGGTGAGCAAGCACTGGTAATATGTCTTGGTCGGTGAATGAATCTAAACTGACTCAGTGGATTGAATAGAGGTGGATGTTGATAAGGATGACATGTGGATACCAGGTGGCAAGCATCCAAAGGTCGGTGAAGTGTCCATCAACGTGGTAGGTGATAAGCAGGTCGACTTTAAATGAGGAACTCGTAAATCACGGGTCAATGATAGAAGAAGTGTGGCTCGAGGCGGATCAAGATGTAGAAGCTTTTTGGTGATGTAAATCAAGAAAGACAATCTGATCTTCGGCTCGTTGGTCGAAGGAAACAGTTGAGGCATTAATGGTAATTGACAAAGCAAGGCCGAAAAACAAGTTGCAGGTTGCTAAATATAAAAAGCGTGTGCATATATCATCAAAAATTGCGGTGATGTTTGATCTACTGCAAATCATCAATTGAAGAGATGAGATGCAATCAGATTTAATACGGATTAGGTTGGTGGAGAAAATCGCTAGCGCGCCACCATTTGAACTCTAGTCTTGGTGGGAAAGCCAAGTATAAATATGTAGACCAAAGATGAAAGATGATGATGCTAGATGCCGGAAAAGACAAAGTAACTGAGAGAGCAAAGAGTGATCAAAGAGAAGATTAAAAAGCATCTAAGTGTTGGAGCTGACTGACAGAAAGGTTGAATCGGTAGAAGGTTTATCAGAGGTTTTACCGGTAAGGTCAGAGCAACCGGCAAGCTGCCAAATAGGATAACTATTGTGTAAACCGGCAAGGGAGATTCTGGAAGAAAGCTACTGAAGGTGAAGGAGAAAAGAGAGTGTACCGATGGAGGTTATGCAAGACAGAATCAAGGCAGAAAAGGTATAAACAGAGGATAGTGAACCGACAGAGAACTGAGCAGAGGAGAACTGGTAGAGAAGAGTTAAACCGGTGAAGTATTTGATTGCAAGAGTTACAAAACTCATTTGTAACAAGGCTACAACTATTGTATTGATCTGATCTATTGTATCTCATTGAGTTGGTGCTCAGTGTAGGGGTTGGTACTCCTTGGGTTGGTTCCCTAAATCTTTGTAAAACTGTTTTTCATTGAGGCTGGATTGGAGCAGTAGTCTCCAACAACATTTCTCATTGAGGTTTTTCCCACATTGGGTTTTCCTCGTATATCCGGTGTTATATGTTATGTGTTGTGTGTCTTTGTGTGTTTGCATTTGATCACTTTCCTTATCTCACCGATATATCCTCTTTGTGTTTGATTTGCTAATCGGTACCAGATTTGGGCTTAAAAAAGTTTAGAATATTGGGAACCACTGATTCACCCCCCTCTCAGTGGTACATTGTGTTCAACAATTGGTATCAAAGCCTAGGTTCCCTATCTAATAAGCTTTCTCTAGCTTGGGCAGATTCTGGTATTACAACACAATGGCAAGAAATGAGTCCTCCTCTAAAGCTCCCATGTTTGATGGAACCAACTATGCATTTTGGTGCAGAAGAATGGAAACATATCTATCCTCTCTAGGATTTGATGTTTGGATGTCTGTAAAGAATGGGTATGCTGTCCCTAGTGTTCCTCCCATAGACTCGGATGCTAAGAAGGAGTAGGAGAACAATGCAAAGGCTAAACATGCTATTCTCAGTGGGCTATCAGATAATGAGTTTGTTAAGGTTATGCACTGCTCATCCACCAAGGAGACTTGGGATAAATTGCAGAGATTATTTGAAGGAGATGGCAAAGTCAAAGAGGCCAAGCTGTAATCACTAAGAGGTCAACTTGAAGGCTTGAAGATGAAAGATGAAGAAAAGATTGCAGATTATCTTCACAGGGTAGATGAAACCGTGAACACCATTAGGGGACTTGGAGAGGAAATTGCTGATGAAGTTATTGTCAAAAAGGTACTTAGATCACTCACATCTAAGTATGATACTAAGGTCTTTGCTATAGAGGAAGCTAAGGATCTGAAAACCTTCACAATGGATGAGTTATTTGGCTCCTTAACTGCTTACGAGATGAGGACAACTAGAGAAGGATCTTCAAGGAAAGAGGTTGCTTTCAATTCCATCAAAAAGGGCAAGGAAGAGGTTGCTCATAAAGGATCCAGTGAAGACTTGGGTGCAGAGGTAGCAAACTTTGTTAGAAAGCTCAAGAGAGGATCCGGTAAGTATAAAGGAAAGCTGCCACTCAAATGCTTCAACTGTGTTAAAATAGGACACTTTGCTGCAAAATGTCCCTACAGTGAAACCGGTGGAAATGAGCAAAGGAGCTCTGGCAGATCTTTCGGTAAAGACAAAGAGAAGAAAGTTTACCGGCAAGGAAGAAGAAGCTACCGGAAGCAGAACAACCTATATACCATTGAGGATTATGTCACAGGTGAAGAAAGTGCATCAGAAGATGACCGCCATGAGGATGAAAGAGAAGTTAATCTCTTTATGGCACTAGATGAACCGGTTGTTGAAGATGAGGAAGATGAAGACATTGAAGCTAAAGTGGATCTAGAAGGTGAGCTCATAAGTGCTCTTGAGGAGTTAAGTAAGACAAGAAGAGAACTCAAGAAGGTCAAGCTTGCTATAGCAGAAGAACAAGATCTCTTAAAGCAATCCCTAGATGAGTCCAATCAAGTAATTTCTAACTTGAAACTCTAGTTGGAAGAAGCTAAGAGGATATGTGAAGTTACATCCTCTCATTTGATGAAGAAGGAGAAGGTGCATCAGAATCTGGAAGAAGAAATTGTAAAGCTCAGAAAGGAACTTGAAAAGAGCAAGGATGAACTAAAGATGAGGAGCAAGTATGAGGGCAGCACTGAAGCTCTGGACAAAATGTTGAGAAATCAAAAGCATTCAAAAGATATTGGTGGCTTAGGATTTGAAGAAGGACAAAGTTCCAACAGCAAAGACACATCCGGTAAAGAGATACAATTCACTTCCTCAAGTGAATGTAAAGAAAAGAAAACATTTACTGTCAACAAAGATACCGGTAAGAAGACCTATGCTAAGACTACAAGAAACCATCCTGTGAACCGGTATGCTCAAAACTGGAAGCCATGCCCAATGTACCGAAATGCAAATTATAAAGGCAGGTTCAAGATTGATGATGAAGGGTTCACTAAAGTCAATAGTATGAAAGGGAGACATCCGATGAGACAAAGGCCCACCGGTCCACAGCAACAAGATCGGTATCTACCTAACTTCCATGGCTACTGCTACTGGTGTAATAAGTTTGGACATAGAATTGTTAACTGTAGATTGATGAACAAGCCCCCTATCAGTTTTGCAAGTAGAAATCCATTCAATGCACTCTGGGATATGGATGTTGTTTGTTATCAATGCAATGGATTTGGTCATAGGAGTTTTGAATGTAGGAGAAATCAACCGGTGTCCTACAATAGTTTTAAAGGTTCATCTTTTAATGTCAATGTGAAATGCTATAACTGTCAAGAGTTTGGACATATTGCAAAGCATTGCAAGCACATGAAAATCAAGCAGATAAAGACAGCTCCTGATCAGAACCCGTTAGTTAAACAGGAACAAGAAGTTGCAGCAGACAAAAAGAAAGAAGACAAACTGGTTTGGGTTGAGAAAGGTAAGAACAAAGCAGAATCAAGTCTGATTGTGTAGACTGCCCTGCATGCAGAAAGAAGAATTCTATGGGTTGTTGACAATGGATGTTCCAATCATATGACCAGTGATAAAAAGAAATTTATCAAGCTTGAAGATTGGAATGGAGGCTCAGTAAGATTTGGAGATAACTCCTCCATCAAGATAAAAGGCAAAGGTACTCTGAATATAGATGGCAAATTGAAGGCACATGATGTATATTATGTAGAAGGTCTAAAACACAATTTGCTAAGTGTGAGTCAGATGTGTGATAAAGGATATAAATTCATTTTTGACTCTATCGGTTGCCAGATAAGAAAAGAGAGTACCTGTCAAATTGTAGCAGAAGGAAAAACAACAAATGGAAATGTGTACAATCTGAAGGAATGCTATGAGTCCCAATGCATGATGGGATAGGTGGATGAGAGTTGGTTGTGGCATAGGAGATTAGGCCACATAAGTTTTGATAATTTGATTACAGTAAGCAAAAAGGGCTCTGTGAGAAATATACCACCCATCAGCAAACCGGTAAACACATTTTGTGATGAATGTGTAAGAGGAAAGCAGACGAAGGTGAGCTTCAAGACTAAAGAACATAATACTTCAAGACCGCTTGAACTGGTGCATACTAATCTATGTGGACCAACCAGAACAAGAGCTCTAGCCCTTGAAAGATACTTCATTTTCCTCATTGATGATTTTTCAAGAATGACATGGGTCACTTTCCTGTAGGACAAATCTCAATCTTTTGAAAGATTCAAGATTTTCTGGAAGATGGTTAAGGAAATTGGATGCAAGCTGAAATGTCTAAGATCCGACCGGGGTGGAGAGTTCACATCAAATGAGTTTGAGGACTACTGTAAGAGACATAGAATCAGAAGACAATACTCAGCCCCCAGGACACCACAACAAAATGGTGTGGTAGAACCGTAGAAAGAAAGAACAGGATAGTCAAGGAGATGGCTAGAATTATGTTGAATGAGGCAAACTTACTGGATATGTATTGGAAGGAAGCAGTTCATACTGCTATATATACTTTGAACTGGGTTCAACTAAGAACAAACAGCAGAATGATACCTTATAAGCTGTGGTATGACCAGAAACCATCAGTCAAGTGCTTCAAGGTATTTGGGAGTAAATGCTTCATTAAAAGAGATCAGGATGGCTTGGGCAGCTTTGATTCCAGGAGTGATGAAGGCATCTTTCTTGGTTACTCAACTCACAGTAAGGCCTACAAATGCTACAACAAAAGACTAAGAAGAATTATTGAAAGTGTGAATGTGAGAGTAGATGAAGATATGCTTAAAGGAAGAAATACTCAAGTCAACCGGTATGGTGATTCCGGTGATGAAGGTGAAGAAGTTCAGTCAGGTAGTGAACCAGAAGAAGCATCCAATAAGGTCCCTAACCGGTATGTGCAGAAAAATCATCCTAAAGATCAGATTTTAGGTAACAAGAATGATGGTGTGCAGACTAGAAGAAGATGAACAAGTCAATTTCTGCCTCATGACTGAAATGGAACCCAAAACATTCAATGAGGCCAGCAAAAGTCAGAAGTGGATGGATGCAATGGAAGAAGAGTTGCAGCAAATTGAGAAGAACAAAACTTGGGAGTTAGTTCCTAGACCGGCTGATAAGAATGTCATTGGCACAAAGTGGGTCTACCGGAACAAGATGAATGAAGAAGGAAATATTGTGAGGCACAAAGCAAGGTTAGTGTGCAAAGGATACTCTCAAGTAGAGGGAATAGATTTTGAAGAAACATTTGCACTGGTTGTTAGACTTGAGGCCATTAGAATGTTTCTAGCCTTTTCAACCTACAAAGGATACAAAGTCTATCAAATGGATGTAAAATCTGCTTTCCTAAATTGAAATTTAGAAGAAGTATACATGGAACAACCGGAAGGTTTTCTGCTACATGATGATGAAACCTTTGTGTGTCGGTTGAAGAAAGCACTATATGGATTGAAGCAGGCTCCAAGAGTATGGTACTCAAGGTTAGATAAGTATCTAAAGGAGCAGGGCTTCAAAAAAGGGAGTGCAGATAGTAATCTGTACATTAAAGCAGATGGAAACCACATAATTATTGTGGTCGTATATGTGGATGACATCATTTTTGGAGGGAACAAGGATACCTTGTGTGAAGAGTTTGTTGATCAAATGCAGTCAGAGTTTGAGATGTCAATGCTTGGATAGTTGTCTTACTTTCTTGGTTTGCAGATTTCACAGCAAGGTAAAGGGATATTTATCTCTTAAACCAAGTATGCCAAAGATATGTTGAAGAAGTTCCAAATGGAAGACAACAAATCGGTAAGTACTCCCATGGTGAACGGATGCAAGCTGAGCAAGGATGATGAATCACCGGTACTGGATCAAACATTGTATAGATCCATGATTGGCAGTTTGTTATATCTTACTGCTTCTAGATCAGATATAGTGCAGGCAGTATGCATGGTGGCTAGATTTCAAGCTGGACCCAAACAGTCACATGTGAATACAATCAAGAGGATATTCCGGTATCTACAAGGGACACTTGATTATGAACTATGGTATCCCAAGCAAGGGGGTTTTACCTTACATGCCTACAAGATGTTGATTGGGCAGGTTGCATTGATGACCGGAAGAGCACAAGTGGTGGTGCATTTTTCCTAGGTAACCGGTTGGTCTCATAGCACAACAAGAAGCAGGATTCAGTTTCCCTATCTACTGCTGAGGTAGAATATATTGCTGCTGCCCCATGTTGTTCTCAAGTGCTATGGATGAAGAAGACCCTCAAGGATATTAAGGTAGAAATGTCTGACCCCATTTCCATCCAGTGTGACAATTCAAGTGCAATTAACATATCAAAGAACCTGGTTATGCACTCAAGGACAAAGCACATTGCCATCAAATATCATTTTCTCAGGGAAAAGGTGGCAGATCAAGAAGTTAAGGTAGAGTATGTCCCTACAGGTGAACAAGTGGTTGATATCTTCACCAAGCCTCTACCGGTAAGCACATTTGAGTATCTAAGACACAAGTTAGGAGTTTTGTCACTCGCTCCATGCACTTAAATGTGTATGGAGATCTATGGTTCAGGGGGAGTTCATTGCCATACCTTTTGACTGTTGAACTAGCTGATGGACAAAGGGGGAGATAAGTACTTGTAGATTTTGTGCCCTTTGTCATTGTTGTCGAAGGGGGAGAATGAACTAGTTGAAGAAATGCAGAGTATGTTGACATCAATGCCAAAGGGGGAGATTGTTGGCATTGTATTGTCATTGATGTCAACCAGTAAGTATAGCATGTCACCGGTATGGATGGTTACCGGTATGCAAGGTGTATGCAGGATGCAAGAAGCAGATGTTACCGGCATGGATGTTCACCAGTAAGTAAACATGTCCAATGGTAAGCAAGAAAAAGACAACAAAGAAGAACATGATCACCGGTATGCGAAGAGGTGTGTAATCCACCAGTAGACATATTAATCAGGATGCACATTGATGACATGTTTTTACTCAAGGATAATACCGGTTTAAAGGCAGGAGTAATACTACCGGTAAATTGACTTAGTGGATGGATCGGTGTGTTTGATGACAAGTCAAGTTGACCCACCAACAAAACAGAGGAAAACAAGCATGAAGGATAACCGGTAAGCTGACATGTACAAGCAGGGTTAGTGAACCGGTGAGCAAGCACTGATAGTATGTCTTGGTCGGTGAATGAATCTAAACCGACTTAGTGGACTGAATAGAGGTGGATGTCGACAAGGATGACATGTGGATATCAGGTGGCAAGCATCCAGAGGTCGGTGAAGTGTCCATCGACGTGGTAGGTGATGAGCAGGTCGACTTTAAATGAGGAACCCGTAAATCACGGGTCAATGACAGAAGAAGTGTGGCTCGAGGCGGATCAAGATGCAAAAGCTTTTTGGTGATGTAAATCAAGCAGGACAATCTGATCTTCATGCTCGTTGGTCGAAGGAAACAGCTGAGGCATTAATGGTGATTGACAGAGCAAGGCTGAAAAACAAGTTGCAGGTTGCTAAATATAGAAAGCGTGTACATATATCATCAAAAATGGCAGTGATGTTTGATCTACTGCAGATCATCAATCAAAGAGATGAGATGCGATCAGATTTGATATGGATTGAGTTGGTAGAGAAAAGCCCTAGCGCGCCACCGTTTGAACTCATGTCTTGGCGGGAAAGCCAAGTATAAATATGTAGACCGAAGATGAAAGATGATGGTGCTAGATGTCGGAAGATAGAGTAACTAAGAGAGAAGGGAGTGACCAGAGAGAAGATTAAAAAGCATCTAAGTTTTGGAGTTGACTGACAGAAAGGTTGAACCGGTAGAAGGTTTATTAGAGGTTTTACCAGTAAGGTCAGAGCAACCAGCAAGCTGCCAAATAGGATAACTATTGTGTAAACTGGCAAGGGAGATTCAGGAAGAAAGCTACTGAAGGTGAAGGAGAAAAGAGAGTGTATCGGTGGAGGTTATGCAAGACAGAATCAAGGTAGAAAGGGTATAAATAGAGGACAGTAAACCGACAGAGAACTGAGCAGAGGAGAACCGATAGAGAAGAGTTAAACCGGTGAAGTATTTGATTGCAAGAGTTACAAAAGTCATTTGTAACAAGGCTGCAACTATTGTATTGATCTGATCTATTGTATCTCACTGAGTTGGTGCTCAGTGTAGGGGTTGGTGCTCCTTGGGTTGGTGCCCTAAATCTTTGTTAAACTGTTTTTCATTTTGAGGCTGGATTGGAGCAGTAGTCTCTAGCAACATTTCTCACCGAGTTTTTTCCCACATTGGGTTTTCCTCGTATATCCGGTGTTATGTGTTGTGTGTCTTTGTGTGTTTGCATTTGATCACTTTCCTTATCTCATCGGTATATCTTCTTTGTGGTTGATTTGCTAACCGGTACCAAGAGTTAGGCTTAAAAAGGTTTAGAATATTGGGAACCACTTATTCACCCCCCTCTTAGTGGTACATTGTGTTCAACAATGGATATAAAGTATGGATTCAACACAAAGTCTTAAACTCCAAAATCTTTTGATATTACTTTGAGAAGAAACAATTTTACAAGTACAAAGCTCAAAGTCTTTATGATTGCAAATTTTTGCAGAGTTTTCTTGCTTGCTAAAAAGATACCAATTACAAAGGGCACCCTCGTGTATATATAGGTGAGGAGCTCAGAGAAAAAAGTGGGAAAAGTCTAACTAACTGAGACTTTTTCCACAACTAACTGTGACTTATTCAAATTATACTCCTATTCCTAACCAACTTGTAATTTGTTTACATGTAATTACAAGTTACAATAATGCAAGTAATGTGACTACTTGCAATTACAATTTTTGATATTACATGTCATTTGTTAAAGGGAAATTACAAATGCATAATTGAAACTAATCTAAGTGTTGGAGACACGACTTTATTTACATCATCCTCTATCTAAGAGGTCTTCATGCTGCTACAAGACGTTGGCACTTGAAGTATTCAAGATCGGTGAAGGTTTTTGTCCGGGAACATCAACTTGCATCATTGACTGTGAACGGTAATGACAGCGACCTTGTGAAGATCAATGAACATTCTTTATTGGCCATGGTGATAGTGAAAGTCACTGCTCTTACCACATAGCGCTGCTATAATGCATTGTAACAATGCATTCCTTTGTTGCATTACTCCTTTGATTGTCAAGTTCTCTGCTTCATGGTTCTTGCTATTTTGACTCTCTCTATGCATATGACATTGTACTCTTTTCATTTTACATCATTACTAGCATCAACATATGACAGCACTGGCTTTTGCTTGTTGTATGCACACATACCCCTTGCAATCGAGTTTCTAGGACCTGACTGCAAGTATTGTTCTTGCAAAGGAAAGAAGTGGAAATGAGAGTGTGTGGAGACAAGGCGAATTTCGGATCTTGGGAGGTGGAATGCGAGTGCAAATGGATTGCAGTGAACTTGGTATGCGGAATGGAAGAATGCAAGTTGGGAAACAATACTGAAACTTACACTTGCAATCGGGTCTTGGAAACCCGAATGCAAGTGAGCATTTTTGATTGGGTATAAGCTTGCAATTAGGTCTTGGAACCTCGATTGCAAGTGTGAGATGAAGGTTGCAAACTTGTGGTAAGGATGAGCTTGCTAACGGGTCTTGGAACCTCGATTGCAAGTGAGCATACTTGCAAGGATGGTGAGCGGAACAAACTTGCAATCGGATCTCAAAACCCCGATTGCAAGTAGTAAGGTTTGCAAGGGAAGGGTAAGTATAAGCTTGTAATTGGGGTTGCAAGACCCGAATACAAGTGCAACACATCCAAACATTCATGCAATATGCTTGCAATCGGATTTCAAAACCCCGATTGCAAGTAAAGATAACTTGCAATGAAAACGTATATCCTCAAACTTGCAATGTTGGACATAAAACCCGCCTTGACTTTGACAAAAGTGCACAAACAAATGAACTTTAGTTACAGTCGGGTCTTAAAGACTCGATTGCAAGTAATATAGGTTTGAACTTGTAATGATGCTTCAAAACCCCAACTTTGCAAATAACTTGTAATCGGGTTTCTAAGACCCAATTGCAAGTAAAGTTAACTTGTAAAGTGAGCAAAAAGTTCCTACTTGCAGTGTCTAACTCAAAACCTGAAATTGCACAAAAAGCTAGGAAAATGAAAGCCAAAACTAACCAAAACTTGGACAATGATGACAAGCACACCCACTGATGATTTGACATTAGAAAATATGAGTTTTGAATCTCGTAAAACATGCTTTAGAGAAAAAAACTACGAATTTTGAGTAAAAATTCATAAGGGTTGTCAATTTTTGAAAGTTCGAAAATTGAGACAACAAACATAAATGGAACAATTATTATTAATTAATATAATATTTATCAACGAATGATTTTTTGAAATTATGAAATATTTATTTTTTAATTAATATTTTTTATCAATAATAATATTCTTGAAATATTTAAATTAATATTATATTACATAAATTATAAACAAATATTACAATCTGGCATGCCCCTATATTGACAGTAATTTATATTTGAATATATTTATCCGTTAATTGTGAGTTATTCTTCATTCAAATTAAAGATATGAATGAACCCTGTGATGAATATATAAGTATACCAAATTCATTAAATAATAAAAGTCTATTATTATATTACTTAAAACTTTAAAATATTAATATTTATATATATATATTAATTAATAGAAAATAGCAAGTTATATCTATTAGTAACTAGCCCTAATCGCTGGCTGCAATGAAGCGATTCCCTTTTAATATATTCTACTCCCCCAAAAGGTGCAATCTTATCCCCAGCAGTTAGTTTGAAAGGTCAAAAGGGGGCATCGTTTATGGTTTAGACAGCTCTCTTCACTCACACGTGGGGAGGGGATATTTATATAACCAAACTGCCACTCCACAAAAGGCATCGATCAAGGGGAAAAAAAAGGGAATATATATATTATCTGGCAGCCATGGATCAGATCAGATCAGAACTATTATTAAGTTACAGGCAATAACATCCTTGTTCTGGGTGGTATGCATGGGGAGGTGCTTAATATATGAAGCATGATAATGTTCTTATGCAGAATTTAATAATAATATAATTATAGAAAATAATATAATGATTATAATTACTATAATATTTTATAAGAACTACTCTACAGTGAAATATATAGTATGGTACTATCTGAATATATATATATATAAATAAATAGTAATTTGAATGAACAAGTAAATCTAAGGGTTTATATATATATATATAGATAGATAGATGGGGAAGTGCTTAATATATGAAGCATGATAATGTTCTTATGCAGAATTTAATAATAATATAATTATAGAAAATAATATACTGATTATAATTACTATAATATTTTATAAGAACTACTCTACAGTGAAATACATAGTATGGTACTATCTGAATATATATATATATATATATATATATATAGTAATTTGAATGAACAAGTAAATCTGAGGTTCTATATATATATATATATATATATATATATATATATATATATATATATATATATATATATATAGAGAGAGAGAGAGAGAGAGAGAGAGAGAGAGAGAGAGATTTGAATGAACAAGTAAATCTAAGGTTATAAATCAGATTGAATTATCAATTCAATATCAGAAAGAAGATTATGTTATCATTGATTGGATTCGTGTTAAGATAGTTTTGTCCCCTAATCAATTTAGTTTAAGTCATAAGTATGTTGAGATGGATTAATTATGGTTAAAACAGGCCTAAACTTGGTAGGGGACATAACATCATGCAAGAGAACATCAGTTGAAGGTGGTAGAGTTTGGTAGTGATAGAGAGGAGGTTGTACAAACTACAAAGAACTACAAGTCAAAAATGCTTTTAATGTTGTTGTCTTGATACAATCCAACCACCAAGAATTTACATTTGAGTACTATAATGTCCCCATTTTTGGGTTCTCTAGCACTGCAGTTAGCTTTGACCTTCTTGGTGAGTGTCAGCCTTGTTAGAGGATTATTTGATGTTGCTAGTGAACTCAATTTGTCTTGAGGACACTTATGCATCTTTCCGAAAATTTATTAAGCGCACAAATAGTGTCATCATAGGTACTAGGGCTAGAGACAATTAGGGCTTCCTCGTGAAATTTTGCCCACGTGAGAAATGAATGAATCCAATCCAACCATTGATACCACTGAAGGGCTTCCTATTCCAAGTGAAAAGAGGCAAGGGAGAGCTTTTGAACTTGGGGAATTTGGTAGAATTCAAAATATTGATGGACCATGCCCAATCAATTAGGAAGATTTGTACCATCACACTTAGGCAAGACTAGTTTAGGGGGAGAGGGAAAGACACCCTGTCATGTCCCCTCTTTAGCTCTGTCTAGTAGAGACATGCGAGTCGGCTTATTTTGGGGTCTTGTAGGCTAACAGTAGTGGATAGAGACTCAGTGAGGATATTCAGTGTTTGGGATTTGGTATTCTGGCAGTAGTGGACCAGTTTGGAGCAGTTCCTTAATTTTAGGAGGCATTTCCTTCTTTTGTGGAGGCCATTCCTACTATTTAGGAGGATTTGACAGTACCCAGGGTTGGGTTACCATGAGACTATTCCTTGGGTTCAGTTTCAGGAGATTTGGGTATGTTTCCTAGCTTCTAGGAGCATCCCTAGATTTTAGGGACAAGATTGCTCGAGGATCCATGATTTCCGACAACAGTCACAGACAGGTGGCAGACTCCATTTCAGACTTGTGGAGTTAGATGAGCATTATATGGCTATTTGGGATATATTTTTAATATTTCCTAAGTTAGCGTCTTATTAATTAAATAAAGCTATTTATATAGCTAATTGGAGTAATAAGGGGATTTTGGCTTCTTTTGGTCAGGCAGGCAGGCATATGTGTTATAGCTCGTTGGAAAGGTCTTAAATTATTATAACTTATTTTCATCATCCGGAGACCTTCTGGCACCTTGAGTTTTGTTATTTGACGAAATGGGTGTTTTCCTATACATAAAGGCCTTTTTAATTAAGAATATGCCATTATTTAATAAAGGTAAAAGCATATTCTCCCTTTAGGGTTCGAGTAGCTTTGAGAGGGAGATAAAAGGAGATGTTGGCTCATTTTTTATTATCTTTTTACATCTTCAAACTTGGCATTTGTTAATTTGCTCCGAGGAGCGATTTTTGGAGAACTGGGACGCAAACCCCAGGGCTTGGATATTGGGACACAAACCCTAATAGAAGGTTTCAGCAGCTTCATTTGGTTTCAAACTTTGATTGGAGTGCAAGTTCAGCATTGGAAGAGCTTTGGCTTTGGACGTTGGGTATATTGCTTGGCACGTGGGAGTTCCTTGGCTGCCTGGACGTGACTGCAGCAGCCGTACGTCCTCCTTCCAGCTGGCACGTGGGTTGCTGATTGGTATTCATCAGCCATCTCTTTTCATTGTGCGTGGATGGTCTTTCTTGCAACTGACAACATTATTTTGGTTGGTAGATACTTTGCTGGCATATCATTTATGTAGCTATTCTGGATTGGCTGAATATTATATTATTGCACAATATTTTCCAGCCTATTTCATATTTGCTGCTGTTGTTATTCATTGTTTACCTATATCTGGAAAAATACAAACAAAAACAAAAGACACAACCTTTCTGCAACTTCTGTCTCTCTCTGAAAGATCATTTAATAAACAGGAAGAATTTATTTTAAAACAAATAATTAAAAATTATAGCCTGTTAGCTTAAAAGATCCATCAGGGATCTTTCAGTGGTATCAGAGCCTTGATCTTGCCAACCTGTTGGGTGAAGATCAGTAGTTTGATTTTATATTGAAGCTTGGTTGCAGACCAAATTGGTCATCATGACAGGGTTGTCTAAGAATAAACAAACAAGGAAAAAATTTGAACAAACCCCTTCAGGAAGTTCCAGACACTCTAAGGGTACGACTTCATCAACTAGTACAAAGAAGAGGTCTCCTGCAAAGACATTGAATGATACAGTTATGAACAACTATGACAAGTATTGTTCCCTTCCGAAAAAGATACGTGACTGTTTTTCCTTCACACAATTCATGGGAATACCCGATGAAGAGGACTTGATGCTTTTGAGTCCACGTCATCAACCAAGGAGGCAACATGAATCATTTGAGAACCAAGGAAGCAGTGGAGGAGCAAAGGAAATGATGTCTGCAAATGAGATTGGCAGAAAATTAGTTGATGACTTTGATAGCCAGGCAGATTTGATTGGTGAAAATAAAATCTCAGCATTAGGGAATAATTCACATGAGACTTCTACATCCTTGCAAGGTGTCTTATAGGTGGATTCCGTTGGAGAGTATGACAGTAGAAACAGCTCTGAAGGAATGAATGTTGAGTTACATGAAACAGATGCATTCTCTAGTGAATTAGTTGACTCTATTGTTGAGACCAATTCCATACGTGAAGAAAAATCAGAGGTTAGCATGAATGAAACAACCCATCATAAATCAGATTTTGTGTACTTTGGGGCAGCAGATATAGAGCATTTCCAAAGGTTGAATGGAGATTGGTTAGATAGAGCTATACAAGCAAAGATGCTTGCTACCCAAGCAAGACAGCACTTGCAAGAGTTCAAGGAAAGATGCAATCAGCTTGATAATGCAAGAAAACAAAGAGAGTCATACATTAGATCGTTATTTCTTCCAAGGGAAGAATGTGTAGATGAAGAGCTTACAAGGGAAAAGCTTCTTGAGGTAAGCCCACAAGAAGAGCATGTTACATTGTGTGAAGAAGAAAGGAGGTATGATTCAAGAAATTCAGTTTGGTCTAGTTTGCCTTATGAAGTCTATGACTTCCCTCTTTTAGAGAGCCCCTTGAAGACTCAAAACATTAATGTTGATATTTACACACTTGATGGACTAGCCACAAGTGACATATCCATTTGTGTGGAATGGAACATATTTCATTTCAAATTGGCTAATCATGCATCATCTACAATGAAAGGACAGTTATTAAGGTCACATGAGGCATTTTATCTTAAAGAGCTTATTATGGAGTCCAAGAGATTGTCTACTAAGAAGATCTTGCATTTTGATAATTTTGGTTTGTTTTGCATACTACACCTTGGAGACAATTGGTAAGGAAAAGCATAGCAATCATGGAGGTGAAGGTATGGATTAGATTAAAGGCAGCTATGGAAGCTATAAATCCATGTTACTTGCAGCAGGGTGCACTTCATAGGTCAACATTCATGAAAGGAGACCCTACCCTCAAGAACAATACAAGGAATGGCAATGAAGACACCTTGGGAAGGTTTGAACATATTTCTGATTTCCTAAATTGGGACATAAATATTTTGACTTCATATGGGCACAAATCCAAGAAGGATAGTGAAGACAACTATAGCATGGTTGACATTTATGAAAGGATAAATAAGCATGAGGTTGTGGTGGGAACTTCTATTAGCCCACAATCTGATTTTATAATAGCAGTTAGAGAAGAACACAAATCAGATTGTATGTTGATGTCTCACCTTTATGATGTTGACACTTTGCTTGAGTGTAAGGATGTCCTAATCTCAAGTCTTTATATGTTACTTGATTGGACTGCCAAGTGTATGCAAGTGTACTCTTGCATTGAACTTTTCCAAGGTAATGGAAGAAAGGCTACAATCATTCCTAAGTCTATGATTAAGGACAGCAGCATCATCCTCTTTCAATTACATGAATTTGCAGCTCCTATTCATGGAACAAGTAGTGAAATTGAATTTGCAAATATTGGTATACATTATACATTGGTTAAGCATGGTTATTTTGATGATGTCTCTTCCAAGACGACTGGATTTGTTTATATCAAAACAACAGTATTAAATCAGTCTGAAGAAGTTTGTGACGTACACTACTCCATACATAATGAGGAGCAAGACTTATCTTATGCTGAGTTTGTAGTTGATGTTGACAGCAGTACTTCAGTTGAGACAAGAAAAATCAATAACACACCGACAATAGGCATATCAGCAGTGAACAAAGAGCCAAGGAAGCTAATGGTTATTGTTGAAGATGTGGCAGCCAAGAGTGTGCAGGTACAATTCAGTGTTGAAGACTTCAAAGGAAACACAAGGAAAGGTAATAACAGTGAGCTAGCAGCCCATACTCATGTAGAAGACAATGTTATCGAGTCATCTAATGTTGGCATTCAATTTTGGGAAGATAGACATGGGACAAGTCAAGAGTTGGTGATGTTTGATGATTCGAAAGAAAGTATAAAGGAGGAGCCCAAAATTCTGATTAGAGACAACAGTTGTGTACATTCTCATTCTCGAGAGTTTGCCACCATGATACATGGAATAACAAATGAAGGATATTCTATAAGTGATAGCACTCAAAATGCTTGTGTTATTTTCAATAAAGAGGTACTCGTAAGAGTTGATGACATGACACAAATGCATGACAGTCATTCTGATTTTTATAACAGCAGTAAAATACCTTTTCTTTTTCAAGTTAATACAAATTCTAAGCATGAAGAGATGAGTGCTAGAGATTCTACCATGGGTGTTACACAAGGTGAATTCATGTTGTGCGATAAGCTTGATGCTGCATCTCACCATGGGACTGATTTTATGCGCTTTGGAGCAGCTCAGATAGAACAATCTGGAAGGTTGAATGAAGGGGGTCTAGAAAGAGCACGGCAGGTTAAGTTGTATTTTGTCCAGACAAGGCAGCACTTACAACAAATCAAGGAGCGCCACAAACATTTAAATCAGGCAAGACAACAAAGAGTTGCATATCTTCGATCACACTTTCTTCCAAGAAAAGAATACTTAGAGATTGAGCATAAGCAAAGTAAGTATGTTGATTGCAAACCAATTTTAGAGGAGTCACATATTGCATCATTGGATTTTCATGATGATCACAAATTTGAAGGATATGCAATCATGGATGAGCACAGTGACTTTATGGATATCATTCGTAGTGGAACAGCCACCCAAGAAACAATTTTGTTTGGTGATAAGGGCATCTACAATTCTTCTTTGGATGTGTCACAAATTTCATGTGATATGGCAGCTATGTGTTTGTTGGTTGGTGATTCAATCTTCCTTGACTCTCCGGTAGTTAGTGGTTGTCCTACTGCGATTTCCCATGCACTTGCAGATTTATCATGGTCTACATCAGCTCTTGAGTTGCATGGGAGTGTGAAGAGATATGACTACTTGATGGACAATGAGATCGGGATCGATATCCTTTGCTAGCATTGGTATAATAACATTTACAACCTCATTCATGATGCTGGTCTAAGTTATAACAATAGCTTATGGGGAGCTGAGAAGCTCAAACCTCATTTTTACAGACCATATAGAGTATTTAGGCAAGTTGGAGAGGTTGCTTATGAGGTTGAGTTACCACCTGGCAGTAAAATTCATAATGTGTTTCACGTGTCATGACTGAAGAAGGCCCTGGGACAACATATTACAGCATCACCCGATTTGCCTCCCATGGATGAGGAAGGTAAATTGACTCTGGTTCCTGAGGAGATTCTTGAGGTGAGGGAACAACGGCTGAGAAACTGGGTGATTCAGGAGTATTTGGTACGCTGGAGAGGTCTTCCCATAGAGGATGCCACTTGGGGGGGTGAGTCTATTTTGCAGCATCCAACTTTGCAGTTGATTGTGGGCATGCATCTCCGAGGGGAGGACTGTCATGTCCCCGCTTTAGCTCTGTCTAGCAGAGACATGTGAGTCAGCTTATTTTGGGGTCTTGTAGGCTGATAGTAGTTGATAGAGACTCAGTGAGGATATACAGTGTTTGGGATTTGGTATTCTGGCAGTAGTGGACTAGTTTGGAGCAGTTCCTTAATTTTAGGAGGCATTTCCTTCTTTTGTGGAGGCTATTCCTACTATTTAGGAGGATTTGACAGTACCCAGGGTTGGGTTACAATGAGACTATTCCTTGGGTTCAGTTTCAGGAGATTTGGGTATGTTTCCTAGCTTCAAGGAGCATCCCTATATTTTAGGGACAAGATTGCTCGAGGATCTATGATTTCCGACAACAATCACAGACAGGTGGCAAGCTCCGTTTCAAACTTGTGGAGTCAGATGAGCATTATAAGGCTATTTGGGATATATTTTTAATATTTCCTAAGTTAGTGTCTTATTAATTAAATAAAGCTATTTATATAGCTAATTGGAGTAATAAGGGGATTTTGGCTTCTTCTGGTCAGGCAGGCATATGTGTTATAGCTCGTTGGAAAGGTCTTGAATTATTATAACTTATTTTCATCATTCGGAGACCTTCTGGCACCTTGGGTTTTGTTATTTGACGAAAGGGGTGTTTTCCTATACATAAAGGCCTTTTTAATTAAGAATATGCCATTATTTAATAAAGGTAAAAGCATATTCTCCCTTTAGGGTTCTGTTGACGTGTATTTTGTACACTGCCTAACACAGAATAAAATACCCAAGGGTACCTTATCCTCTCTTAAATAAAGCCTCTGATTGCTGAAGATATCGCGAAAAAGGATCAATCAGGATGACTCCAAGGTTCTTTGATGTGACTGAAATACGTCCTCCATGCACCGACCTCTCTCTCAAGCTTTCTATTCTTCTCCATTTCTTCTCTAAGCTTGTCTTTCAATGCCTCAAATGAGTCGGTAGCATCATCTAAAGTCTGCTCTGCTGTGGATGGTCCTAACTCAAAAGTCTGTATATCATATTCCTCTGCTAGGATCTCACCTTCATATTTGTCTACTGCCGGTGTAGCTATCTGTAGTTTTCTGGATCCAGTTTCATCTCGAATCATCTTGGACATCTTGGTAGCCTTCTTCTTCTCTGTTACTTCGTGTGAGCGTCCAACAAGGCTCTCTAAATCAATTGCATTGTCCTCGTCCTCTACTACGATCACCTTAGTTAATCTTTCCTTCAACCAATCTGGGATATTTGATCTTGTCTCTTGAACTTGTATTTCTTTATGTACCACTTCTTCTTCTCTGGGAGGAGATGTCATTTCATTATCTTCTCCTAACTCATAGTCCTGGAGAGATCCATCTGGTGACCCTTGCTGTGCCTGTCCTCCTTCCTGCCTGTCGTTCTGTACCATAGACTCCATGGATTCTTCCACTTGAATTGTTCTCTTCTCAGGTCTAGAAGAAGTACCGGATGATCAATCTCTGTTAGCCTCTTGTTTCCTCTTGGAAGATTCTCCCTTTCCAGGTCTCTCTTTCCTCTTCGAACCTCTTGGATGGAGATTGCCCTCACTGGCACATCGAAGGTTTCCTTCACCTGAATTTCTAGGATTAGGATTGCCTTCACTCACACTAGCTCCACCTTCGGCTGGTTTCTCTTCCAAAGTGAAAGTCATAGCTATGCCTTGTTCTCTCAACTTCTGATGCTGAACGTCAACCCATCTGCGAGTACAAGACAAGACTGGTACCATCAAAGCATCTAAATCCACGACTTCGGGTTCATTCCAATCCAACCTTATTGTTTTGCTTTCTCGATCATAGGAAGACTGGATATGTCTGCCACTGTCCTGAGCTTGGTCGGCCACTCTGTAAATCCTGCATTTCCTAATGAAATCCAAAGGTAATCTAGAATGCATTTTTTGTTTCACTTCAAGATCATCTAAGAGATTCATCATAAAATCTTCAATCTGATACTCATGTCTAAACTTCTTGCCGACTGTCTCCTCTAAATGTCCATGTGGATCAAAGCTTTCTCTCAGAGCAAAAGATGAAAAAGAATACAAGGCTAACTCCTTCTCTGCGTCATCCATGGCTAAAGCATTAGGACATACCTCAACTGAATTACCCAAAATGATAGGTACTGGAACTCCATTCTGATGTCTGTGTCTGAATGCCTTCACATATGCTGCCAACTGTCTTGTTACTTCAAGTAACACAATTCTGTCTGTCGGATATCTCGGCAACATGTATGGAGGTAAAGGACATCCATGCACCCTAATATAAGTGAACTTGGGAAACTGAATGAACCAAGCACCGTACCTCTTTATGAATTCCTGGGCATCCTGAGATAACCTGTTGTGAATTCCACCTTGCAACGTCCTTGTGATGTTCATCGTGAAAGTATCATTAACCAACTTATAGTTGCTCCCTGGCGGATGATGCAAGTAGGCATAGGAATCACAAGCTCTGACCTCGCTGGGTCCTCTTCCAATCACTCCTCTGTGAGGTAGTCCTGCGTACTCAACACTCCTAATCAAGGCATAAATGACATATGAACTCATGTGGAAGGACTTAGTAGCCTTGAGTCTCCTCAACTGTATGTCCAAGCAATGGCTAATCATCCTAGCCCAATGTATCGTACCTTTTCCCTGAACGATCACCTGGATGAAGTAAAACATCCACTTCTCAAAATAGAAGGCATGAGGGACTCCTGTAACTCGGTTGAGCATGGTAATCAAATCTCTGTACTCCTCTTGGAAATCAATCCTGTGCGGTGTGTTCGGGACCTTGCTCAGACGGGGACGGCTCTTAAGTAGCCAGTTCTTATTGATAATGCTTAGACAAGCATCTGGATCATCTTCGTACATTGATCTGGCTCCTTCTATGCTCTTGTATATCATGTCCCTGTGCTTTGGAAGATGGAAAGCTTCACTTATAGCTTCCTCTGAAAGGTACGCCAAAGTGTTTCCCTCTTTGGACACGATCGTTCTGGACTGTGGATCATAATGACGAGCACACTCGATCATCAACTCATGGCACTGAATAGCTGGAGGAAAGCCGGCCGCCTTAATGATACCACTCTCGATTATTCTCCGAGCGACAGGTGATGGCTTGCCAATGTAAGGGACCTCTCGAAACTTCTTCGTGCTAAAGTTGCCTAAATTTGTATCTCCAATGTTGCTCCACTTCGACACGATCTTGGTCTCCACTTCTTCGGTCTTTTGATCTTCTTTCATGAGAGCTGAACGACTGGTGGATGCTCCCGCCTTCGGGGTTGCCATACCTACACAACATTTCATAATGAGAAGCTAGATTTTGCAATAAATAACATAGATTAGAGAATAAATTTTAGGAAACTTCATGATAAGTCTTTGAGTTATCATTTCCTAAAATAAAACGATTGAGCTAGGAATTCAAAATTTCAAAAATTCAAAATTCAAAATTTAAAATATGACGATCAACAAATAAAACAATAAAACCAAATCGCCATACCTCAAATCGAGAGCTAACTCTAGAATGCAAAATAAAAAGGATTCGCCTAGGCAAAATTGACGTGTAAATAGTCTTCAATGTGATCTTCAAATAAATGTCCTTCTTATCAATATCGCCACCTTTGATATGTCCTTGATGTGGTCTTCAAAGCAACGTTCCTCTTGTCACCTTTCAAGTCTTTGACGTGATCTCCAAGTTCGCTCAAATGTAAACTTCAAGTTCGTAGCGCCTTGGATTGATGTTAATGCCTTGGTTAATACTTCGCACCACCTTGAATATAATTCGCACTTGAACACAATTTCGCACTTCTCCCTTTGTCTTCCAAATCGCATGTGAAATGGCAAAAAATGATAATGTGAAAATGAAGATTTTCACCCTCCTTTTATAGCGCTTACCTCTCACCTCCATATAGGCCGACTTGGTAATTAATAAGGCAATTTAAACGATTTTTAAATAAATAACAAGGCCGACTCTCACAAACCAAGCGCTCCTTTTGAATTTTATTTAATTAATAAATAATTAATTAAATGCTTTTATTATTTAAATAAATAAATTTCGATTTTTATAAAGGCAAAATAATTAATAAATATTAAGCACAAATTTTAAATGCCATTTTTAATTAAATTTTCAATCTATCGATTTTAGCATTTAAAATAAATTTAAAGAAATGTGTTTGAGCGCCAAATTTTGAAAATGGAAGATACGTACCTCATCGCCCTGGTCCCTTGGAGAGGGACAGGAGCGATCCATCAATTTTGTCATGATTCTTGCAATTTCGACGTCCAAAGTCTCTATCCTTACGTTCAAATCGGTATTTTGTTGGGTCTTTCGAACTTGAGTGTCTTGCATGTGTGAATAAATGCATCTCATGACCATTATCACCCTGGTCCCTTGGAGAGGGACAGGAGCGATCTCCATTGTTTTTCCTTAATCTTGCATCTTTGATCTCAAATTTCCATCATGAGGCAAATAATAACCTTGTTTCTTCATTCCATGCTTGTTTCATCTAACCTTTACAAGGCGCATTTGATGTTAGGAAGAATATCGCCCTGGTCCCTTGGAGAGGGACAAGAGCGATCCTTATCTTCTATTTTGAAATTCCTCGTTTTTGGTTCTAACTCCTCGTTCATTGCCTTCCAAATGGCGTTTTAGACCCTTTGTAACTTGTTTTGTTATGATCTTCGAAGGAACATGAATGCTTTGGCAAATATCGCCCTGGTCCCTTGGAGAGGGACAGGGGCGATCCTCATAATTTCTCTTTAATCTTTGTGACTTCGAACTTCAATCTTTGTTATGATGGACAAACAATGCTATTCTTTCGCTCCCCTTTCGTTCCACTTGAATTCTACAAGGCGTTTAGACGTTGGAAGGATCATCGCCCTTGTCCCTTGGAGAGGGACAGGAGCGATCTTGAAGCTCTAGTCCAAATGCATCACCTTTCAACCTTGGTTCTTCGTCTATTGCCTCTTAAAGGACGTTCTTGATCTAGCATGAACTTGCCTTGACATGATTTTGACGAAACATGAGTCTTTTAATAAAAATCGCCTTGGTCCTTGTCCAAAGGACAGGAGCGATATGAGTTCCTTGCACAAATTGGTAACACTTTGACGTTCAAAACTCTTGCATATCATCTTCAAATGACACCTTATACCTTGTGTGATCTCGAAAAACCTTGACTTGGCATGAATTTGAAGGAAAATGAAGGATCCCATACAAATCGCCCTGGTCCCTTGGAGAGGGACAGGAGCGATATAGCTTCTGTGTTTAATTTGAGGATCTTTTAACGTTTAAAGTCCTTGTATATCACCTTCTAATCATGCCTTGGACCTCATACGACCTTGCAAAACCTTGACCTTACGTGATTTTTGAGGGATTCGGCCAATATAATAAACATCGCTCTGGTCCCTTCCTGAGGGACAGGAGCGAACTTAAGCATTTTGGTCCTTTGTTGGCATTTGGCAATCTTCAATTTATCTTCAATGAGTTCATTTCACCTCCTTCCTTGCCTTCAAACATAAACTTGACTTGATCTTTGCCTGAATCTCGCCCTATGAAGAATATCGCTCTGGTCCCTTGGAGAGGGACGGGAGCTACAATGTACTTCGCCCTGGTCCCTGACTGAGGGACAGGAGCGATTTTGGCATTTTGGACCATTTTTCTTCATGTTTTCTCTTCAAGTTATATTCATTCGATAAAACATATCCCCTTGGACATCTTCAAATCGTCAAGTCGTTGAAATCCTGCAAGGACGAAGCAATATTTGATTTGTAGCCCCGGTCCTTCACTGAGGGACAGGAGCGATTTTGATTCCTGGAGGCACCTCTGTGCTTGTGAAAATCTTCAATTTATATTCAACGGAAAGATCACGCCTTTCTCTATCATTTCCAACTCGAAATTCACCTTGACCCTGCAAGGACAGTAAGATATTCGAAAACGAGCTCCGGTCCTTCACTGAGGGACAGGAGCGATTCTGCTCCTACAGGCCAAAATATCATGATTTTACACATTTTATCACTTCACACGGCGAAAACAAATCATTTACAATGCCTAGGATCAAAAATCAAAAAACTCAAAATCTGGTCAAAATATTCAATCGGACAAAAATTCACATTTCATCATCAACACTTAGACAAATTTAAGCTCTGCACTCAAAATTCCAATTGAAAATAGACCATTCTGGCGAATTCATTTCATTCAAAATTTGCATCCTTCGAAAGGAAGCTCAAAAGCTCTCAAAACTGACCGGATTCTGGCCTGAAAAGACGGCAATTAAAACCCTAAGGCTTGACCCTAAATCCAGACGATTGACTGACTAACAAAATCCTAAACCAAGGCAAAAAAAACGAGCGAAAAATGAGCAAAAGAGGGGGTCCCCATTTCAAATGGGGCGATGTGTGAAATGGTCACAACAGGTTCGAGTAGCTTTGAGAGGGAGATAAAAGGAGATGTTGGCTCATTTTTTATTATCTTTTTACATCTTCAAACTTGGCATTTGTGAATTTGCTCTGAGGAGCGATTTCTGGAGAACTGGGACGCAAACCCCAAGGCTTGGATATTGGGACGCAAACCCCAATAGAAGGTTTCAACAGCTTCATTTGGTTTCAGACTTTGATTGGATTGCAAGTTCAGCATTGGAAGAGCTTTGGCTTTGGACGTTGGGTATATTGCTTGGCACGTGGGAGTTCCTTGGCTGCCTGGACGTGATTGCAGCAGCCGTACGGCCTCCTTCCAGCTGGCACGTGGGTTGCTGATTGGTATTCATCAGCCATCTCTTTTCATTGTGCGTGAATGGTCTTTCTTGCAGCCGGCAACATTATTTTGGTTGGTAGATACTTTGCTGGCATATCACTTATGTATTTTGCCTAGTACGATTTGTAGCTATTCTGGATTGGCTGAATATTATATTATTGCACATTATTTTCCAGCCTATTTCATATTTGCTGCTGTTGTTATTCATTGTTTACCTATATCTGGAAAAATACAAACAAAAACAAAAGACACAACCTTTCTGCAACTTCTGTCTCTCTCTGAAAGATCATTTAATAAACAGGAAGAATTTATTTTAAAACAAATAATTAAAAATTACAGCCTGTCAGCTTAAAAGATCCATCAGGGATCTTTCACACCCTAATGTGGGAAAGAGGAACTTGTTGAAGGGAAGGAAGGTTGGTCTCTAATAGTACTTAAGAGTAGACACTCGTGCTCCATTTGCCGGCAGGTCATTCGTTCTCAAGTTATGAGACCTAGATTACTAATACTTTATACATTTAATCTTTAATTATCAAGTTTCTAAGATCTGAACATAGTTAAAACATTTTGGCTGGTAAGAGTTGTAAATAATCTGGACAGGATTTTGTTTTAATTAATGAAGAGGCCAGGATTTTTTTATTAAACAACTAATTTGGTAATGACTGCTGCAATGCTTCATCTAACCAGAATTGTTTGTAAACCTTTTTGTATGATGTAGTGCAGCGGGTCCACGTACCATAGTAAGTGGCAAAGAAGTTATCAATTTGGCTTCAGCAAACTATCTTGGACTAACAGGGAATGAGAAGATAACAGTGAGTGAATGACAAAAGACTCTAACTTTTCTTTTGTTTGTTTATTCTAGAAGTTACTATCTCTGTACTGCACAATGAGATTCAACTGACTAATAATATTCTTTTTCAGGAAGCATGCAATGCATCCATTAAAAAATATGGTGTGGGAACTAGTGGTCCTCGTGGCTTCTATGGGACTATGGGTGAGAAGGAGATCACACTTCTGATTTATTGCAATAATAACTAGATTAACTTTTCAGCCTTTTATTGAATTATGAAAAAAATGAGATTTAATCAAGTGTTGATAACACCAAAGGGAAGCATGATAAAACAGAACTTTTAATAGGTCCAATTAGTATAAAAACCTTATCATGCTAGGCTATAATTTATAACATTATGTGGTGCCTTTTTAACCTTATGGTTTGACTGTGCTATATTTAGATAAGGTTACATTTAGAATCTGTTTATGAATATATCTGAGACCTACAAAGTGCTCAAAATATTCTAATAGAAATTTATTATCGATATCAATCTATCAGTATGTGTATATACTTATTTATTTATCACTGTTTTCGATAATTTACTATTTTCATGTATGGTTTTTTGCTAAGAAGTTTTGGAAACCTAATCTTGACAGAGAACATCATGTCCAAATAAATTGACCATTTGGTACTTGTTGCTCACTTGTGCTACTGTATTGTGCTTTTGATTATTGATAACAATGATTTGAATTGTTATGTATTCATACATTGTCCCTTGAATTTGCATCATATATATCTAGAAAGAGTGGGTAGAGGTAGTAATTCTACTTTTTGCTTAATGTATTAAAAATTCTGCTGGCGTTTTTGGCAGATGTTCACCTTGACTGCGAGGCCAGAATTTCAAAGTTTTTGGGGACTCAAGATTCAATTATGTATTCATATGGTCTTTTAACTACAGCTAGTACAATTGCAGCATTTTGCAAGCGGGGTGATCTGATTATTGCGTGAGTTTTTCTATTTTCAATGCTACCTTTATACCATTCTCTAGGCATGTCAATCTTATATCTTTTCATGGTGAAAATCTTTCTATTTATTTTTGAATCTCCAGAATTTGATGAATGATAAATTGATAAAAGAGATGGAAATATTGGGATGGGACCATTGCCTTAGAAAGCTATTATTCCTATTACTTCTTGTGACTGGCACATTTATATTGTGCAATCTATTTCAGACACATGTGCCTAATATTCTCTATAGTTTCATGACTGTAGGCGTTTATTCAATAAACAGTTGCAGTTATCTCTTAAAAACATCCTAGTTTAGGATGTTGTTCTCCTTTGAAAAATGTATGACATGGGTTACTTAACGATTTTATGAACGCATGCTTTCAAATAATCTCATGTATATTCAGATATCTTGGTATTTATTTATTAAAAATGAAAACATATATGTGATGGGAATTTTCATCTTGTATGTTTGTAATGGTAAAATTGCTTGCAGTGATGAAGGTGTACACTGGGGAATTCAAAATGGGCTACTCCTTTCAAGAAGCACTGTAAAAAATTTCAAGCATAATGATATGGGAGCTTTAGAAGAGACCTTAGAGGAGGTCTTCTTACAAGATAAACGGGTCAAAAAAGTGCTGAATCGACGCTTTATTGTAGTTGAATCCATTTACCAGGTATCCTTGGTAACATATTGGAATTTTATTATTAATTGATTGCTTATTATATTATTGTTTCCTTAATGTTCACTTCTTTCTAGTAGTGTTGTTTAGTTTTCTAGTTAGCCATATGCTTTGAAATGCCCCTGTTCTAAGTTGGAAAGATGTTAACAGTTCGTAGCATAGAATCGTGTGTCTCATTTGAATCATTGATCAAAAGTGTAAATTTACTTGGGGCATTAACCCCTACACCTTCCCCAAATTTTACAAACGTTTATTTATTTTTATTAGTAAGAGGGGAGAGGGCCCCTCACCTTATATTCAAAAGGTGAATTTTTTTAGAAATTTCACTAGGTTTCCAGAGGGTGATCCTCCATGGAAAACTTGTGGAGAAGTCTTTCCGAGTACATTGATAAGAATATTAAAAATATTTACCCTGATTCTAAAACTGAACAAAAACCATAATAAGAGTACCCATGAAACATATACAATCTTCAGTTGCAAGAAGCTATATGCCATAGATACCTTTGCTGAGTGTGAGCATGAGGAGGAAGAGTGTGGCATTTAGAGCTTGCTCATGTTGGGCCTGATCAGTGAAAGGATTGCAGGTGATGATGGGAGTGCTCAGCTCTATGAGTATGTCCCCACTTTTCTCAACTGCTATCACTAGTTCTCTAGTTTCCAACCCCTCCTAGATTGCTTGTAGTTTATGTGTGATTCTCATTAACCTTCTTCCCAATGCTGACATGGATGTCGTTGATGCCTCCCCTCTGAATTCTGCTCCTACCACCATCAACATATCGTGTGGGAGCTTCCATTCTTGGGACACCACCTCATCTAACCCCAATTCATATTTCTCCCTTACAGTTCTTTCTCCAATTTTCATCATTGCCTCTGTGGAGTAGGTGAGTCAAAGGACATTCAACAGGAAGTACAAAGCCACCTCTGACTATATTTACCCATGTTTTACTAGTCCTTCCAATTCAATTTCTTTCTTTCTTTGGGGTATAATCTATTGTAATGGAACTGTTTCCTGTATTTAAAATTAATGAATGCTTTACAGTTTGTATGAATCATTGCTAATCATTTACAGAAGCGATTTCATCTCCCTATTTGGGGCTGAGAGTCTGGCTTTTAGTGGATTGTTTTTAAAACTTTGTGATTGATGTTAGATCATTCAACTTTGTAAAATATATTGGTTCTTAGACCACCAACATACTTTTCTGTTATTTGCCACAGCCTTTAAACAATATCCATTATTTTTGTACTTTGTATTTAGTATTTACCCACTTTGGGTTCACCTCCTTCTCAGCTAGCCTCTTCTATCAGTGCATTTTAGTTTATTCATATTGCTAACAGTAAGTTTTTGTTGTTCCTTAATGTTATCTCTGTTGCTGTACTTTTGAGTCCCTTTGACCTTCTTTGCTAACCTGTGGGTATTAATAATTTTCTTCCTTCTTTAATTCTGTTCACAATGGTCTAATGGACACCTATTAGCTTAATTACGTTTGTCTGTATTGGCACGAATAGTTTGCTTCTTAATTTAGCTTGTTGGACTGTCACTCTTCTCATTACTGATGCCAAAATATAAATTTGTGTAATTGCTATTATTGCAGAATTCAGGTCAGATGGCACCCTTGGATAAAATTATGAAATTGAAAGAAAAGTATAAGTTCAGGGTATTGATAGATGAAAGCAATTCATTTGGTGTGTTGGGTAAAACTGGTAGAGGTATCACTGAACATTATGGAATTCCGGTATATTCTGAAATCCACCAATAAATTCATCCCTACATGTTGTTTTATTTAGTAGTTTTTCAAATGGACAGAGCTATCAATTCTAGTGCATTTTCAGGTTGAAAAGGTTGATATTATAACTGCCAGTATGGGGTATGCTTTGGCAACTATTGGAGGCTTTTGTACAGGAAGTGCAAAAGTTGCTGACCATCAGGTATGAAAAATGGTTTGTGAGAATCAGAGAATTTCTAAAATGCTACAGTTCTATTCCTCATCTCTAGTTCAATAATACATAATGCTGATTATAGGATTTGCATCTCCTATATTATAAGACATCTCCTACAATTACTCATAACAAACACTCACAGAAATAATCTTAACAAATACTCACAGAAATAAACTTAGTAAACATTATTTTACATATCCTAAAGACACTAACAAACCTACATGAATGATATAATATTCCTAACACCCCCCTTTATTACATCATTCTCCAAGTGGGGATAGGTGGACTAGCAATACTTGATGAACATGTTCAGTGGTTCAATACATTGTATGAACATTCAATGCATTCCCGAGGTAGACATTCAATACATTGTATGAACAACTATTGATCTATTGTCGAGAATACAGTTTATTATTATCCTATATTTTGTCTCTAATTTGTACTTTTCATTGAGCTCTTGATCTTGGCAAAATCTCACATGGTATCAGAGTCATTAGAGCATCTTTGATTCGTCTTTGAGAGACATTATTGCGACGTCAAGAGGCAGATCTGAAGAGCAACATCTTTTGGAGGCGTCCTAGACCAGATCCAACCTCACCATCGCGTTTGGGTGATCGTTTCCATAAAAATCGAGTATAAACTCAGCCTATTTTGGAGAAAGTAGATTTTAGAGGAGAAATTTAGCCTATTTGGCTAGTACGGTACGGATTTTAAAAATAAAAATAATTTTTTTTTTTTGCAAAACTATTATTGTCATATTCTATAACATATTCATTATGACTTGTCATAGTGGGGTTCACACACTTGGTTATTATTTGAAATTGAAATTTTGGAAACTCTTTACTCTGAAATGCAAGTGGCTTGGCTTTCCTCATTTTCCCTACACCATGTGCTCAATTTATTTGTTGAGTAAATTAACAATTTTTCAATTAAATTTATGACCTCATGTGTGTGTCACCATTTATTATTCTTTTTTATTTAAATTTCAACGTTATTATTATGTCGAAGGCATACACTATATGAAGTTTTCAACTTATTGAAATCAATGGTTCAAAATTGACTAGAAGGATGCAAGACGATTGAATTGATCTCAATCGTATGTTTACATTAATATTTTATTTTTTTAAATGATAAAAAAACTTAGAAAAACATATTTTAATTTGATTAATTAAAAAATTAATTAATTTAAAAAATGATAAAAAAACTAAAAATACATATTTTAATATGATTAATTAGAAAAAGAATGTGCACAAAAGAAAAATCTACTATTTTATACTTTTAATAATGTTGGTGTAATTATTTATTCATGTTGGATATTATTACACCTTACTTAAGTTTACTTAGGATAATGCATTTCATAGTAGTTTGGGTATGAGACAATTGGATGTTTGTGTCGCATTGGGATAGTGTGTAGGAAAATTTCCACCTTTTATGGTGTGATCTTGTTACTACTCTATCATATCCACTTATTGTGGAGTGATAATTCCACCTTCGGTAGGTGATCCACTTCATGTGGAATATTTTATTGTTTCTCCTACATACCACACCTATTTCCTACATACCATTGTTTCTTATTGAGCCGCATGTCATGTTTGTGTGCTCACATATCCATATAGCCTTGCCTATATATGCAGGCTCATATTCATTGTATGAACAACTATTGATCTATTTTTGAGAATGCAGTTTATTCTTATTCTATATTTTGTCTCTAATTTGTACTTTTCATTGAGCTCTTGATCTTGGCAAAATATCATTGTTGGCAAATGCACACTCCAATGAGACATTGTAGGTAATTGAAGGTTTTGTCATTGATGGCAACCTTACAGTCCTATGACACCGGCAAGGCAATCCACCGGCACTAGCAAGGTCAGACTTTACACCGGCACATAGACCACTGGCACCAACAATGAAAGGAAGTGTGTCGGCACAGAAGCCAACAGGAATTTTGTTTATTATATATTTTGTTAATTATTGTAAAATCATTGTAAGCTGACTTGGCAAGTTGTAAAATGACTCATATATGTATGAGATCATTATAGAACAATAAGGTAATCAAGGAAGGAAGTAATTAGGTGAAATAAGACAGACCTATTATGCGAATTATAGGTTAAGGGTTTATGTAAGAAGCAGAGCAAAAACCGGTACTGGATCTGGCATAGTAGATGCTATTTTGAAGCAGTACAAGACATTGGATTTATATAATCCATTTTGTAAGTCAGTGAGACTTCCCATTTTGTAATTGAGAAGTGAGTTCTAAGCACTTGGCCTTCCTGCATGTGCAAGCCCCTATTGTAGCAGTAATATTCTCTTATTGGCTAATAAGTGAATATTGTGGGTCACAAATCTCACCGAGGTTTTTCCCACACCAGGTTTCCTCGTTAAACTACTGTGTTATGGTGTGTTTTTCATGTGGTTGCTTTTATCTCTGTTTATTGCATTACTTTCTGTTTACCAGTATACAGTATTAATATGCTCTACATGTTTTAAGTTAAGAAAATTGTTTAACCGGTTAGATACTGATTCACCCCCCCCTCTCAGTATCTGTGGGAATCCTAATAATTGGTGTCAGAGCCTGGTCCTCTATTTTTCAGAAGCCTAACAGCTTGAGGAATATCTTGACACCGGTAGAGATGGAAAACTTGATGAAGCAACTAGAAGGAGCACTCTCAGACTATGATGCAGAAAAATTGAAAAATATCAAACTTGAAGATGATCTAAAAGCTGCACAGGATATTATAAAAGCACTTCAGGAAAACCTTACCATTGCAAGAAACAAGAGAAGAGAACTTTGTGAAAAGATGCAATTTGAGAATGACGAAAAGGAAACTCTTAGTGATCAGATAAACAAGCTGAAACAAGAAAACATGACAACAAAGAATGAGATGCAGGATATGACTATGAGATTTTGCAAAGAAATTGAAGATAGAAAAAAGAATGAAGAAGATTTGACTAGAAGACTGAATGATGTTGCAAATGAAAACACAAGACTTAGTTATGAAAATGATTTGTTGAAGACAGATCTGATGCATACACAGAATGACTCAAATGAACTTATGAGACAGAAAGAAATCTTAGAAAAAGAACTGGATACTGCAAATCAGCACAAAGAAAAATTCAAGAAAAGCTCAGAAGAACTTGGTGACTTGCTGAAGAATCAGAAACCAAATGGTGACACTAATGGCCTTGGCTTTGAAGTTGGTGAAAGCTTCGGTACTGCAAACACACAGGATCATAGCAAACCAGTAAGACAACCTAATGTTTACAAATTTAATGGCAAATGCTTTAACTGTAACAAGTATGGTCATAGGTAGATCTAGAAATTATCAAAATACCAATACACCCACCGGTCAATGTTCCAAATGCAACAAAGTTGGTCATAATTCCGAAAAATTGCAGAATGAATGTTAGATGTTATGTTTGTGGAAGATTTGGACATCTATCTAATCAATGCAGAACACAAATCGGCATAGGATATGGGAAAGCTATTCAGAAAAATAATGCAACTTGTTATGCTTGTAACAAGATTGGACATATTGCAAAATTCTATAGAAGTAGGGCATCACCGGCAAGTAATAATGGTGCTAGTTTGAAGGGAAAAGAAAAGGTTGAAGAGGTAAAACAAGAATTCTCAAAACAATGGATCAGAAAATCAGACCTAAATGGTGTTGGGAATACTCCTCCACCCGCAGAACAGAGTAATACTCCACCGGCAGAACAGAGTAGCACTCCGTCGGCATAACAGAGTAGCACTCCACCGGCAGGAGACTCTTCATCTAACTAAAGAAAATTCTTTTGAGGGTTTCGCAATCAAATGTGAAACATGCTATTATTCCCTCAGTTGATGGTGAGAAGTTGAAACTACTTCTATACCGGCATATAAGTTAAGTCATTACTTAACCGGCAAGCATTAAATTTGGTGGTTGGCAAATTTGATATTATAAAACAAGTGTTTTTGGCTCCAATTTCATTTCACCGTGCATTCAAATTCGAGAGCGCAAAAACTCCTTAGCGAAGGCATTCTAAGCAAAGAGGTGAAGCATTTCATCAAGCAAACATTCCTAAGGCAGAGAAAGGTATTTATAATCATAGCTTCTTCATCTGTTCTTGAATTCATAGCAAACCCTACTGTAGTCGAAGTGATCAAGCGCCCTAGACCCGTATTTCAGTTAGTTCCCGAAATAGCTAAGAAGGATGATAATGCTGGTGCATTTTCTCAAATCCCCAAAGGAGTAGTTTTTGTTGTAGACCCTAGAATGTACATACATTGTCACATAGAAGAATTAGGTGATGAGGAAATCAAGAGCATGTATAAATCAGTAATCTGTGACGATTCCGGTAATGAGAAACCTGAACACAAAATAGTTGAAACCCTAGGATTCACTGAAATTCTTAGCATTCCGGATTTCCCTAAGGAAGTTATAAGGATAGTTTTAAGCAGGGTACATGGTGCATTTTTCTGGTTAGACTCAGTACACAAAATCACAAGGGAAGCAGTAAAGGCTGTGACAGGGTTACCCTCCACCAGTAACAGACCAGATAAAACAAAGGTCTCAAATGACCTAGTGATTAACCTAACAGGTGCAACATCTGACAAGAGATCCTTGAGAGTAAATGATGTAACAGACATCAATGTCAGATTCATTAGCATGATCTTAGGCTACAAAACCACACATGCAAATAGGTTAAACTCAGTCTCTAGCCTATGCATAAAGAGTGCCTATGACATGGTTAAAGATAATGCAAAAATAGATGTGTGTGAATGGCTGAAAGATGAACTAATTAACAACTTAGGAAAGATTAAGAAAGACAAAAAGGGGACATTCAGATTTGGAAACCTACTTGTCTATTTAATGTTGCACATAACAAAACAGGTGCCTGGTATCGGTTACAAAAATCTTGGTTTTGACATACCGATAGGCAAATAGTTGTCAGACTTACTAAACAGCATGGGTGAGAACAAAGAAAAGAACATAGATGAGTACTTTCAAGCATTAAAGGCCCGGATGAATACTAGAGTTAGATTATCACAAGCAATTGTAAATAAGTATAAGGATGAAATTTGTTTTGTTATTAAGAAGGATGAGATTTGGATGGAGGCAGTTATCCCAAGAACAATTTGGGTTACTGAGATGGGTTATGAAACTGATGATCACATAATTGAAACATATGCAAAAGCCCTTCTGGAAGCACCCAAAGAACCTGAAGAAGAGGTATTCGGCAGTGCTGAGACTATTGAGAACCAAATTCAGTCTAAGAAAAGGGTAAAGAAGGTGGAAGCAACAGTAAGAAGAGGATCTAGGCAGGCTAAGGCTATCAAAAAAGATGTACTTAAACAAACTAGTATCATTGAAGATGAGTTAGAAGCACTACAGCCAGAAACTCACCTTTCACTGGTAGCAACTTCTTCGGAAAGTGATATGCCATTTGCATTTAAAAGAGTTGTGAGGAAAAGGAAACCTTCACCGGTATCTACACCTTCTCCTAGAAGGACCCAACAGAAACAACAGGCAGTAAGGGCCCCGACTAAGAAGTTAACTCCTAAGAAGAAGTTAACACCCAAGAAGAAGACTCAACAAACCATTGCTCCAATTAACAAACCTCTAAATGAAATAACAGAGGAAGGAAAGTTGAAAAACATAAATAAATTATATGACTCATTATCAATTGATGACAAGGAAAAAGTTGAAAACAGTGTAATTCTACACTTGGACATTTATAAGAAATTTTTGATGCAAGTTGTGGATGAATTACCAGTAGAACTATTTAAAAGGCTTGAAGCTAGAAGGCAAGCGGTTGTAGAACTTGATAAGAAAATAAAAGTTGAAAAACTACTTACTGTTTATCCTGTAAACTCACCAAAAGAGATAGATGATCTGATCTCTGAGGCTAACCGGTCAGTATTTTCAACTGCACACTGACATGTAGCACTTATGGTTGGTAGAGTGAATGAGATTGCAGAGGAGACAGCTAATGCATGGGACATATTCCTTGTAGAGAAGGAAAAGCAGGAAGAGTATAGAAACCCTAAAACCATCAAAGTTTACCAAAAAGATAAGGATAAGGGAAAAGGCAAGGTTGGTGGACCACCGAGCATAAAAATAACAGATAACTTATCCCCACCGCCTCTAGATACTCCACCGATAGTTACTTCTGACAAAAAATCGGCTAGTAAGAGTATGGACATACCACAAGAGGACACAAATCCCAATTCTGAGGTATTATACACAGTTGACATTGATACTCAAAAAGTCAACATTGTGGTAGACAAGGTTTCAACAGGGAAAACAGATATGGCTAATGAGCCACCGGTAACAGATAACACAGAAGGTAAACCGGCAGATGGTAACACTGAGCAACAGACAGAACAACAGGCTCCATCTCAGCAAAAGGTTCAAACAGAGTCAGTGCCACTGGCAACAGCAGAGCAACCAAAACCTTTGCTTAAAGAAATGGAAACACAAACTGACCTACCAGAGGTCACCACAAGCAAGGAAATTGCTCCCACCGGCGGAATACAGAGTGTTGGCTCTTCAAATGCAGAATTCAAACCAACTAATGTGACAGAAGTTCTTTTGGATTCCATAAAGAAAATAACAGAGTGTAGCTCACAAGCTTACAAGGCAATAGATGACACCATTCCAATTTTGAAAATGATAGCACCCAAGTGTAATATAGATAATAAAGATCCTTTAGGTCAACTTGACACTTTGTCTAAGTATATTACTGACAACACTGTGACAGTTGAACAAATAAAAGAGGAAGCATTCAAGGAGAGACTAGAGAAGGAAAAACACAAATTCTTTGAGGAGGAAATAAAGAAGTGTACAAGGCAATTTGACACACTTCTACCAGATTTGTGTAATACATTGAAGGAATTCAAAACTTTGTACAGAGATACATGTAAAACTAACTTTTTGACAGTTGATATAAACAGAAAGATCAGCAAGATACAGGAGGAAATAAATCAACTAGCTGATAATTTCATTAATTCATCTGATTCATTATCAGTTTTTGAGCAGAAAATAACAGGTTTTGAGGAAGAACTCCAAAAATTGGAAAGAGAAAAGAAAAGGATAAAAAGTAAGGCACAAGATCTAAAATGGAGATTTAGTCCAAAATTGGACTACCTTGCCTCCTTAAGAAAAAAAATATATGATGCTTTGATTCAAGGACAGAAAACACCAGCAAAGCAAATGCAACACCTCACCAGTACAGTTCAAAGGACCAAGGCCGCAATAAAAGACAGCAAAAAGTTCATTGAGAGCCTGAATCTGGTTTTGGGAGATCTTTTTCAGATTGTAACCAACCGGTTACAAGGATGAAATAGGAAACCACACTCATTGACACTTTGACAACCTTTGTCATTGATGCCAAAGGGGAAGTAGTGGTATGAGAAAAATCCAATAACTTAGAGATCATCTACTCAGGGGGAGCACACATTTTTGGTAACATTTTTGGACTTCAATTTTTGGATACAATTTTGAATTTTTCTCGTGAGTGTTGCCATCAATGCCAAAGGGGGAGATTGTTAGCAAATGCACACTCCAATGAGACATTGTAGGTGATTGAAGGTTTTGTCATTGATGGCAACCTTACAATCCTATGACACCGGCAAGGCAATCCACCGACACTAGCAAGGTCAGACTTTACACCGACACATAGACCACCGACACCTGCAGTGAAAGGAAGCATACCGGCACAGAAGCCGACAGGAATTTTGTTTATTATATATTTTGTTAATTATTATAAAATCATTGTAAGCTGACTTGGCAAGTTGTAAAATGACTCATATATGTATGGGATCATTATAGAACAATTAGGTAATCATGGAAGGAAGTAATTAGGTGAAATAAGGCAGACCTATTATGCAAATTATAGGTTAAGGGTTTATGTAAGAAGCAGAGCAAAAACCGGTACTGGATCTGGCATAGTAGATGCTATTTTGAAGTAGTACAAGAAATTGGATTTATATAATTCATTTTGTAAGTCAGTGAGACTTCCCATTTTGTAATTGAGCAGTGAGCTCTAGGCACTTGGCCTTCCTGCATGTGCAGGCCCCTATTGTAGCAGTAATATTCTCTTATTGGCTAGTAAGTGAATATTGTGGGTCACAAATCCCACCGAGGTTTTTCCCACACCGGGTTTCCTCGTTAAACTACTGTGTTATGGTGTGTTTTTCATGTGGTTGCTTTTATCTTTGTTTAATGCATTACTTTCTGTTTACCGGTATACAGTATTAATATGCTCTACATGTTTTAAGTTAAGAAAATCATTTAACCGATTAGATACTGATTCACCCCCCCCCCCTCTCAGTATCTATGGGAATCCTAACAATCACATGGTATCAGAGCCATTAAAGCGTCTTTGATTCATCTTTGGGAGGCATTATTGCGACGTCAAGAGGCAGATCTGAGGAGCAGCATCTTTGGAGGCGTCCTAGACCAAATCCGACCTCACCATTGCGTCCGGGTGGCCATTTCCATAAAAATCGAGTATAAACTCGACCTATTTTGGAGAAAGTCGATTTTGGAGGAGAAATTTAGCCTATTTGGCTAGTGCGGTACGGATTTTTTTAAAATATTCTGCGAAAATATTTTTATTTCAACATTTCAATTTATTCGCAATTTTGTTTATTGTAAAAAAATCAAAAAATATATTTTTTGTTGTTGGGGGAGGGCCATTACCCCACCCCCCAATCTGTACTGTCAGCCTTGCCCACGCAGGTTCCGCCGACTATATCATCATCCGACGGCATCTTCTTCTCCCAGTGGCAGGTCTCGAGCTCTCAGCGGCACCTTGTTCCTCCAGCTCTTAGCGGTGTTGCACCTTCCGACAACCACCCTCCCCTCGTGCTTACAGTGACCCTCTGGCCTCGGCTTTCGATCAGGTTTCTAGTCTTGTCCTCCTCGTTCCCGACAGGTCCTCCCAATGGAGGCGTTCTCTGTCCTCCTCGTTCCCAGTGGCAGCTTCCTTTCTGGCAGCGACTACCCCGGCGGCGACCTCTGCTCCCTGGTGCCCACCAACTGCCACATGGTCGCCACACAGGCTCTCTCGTTCGGCCACACCTATCAGCCATGTCACCTACACAGTTGTTCGCCACGTTAGCACATCAACTGCACAATCAATAGTCTGTACTAGTACGCAACTACTACATCACCCGCCACATCATCGTACGAACGCCACGTGTCATTCAATGATTTGCCCACATCATCTGTCTGTACTGTACAGACGTCAGGTAGGCAGGGAGGTGATTTTTTGGCGATGGCCATACGACCATCAAATTTAACACAATGGTTCGTTGACATCATTATTTTTGAAAATTTATCAGCCCCCTCCCATTGAGTTTTTCGATTTTGCAATCCAACTTTGGAAGGCCATATCTTTCTCATTTTGGCTCCTTTTTGGGTGCATTTTTTCTTGAAATGGGCTAATTTTTCGTGTGCTTTCTTGTGGTGGCATTATTTTCTGATTTTGATGGATATATTTTTCAAAAATCTCAGTTTTTGGTGACTGTACCTGTCCAATCCCCGTTTCTGCAACTTTCAGGACTCTGTTTGGGCTCATACGAACTCCTTTTCAGGTGTCATTTTTTTTGAAAGTACATAATTTTTCATCTACTTTCATAATATGCTATCAGTTTACAGCAATTTTGCGTAGAAATTATACTTTCAGCATATGGTCTTTTTTGGCCAATTTGGCACTTGTATTGCATAGATTTGTCTTGTTGGTATTTTGCATTGTAGTTCTCAGCCTATTGGGGCAGTTGTAAAACAAAATCAAAAGTCCACCTTGCCATTGTTTGCAAGTGGCCTATTATACACGCACTACATATAAAGTGCCAAAATCATCATTTTGGGGGGGGTACTTTGACTGATTGAATTTGGGGGGGGTGTCTCTTGTGCTTTTGTGCTTTTGTGCTCTTGTGTTCTTTCCATTTTGCTTCTATTCTCCTAAGTTTCCTCTCTTAAATTCTCATAATTATGCTACTTGGAAAATTGATGCATGGAGTAAACTTATGGAAAAAGGACTAACTCATTATATTGATGGAACTATTGTTGCTCCCGATGATCCTAAGGTTGATCATGTTTCTCATTTGGATTGACTCACTAAGAATAACATGGCAATTGGTACCTTAAGGAAGTATGTATCAAAGGATTTCATTTTTCATATTGAGAAATGTATCTTAATCAAGGATGCTTGGCAAAAGTTTCAAGACTTGTATGGTCAAGTTGATGAGATTAGGGGATATCAGATTGATAGTGATCTCACCATGTTAGATCCCAAGAACTTTGATACTATACAAGATTATGTCACTAAGGCAAAAGAGTTGAGGGAACAACTCAAGGATTGTAGCATTGATAAGAAGGATACTCAATTGATATTCAATTTGATGGGCAAACTTCGAAAAGAATATGCAGCATTTGTTTCTATTTTCCAAACCCATAGGATGACAATGGGTTCAAGCTACACAATGCCTGCATTTGATGCTTTCATCGAAATGTTGATGATGGAACAAAGTAAGTTGATAAGCATGGGCATTCTCAAGACTTCTAAGTCTCAAGCATTAGTGGCAAATCAAGGGAACAAAGAAAATCAAGGAAAGGACAACTCAAACAAGAAGAAATGGCAATCAAAGCCTAAGGACAAAGCACCACCTTCTCCACAACAAGGAGATTCATCCTCTTCCAAGAGGGACAATTCACCAAAGAGGGAGAGACCTACTTGTGCTTATTGTAAAAAGGTTGGTCATGAGGAGCATCGTTGCCATTCTAAGAAGATTGATGAGCTCACTCACATCCTCAAAAAGCACAGCATTGATTTGCCTAATTCCTACAAGAAGAAGGATTCATCAACTTCCACTTCCTCTCATTCAAAAGGGAAAGGGCAAGCATTCATGGCTTCTACAAGTGGGAAGACTCACTCTTTTTGGAAAAGAAAAGGACAAGCTCTTTGTGCTACTACAAGTCATGATTCAGGGAGATGGCTTCTAGATTCAAGGGCTTCTCATCATATGGCATCTTTGTGGTCTATGTTCTCTTCATTTGAGCCTTGCACCATGCCGCAGATTTTGATGGGCAATCATACATACATGGATGTGATTGGGAAATGAACTATTTCCATTGGGGATAACTCCTTCAATGATGTGTTGTGTGTACCCCATTTGACAAACAATCTATTTTCCATCTATCAAATCACACATGGCGCAACAAAGAGAACTGTGGAGTTCACACCTGAGTCGGTTTTCATTAGAGACTTGGAGACTAGAGCTATCATTGCGACTGGGGTTGTTGATCATGCATCTCGGTTATACTCTTTTTCAAATTTCGTTGATGAGGATGATTTCACATATGATGATTCTATACATGATGATCACACTTCTTGTGATGATTCATATTTTGAGGACAGCTTTGGGTACTTGAACTTGGGGATTCTCACATGTAACCCTGTTCTTGAGCCTTGCATTTCATCTCCTCCTATTGATATCATATCACCTATTGCACCTGATGATGCGGATAGTGGGACAGTTTTGCCTTCTTGTGATTCAATGCAACAAGATATATCTTGTCTTCCAGCTTCAGTTTCATGGGATGACTACTTGACAGACATTGCAGGTTTGTTTGTGGAGTCCTACATTGCAGATTTGGGAGACATCATTGATGATATTCATCTTCTCTTTGATGAAGATGATCCTTCTTCAATTGTTCTGAGGGAACACTCAGACCCTCTTGTTCATTCTCTACATGATCATTCTTTCGAGGTTGACATGATTGTGGATTCTTATGTACATCAGTTGGAGGAGGTCTCTTTATCCTTAGAGGAGATATGTGAGTCTTTGGGACTTGTTCTACATTCTTCTCCACTAGATTTTGGAGTGCCTTTTTCAGCAATGTGGAGCAGTTTACCACCTTTGGAGGGGGCATCTTTCAGCATCGACATGGGAACACTTGAGCAGTTTTCAGAGACTTCATTCATCATGAGTTTTTTTCCTACATCTTCCCTTCATGATTGGGGAGACTTCATGGATACACCTTTGGTTTTGTTTCTTCCTAAGGGGAGGAATGTTGTTCGACGTTCATAGAGCAATTTCTTCATTCATTCTCGAGCTTCTATCATTGGTGCAGATTCTACATTGATGGGAGGCTACATAGCTTCTCTTATTCTCTTATATGGGGGCGGGGGGGGACTTTTTCCTCACATGGGATTTTGTTCTTCACATACTTCTATGAGAGTTCTCTTGTATAATTTTCATCTCTCTTTTGGGGGAGGGTTTTTTCCCATTGGGTTTTCTCTCTTTCCCCACTTTGTGTGAGATTTCATTGCATTGGTTTGCATGCATTTGCATTTGTACATGGGTACCTAACATGGCCTCGTCGTCGGGACCCATCTTGCATTATTTAGTTGCATTGTAGACTTAAGTGCATTCCCCTAAGTTGCACTTAAGGGGGGTGTTGGTGTAATTATTTATTCATGTTGGATATTATTACACCTTACTTAAGTTTACTTAGGATAATGCATTTCATAGTAGTTTGGGTATGAGACACTTGGGTGTTTGTGCCACATTGGGATAGTGTGTGTAGGAGAATTTCCACCTTTTATGGTGTGATCTTGTTACTACTCTATCATATCCACTTATTATCGAGTGATAATTCCACTTTCGATGGGTGATCCACCTCATATGGAATATTTTATTGTTGCTCCTACCTACCACACCTATTTCCTACCTACTCTTATTTCTTTTGAGCCACATGTCATGTTTGTGTGCTCACATATCCATATAGCCTTGCCTATATATGCAGGCTCATATTCATTGTATGAACAACTATTGATCTATTGATGAGAATACAGTTTATTTTTGTCCTATAATTTGTCTCTAATTTGTACTTTTCATTGAGCTCTTGATCTTGGCAAAATCTCACAAATAATAATATCTTTTAATTGCATTCTTTTTTTATTTGAATATTCCATATTTTTTTGAAGTTTCAAAAGTGGATAAGACAAAATTATTAAAAAAGAAAGAATTAGCTATTTTTTTAAATGATTAATTTTTCATTGAGTAAAAATCTTATTTTAATTATTTATGTTTTTTAATGAAATTACAAATAATAATTCAGAATTATTAGAATTCATTTAATTTATAGTTATTTGTCTTATTAAAATTTTAATTATTGTAAAATATGTATTTTTTGAATTAGAAATCTATCTTTTATTTATATCTTTTTTTGATAAGAATATATTTTAATTTAATCTTCTTTTATTAAGATATTCTATCTTTTTTTTTATTAAATTGTTCTAATCATCATCTTCTTCTTTTAAGGTTTTAATTTATATTAAGTTAAAATTTAATTTTAATTAATTTTGTCTTATTAAGTTACAAATAATAATTTAAAAAGATAATAGAATTAATTTAATTTATACATTTGTCTTATTAAATTTTAATTTATTGTAAAATAATTATCTTTAAATTTTAATTTTTATATCTCTCTACTTATTTTCTCCCTCTAATTCATAAACACACACTCACTCACTCACTCACTCTCTCTCTCTCTGTATCCCACTATATATCTCTTTATCACTACCTCTCTCTCTCCCTCGCTTTCTCTTCTTGTATATATCTATCTCTCACTCCTCTTCCAATGTATGTCTATCTCTTCCTCTATATCCCCATATTTCTCTCCCTCTCCCTTCATATCTATTTGTTTATCTATAGTTCTCTCTATATATCTATATATAAATCTTTGTATGTCTCTTCATTTCTCCCTCTCTCTATGTGTCCTTATATCTTTATATCTCTACCACTCTATCTCACCATCTATATATCTCTTTATCTCTCCATATTCCTCTATATACCTCTTTTATCTCTGTATCTTTATATATTTATCTCACTCTACATCTTTTTAAATCTCTCTACCTATTTTATCATCTTCCTCTCTCACTCTATCTTCCTTTCTACCTCTACCTTTATCTCCCACCTCTATCTATATACATGTCTCCCTCTATATATCCATCTCTCTCTCCCTATCCCTCCTTTTAAACCTCTATATTCATATCTATTTTCCTCTTTATATCCATCTTTACATCCATCTCTCTCTCTCTCTCCTTATTTTTTGAGCTTCAACATCTATCTAATCCTATCTCTTCTCTCTCTTTTTCCCTCCATATCTCTCTCATTTTCTCCTTCTCTCTTCTTTCTCCATATTCATATTCATCTCATCTCCCTTTCTATCCTATATTTCTATATTTATCTCTTTACCTCTCTCTCATTCTCTCTTGCTTTTCACCCCTACCTCTCTATCCCTTTCACTTGATTGCAAATATAACATGAGCTTGTTGGTTATGGAACTTGATTATCTCCCTAATTGAAAAGTTTTGTTTCAGTTATAAATGGAACCTTGTAAGAGGATGCAAAAGTGGATTTGAAACTATCACTTCTCCATTGAGACCTTTGTTGCATAAGCAACATTATTTTCTAAATTTGGCCTACCAATTGATCTCATGTACTACGCAAATTTATTCAAAAAATGGACCAAATTTTGCCCTAAATGACCTTCCACACCTCTTCGTCATACCCATTGCACACTGAGGTGCAATTGCTAGTTATATAATAATAATAATAATAAGTTTTTAATAAAATCTAAAAATAGGATTATGACAGTTTCCAAAATGAGGGACACGGCTAGTCTCGAAGAACTCCTTACAATTTCTAAAATTGCGGCGAAATTTTTCAGTAGCTAAATCTTCATGATCTGCATCCCCATTGCTGTAAAACCACAAAAAATCGGACGAAAAACCACTACAATTTACAAATCTGAAAGTTTTTTTACAGTACCATTTTGTGTGGAGTTCAGCCGCTAGCAAAAATGAGACAACATTATCATGAAGAATAATATTTTTGTTACTTTCATGAATTTTTTGAATTTTCATAGTTTCTTGGAGGTGTGGGAGTGGTAGTACTGGTACTGGTACAGCGACAGAGATGTCATAAAAATCATCAGCTGTGAGTAAATGAATAAGGGTACAGCTAATTCATATGTAAATATAGTAGTCAAAAACTGTGGGTGCAGAGATGGTATGTGGTCCTTGTTTGTATACTGGAGTTTCCTGGCAACTTCGGTATTTACCACCATTTTTATAGTACCATGTTCTCATGTAGCTTCACCTTCAACATTTCTTTCCTTAACCGTGTTGTTTGGTGATTTTTTGAGCCTGTGTTCTGTTATCATTAGTAGCTTTTAGCGTCTTATAATCGAGTACATTCTTTTGTTGGAGTTGAGTTGATAGCATATGGACTGACAATTATATATAAATTCAATATTCCATTAAGGAGAGTATTTGTCAGACATCAAATTCAGTACTTGTGGCTTGACATATTGCATTATTCTCATGTGACATTTCAATATTATGCCAAAATTTATAAGCTGTTCACTTAACATGTGCTTAGATTGCATTAATGAGCTTTTAGTACTCAGTATTTGAATATAACTCCTATGAAACTGAATTTGCTTGTGCATATTTGACTTGTCATTTCTATCCGTTCTGTTAAACTTTTTTCACAAGTCCTGGTTTTGGTTTTACCTAAGTGTCTTCCTACTTTTCTTTCATTAAAGGTAACATTTATGTTTTGTTTACCATAACAATATTCTTTACTAACATAAAATCTCACCGACTACATTACAGATTCTTGCTGGTGCTTCATATGTCTACTCCGCATCTCAGCCACCTTATACAGCGACTGCTGCTATAGCAGCAATTGATGTTCTTGAAGCAAGTCCTCATCTTCTTCTCACATTGCAGAAAAATGTTAAACTTTTGCGAGAAGGTTTGTTCTTGTCTCCTTTTCCATAAGGTTCTTTTAGACGCTCATTGTCACCAGGAAAAATCTTATAGACTTCCAATTGACTGTATCATAAAATGCTTTTGAAGTTAACATTATTAGCACGCAGAGCCATTATCCTACTGGTTTTTCCTTGGGTTCTTTGTAATGTCCCTTTCTAGGACATTGCTTATTTTTGCCTTAAAACAATATTTCAACTTCTAAAATGATAATTGTATTTATATTTATAAATATAATTTAAATCAAAATCATAAGTTTTATTATAATATTTAAATAATTCTGAAAATAATCTTATCTTGATTTTCTACTATGTTTCTACTATGTTTCTTCTTCCATTTGCAGCTATTTTGGTAAATGTTATTTCTAGTTTCCGATAATAACTTGATACAAGATTTTCATCCACATCCTCCTTGAACATAACTATTTACTTGAAAAGTCACTTCATATTTTCAATTGATTGATTTCTTCACTAAATGAAACAAATCTCCCTTTATATCTTATTATTGAGGGAGTCACAACCCTTCACATACAATTGCTGCTCTTTGATAATTTATAGTTTAATTTTAATTTAATTCTTCCTAATTCCAAATTTCTAGTATGAAAACTAACGCCACCTTATTAGCATTATCTTGACGCCACTTTTCAATAGCCTAGTCGCTGGAAATTGGCAGCTATGTATGCTGCGTTTGATAGCAATTTGGCCGGGGCATGACATTCTTTACCCATTCCCCAGAATCAGTCAAATTAATATAAAAAAGAGAGCACTATATAGTATCCTTCCGTCTCTCTTAATTAAGTTCTTGGTTCATTCGTTCAAATCTTGTTGTCGGTTTATTCAAAACCATTGTATAGAAAACGATTGATGATTGAAAATTAAAATTCGCACACAAAATTTTAACAGAAACATTGTAAAAATCTATGCGGTCCAGATGCAAAGAAAAATTGAAGAGCTTTAATCCATTGCTTTTAGAAAGAAAGAGATCATGATGACCAAAGAGATAGGTCAATACGACTTGATATTGCAGTGATTTAGAATAGACAGGAGTCAAACTGACAACCTGAAGAAACAAATGGCTACAAGTTAAAAGCAAAAGTACAAAAGTTTCTAACTAGAGCCGATACTCCCAAAATGGGTAAATCCTGACCAAGTTGGAAAAGAGAAACTTATATGTACCAATTGATAATGTAAAATGAAGACCTGTCACCACAGTAGATAGGGCTGATGAAGACCGAGGCAGGAAGCATATTCGAGTGAACTTCTTGTTGAAGCCTTGGCAGGCATATCTGTTTTAAATACCAAACTAAATATTGAAACTCCTAGTAACTATGACAGCTAATGGAAGAAAAAAAATATTGTTAAGTGGACACCTGCTCCTGAAAAACAGGCTCTGTTGCCTGAAAAGGAACTATTCTTTCCCCTGAAAAACAGGCTTTGTTGCCTGAAAAGGAACTATTCTTTTACTTGCCTTAAGTTTCCATTTATTTAATTATAAACCCAGTTTACAAAATCCAACTCTTAGTCATACCAAAAATGTACCAAATGATAATCGATACTATTGTATTACCTGTAAAATACATTATAATGTGTATTCAAAATGCCCACTATTTAAAATTCCAAACATTGGCATTTTCACCCATTTTACACAATTATAGTTTGCTATCATTTCTTATTTTACTAATTTTGCATCTAACTTTCTTGTTAAAAAAAATTCCTAAACCTGTGAAAATCAGGAACACTAGTAGAGCCACAAATTACATAATTGCATAATAAATTGAGAAGAAGTAAAACAATAGTGAATAACTGTTTGATTGACTTAGGAATGAGAACACTATATAAAGCAAAGATAAGCCGTCTAAAATGGCAACAACCAACTAGAAAATAGGCTTTTATCTTTATGCAAGATTGGAAAAATCCATGCAAGATTGCACAACTAAGTAATCATAATATTATCTCTTAACAACTAGCAAACTTATCTAAAGGATTATTCTGCATTGAATATTCTACACTAACACCCCCCTTTAGTGTAGCTAGGTGAATAGAGCGAGATGAGTCTTGGAAAATCAAGAACTCAATTACAAAGCGGAATGGAGAGAACCCAATTGAGAAAAACTCCTAATGATTTATTCAAACTAAAGAAGAAAGTTGCAACTGTTGATGAAGAACTGCAAAGTTGCAAATGAATTCACACTGCAACAATATTATATTAGAGTCATAGAAACCACTACACGAGATGCAGTTGTACATATTCTGGACTGCTCAAATGAATGAACATGTTGGTACATGGTCTCCAAATATAGAAACTAATTGTATGAAGAAAGGAAGATATGATTTTGTAGAAATGTTCTCCAATCTAAAGAACTTCAAAGATGTCCTCTAGTTGGGATGAAGTCGTTGTTAATCCAATGCTTAGTATTGTCCCACTAGAAAGAAACTTTGGAAGCACTCAAGGATGCAACTCTGGAATCTCATGTAGTCAGGAACCCTGCTAGAAATAATCTCTCGGAGCAAACAAAGTTGCAACACTGGAATCTCATGTAGATAGGAATTTAGATCAAAAGAATACATTTGGCTACCTATTAGAGGAAGAATGCGGAGCTTGGTGGTTAATTAGCAACTTTCAATATTCTAAGTTTGATTATTCGAGAAGCTTAATAAAAAAAACCTACACTAGATGCATTAAGCAGAAACCCTCAAATTCAATTTTATAAAGCCCCAAATTTTCCTAGATGATCTTTATCATGTAGTGCTCATAAAGCACATACAATTTTTAAAGAATCAACAAAGGAAAAAAGAAAGAAGCATGCAAAAATTAGGGGAGAAACATGCATTTATCTAGAAACAAGGGTTTACATCTGCCTCCATGTTGGTGATAATCTTCACAGAAATTTGTCTACAAATAAAAAGAAGAACTCGCTTGCAAAAGACAAATTGAAATAAAAAGTAGATCACATCTTCACACAATATACAAATGAATTTGCACTCATACCAGATTGAGCTTAGATACCATGTAAAATTGTATCTAAAACTACACATCACAGTAAAATCTAGCTAGAAAGAAAGAACTAAACTTGCAGAATAGAGAGAAAATTGGAGAACAAAATTGTCTCATTGATTTACAAATGAATTACAAAATATATAGAGCCTCCGTTAAAAAAAAAAAGGAGGAAAAATAGGAATAAAACTAAAAAAACAGAGATATTCCTTAGTTAGCTTAACAACTAAGCAAAAAACAGTTTTATCTAACTCATGGGATTAAAACAAAAATCCACAATAATAATCCCATAAATCATGGAGGAAAAGTTGATTTTGTGCACTAACACCCCCCCTTAAGTCTAACTAAGGAGACAAAAGTCTAAGGAAAGGGAAGAGAAAAGAGGAAAGAGGGAAAACCCAGTGGAAATAAAACCTCCCCTCAAAATTACAAGAGATGCAACTATATGAAGTGCATATGAACGTCCTTTCAAATACAAAAAAAAATGTGGACAACTGTCTGCCATAGTGTTGAATGAAGAACCTCCTCAAAATCCAAGATGATGATCAAGATCAAGAATTTGTACGAGTGCCCCCGACGACACTACTCGGCAAAATATCTATCTGTCAAAGATACAGAAGACAACAATCTGCATGAGTGACCCCAAAGACATCTCAAACAATAATTAGATAGCAAACAAAGGCAAAACATCTGATATTCGAAGATGCAGGTGGCACATGAATCTGCACGAGTGACCCCAACGACACTACTCAACCATGCAAGAAGAAGCCGCTAGTTGAAAATACAGATGCCAATAGACTAAAGAACTGATCAAACTCGGAAACAAAAACAAGGAAGCATTAACACTAATAGAGAAAAACTCCCTCATAATATAACAAAAGAGAGGCATGACAGGTCCACTGAAATGATGTGTCACAAAGGAGAAGGAGAAGATGAAGGCAAGGCCCGTGCAGAAAGAGCATGAACAAAGGAAGCAAGGAGCATGCTTTAGAAATTAGGGGAGAAACATGCATGTATCTAGAAACAAGGATTTACATCTGCCTCCATGTTGGTGATAGTCTTCACAGAAATTTGTCTGCAAATATAGATCTAAGAACTCGCTTGCAAAAGACAAATTGAAATAAAAAGCAAATCACATCTTCACACAATATACAACTAAATTTGCACTCATACCAGACTGAGCTCTGATACCATGTAAAAAAAATTTGTTAAACCTGTATAAACCAAGAACACTGGTAGAGCCGCAAATTACATAATAAATTGAGAAGAAGTAAAACAATTGTGAATAACTGTTTGATTGACTTAGGAATTAGTACAGTATATAAAGCAAAGATAAGTCATCTAAAATGGCAACAACCAACTAGAAAATAGGCTTTTAGCTTTATGCAAGATTCGAAAAATCCATGCAAAAATGCACAACTAAGTAATCATAATACTATCTCTTAACAACCAGCAAACTTATCTAAAAGATTATTCTTCATTGAATATTCTACACTAACATTTCTAGTTAATAATTATATTGAATATTCTACACTAACATTTCTAGTTAATAATTATAATACACTAAATGTTTGTACTGAAAATTACCTTCAAACCAACGGTGTTCGCTATAAATATCTTGCAACTAATGTTGTGTGCATTGAGCTACTGCTGACATTTTTACTTATGATTGCAGGTTTATTACAAATACCAGGTCTTAAAGTTTCAAGTGACCTGTTGTCACCTTTGGTCTTTCTTCAATTGGAGCAATCATCTGGTTCCTTCAAGAATGACTTGTTTACGCTTCAAGAAGTTGCTGACCGAGTATGTATGATAGCATTTGGTTGGCATCTTATAGCAGCTTTTCCAAAATATTTTCATGACTATAACCAGATATATCATCCTTTTAATATTGATTTGCATAACTGATGAGTTGCAGATGTTGGAGGATGAGTCAATAATGTTGGCTGTACCTAGAAGATCTTTGCAAGACAATTGTAAACTACCAGCTGGAATTCGTTTAACAGTTTCTGCAGCTCATACAGAATCTGACTTACTACAAGTTATTCAGTCACTGAAAAAAGTGTGTGAATTTGTACTCACTAAAAAAAATTAACTTAAATTCATTTGATTGAGTTGACCCCTCTCTTTCTTAGAAGGTGACGTGAACATGTTAATCAACTGAAACTTTAGAATCTACAAGTTTGAGGATCTTTTGACATGTAATTTACTTGGAACCATTCATCAGTGTCACAAATTTTGAGCTTTGTATTACCCAAAACTATCCATCCTTTTCAGTTGGGTAGCAGTTAAAAAAATGTATTTTAATTTGTTGTGGTTTGGTCTTGTCTTCTAGCCACGTCAAGTCTTATTGACTGGGAACTCGTGTTTATTTGCTAGAAAGCTCATAATATCTTGCAGTTGTTTTTTGCTAGCATATCATCCTTTTTCTGAGTAAAATGAATAATGCTTCACAATTTTTTAGTAAGAAGATTTATTGCAATTATACCCAGATACATGTTTCAAAAGAAAATCTGTGGAAGTAATCTCCAAAGCTTCATTAGAAATAATGCTTTCATGCCAGTAATTTTAACTAAATATACAATAATCTTGCTTCCCATGCACTTCGTGATCTAGAGATTCTATTTACGTTGTTTTGGGGTTACGCACTTCCAATATGCTTGCTATTTCACATGCTTTGGACGGCCAAATGAACAATTTTTAATCATATGTAAAACAAACGTAACACCATCAATCAAAGGTTCAATTCTCTGTATTTTTTTTTTTAATTACAATATGCATTATGACTTGGGATTTAATTATAATTAATATGTTAAACATAAAATTTAGATAAATTATTTATTCATATAAAGGAATAAAATTTCTTTTATGTAGTCTTTGGATGTTTAGTGTCGTGGTAGAAACATTTTGTTGGTGAGGCAGCCACCAAGGTTCAAATCTCTATTGAGCCACTTAGCATTATTGGTTGCATATTGATTCATGTATAATATCATGAAGATATGTAAAGATTGTATATTTACTTGACTATAAGAACTAAATTTGATCTAGTAATATTTAGATGATTTACGTGTTTAGGAATAGTTTCACATAAGGAATAGACCATTCTTTTCTCATTTGGGGACTTAATTTGAGATTTTTTGTTTTCTGAGATACTTTGATTGCATTGGTTTGCTACTTCCAATAGTTTTAGTGTTTGTCTAGTAAGATATCAAGACAATGTTTCTTCCTAGTGGGGAAGGATGTCACATATTGTCTTTTATTTGTAGTAATATAATGACTAAGACTATGCTTGATTACCTTATGGTTATTTGACTTTGGATAATTTGTTTTAGATGCACCAAATTGAAATGAATTAGAATAAAAATTGAAATTGAAGATTGAAAAGGAAATGTGCTTCGGCTATGGTTTTATAGACTAACCTACTGATGAGAATCTAAGTGCGATTGGGTGTAGGAATATGTGCAAGTACTTGTCAAAGACAAGAACATGGTTGAAGTACAAGTGTTGTAGCCACCCAGTGAGAGTAGTTATGATGGCAAGCCCTAGGGTGCCTAGCTAAAGTGTTCAATCAATTTTAGTCTAGATTTCATACATAGGTTCCTATTTGCATCCCCTTTCTAGTTCTGTACATCTCAGCTCATTTCCAGGTCTGCATTTGTCTGTCCATGATGTTTATTTCCTAGTTCTTTTCCTCTATCTTATCCAATCAATCAAACACAAAAGAGAGAAATCAACCATAGTGCCCAGCTCTCCAAAGTCTCGTGCTATGCAGAGGAAAAGAAGAGTGGTCTTGTTGTCTTGCCTTTGGCTATGCATCACCATATTGGAAGGGCGGCGACTCCAAATCATTATTACAAAATAGCAAGGCGTCTTGCAAACACCACCTTTATTGGTTGGGCGATGGCTTCATATTCTGGCGTAATGTTATTTAGCGCGAGCCTTCATTCCAACACGGGCCTGGCATGTTCCTACTAAAGATTGGTGCGCTCCTAATAGGTGAATGGCTATTATTCTTGCTTGGTGAACTCTATTGTGACTTCAAAGAAAGTTGGATTGTTGTGTATAAGCATTCTGTTTCTCAGGGATATTGTATGCAAAAACCAGTACGTGTATTTTCTCTGTCGGTGTGAGTGTATGCTCTGTGCAGTTTCTTCAACCTATGTTATGTATATGAGGAGTGGATAATATAAGCGTCTAGTATCGAATAAGTAGTAGCAATACAGATTGGAGGAGGATGGCAAATTGGGTCCACGATTTCTTAGAAATGATCACAATAAATGATGTAACATATGAAATTATTAAAAAGGTGAGGTTGTTGCAAATTCGGAGGTATGAAATTATTAAAAAGGTAAAATTGTTGCAAATTCGGAGGTACAGGGAAAAGCAACTTTATGCGTCCATCTTCTCCTTTGGTTTGAGTGAAAATGGCATCGAGCATGATGGAAGATAGCATATTTGAAGGCGAGGATGAGCCATCTTCAATGACCATGGAAGAGCTTACAAGGGGAGCTCGGCTTCTTGATACTGAGAACCGTATTCTAAAGGATGAGGTGCAGAGAACAACACTGGAATTGGATGGAACCAAAGAGAAAATAAAGGCTAAAATACCAAGACAGATAGAGACATCTCTAGGCCGCCCTCTTGATTCAGAGCCGCAAGTTCCCCCTGCCATACCACTTGTTATTGTCATCAGTGGACCATGTGGAGTAGGAAATGATGTTGTCATTAAGAGACTGCATCAAATTCGGAAAGGACAATTCATCCTTGAGCTACGTATTTGCATATCCTTGTTGTCGGGCGTGAAGTTGGAAAAAGTGGATTTAATGAATTATTAGATGAAAGTCCTAGACCATACTATGAGACGTGAGAATATGACCATAATATGAGATGGAGTGATAAATATTCCATTTTGGGTGTGCGGTAGTGACATGAGGATCGCTGACATTGCTATGACAGATGGAGTGATAAATAATCCATTCTGAATGTGCAATAGTGTCATGGGACTGAGTTTAGACATCTTTCGAAGAGGAAGAGCCTATACAGATTGCAATAAGTTTCCTCGAAGAGGAGGAATTAACATTCAGAGGGAGTTTGACAAGCCAACAAAGGCAATCTTGGGCGAGGAGGTCAAGAGGTTGATGGAAGTACTTGGAGCTTCAGAGGGAGTCACATCATCATGAAGACTTGTTGTAATGCATTTTTTCTTTGAAACAGAGAAATTTGAGGTGAAAGCCCTCGTTGATGCATTTTTCTCTGAGACGGAGAAATTTGTAGTGAAATCCCTTGTTAATACATCTTTCTTTGTGATAGAGAAATTTGAGATGAAAGCCCTTGTCCATCTTTGAGACGAAGATGTGATTCTATCTGATGAATAATGATGAACTACTAAGGTCCTAACCGGAACTGAGAGGGTGGGGGTGAATCAGTACACACAAAAACTTGTTCACCACTGAACTTAACCATAGCAATACGGGTTAAACAAAAGTACTTCAGAGAGCTATACCGGTTAAACAAAAATACTTCAGACAGCATACAACAGATCTCAAATCTTGATGACTACTTCATCGATATAATCATGCAAGAGTTGTATCAATAATATCACAACCATTTAACACTGCATGCATATCTAACTTAATCTGAATCACACAATCATCACATGAAAAACTCACAACCCATGACGCACATATTTTTCACGTGGAAACCCAAATGGGAAAAACCATGGTGGGGATGAATACCCACAAGCTTGTTTGTGAACTCTTTTGAAGTCCACTCTATTAGGAGCCTAGTCTGGTTAAAGACATTACAATAAAGGTTCTGGTAGGAACCGGTCCTAATAGAGATCACCCGGTTAAGGGATGGCTATATAGCCTGTTAAAGGTTACCTCGCTAGAGGATTTAAATAACTCAATGAACTTGAACCACTTGGTTAGAGGATTTACAACAAAGCATGTTGAAGCTACCCGGTCAAGGGATTTACCTTCTGTTATAACAACACTTCTTTCTAAGGCAAATCCTTTTCAGTTCCTCTCTTCTGCAATTACACTATGCAGATTCCTCACTCTGGTTTGGCAAATATCAAAATATGCAGACACACACACAACTTTTGCCAACACTACAATAACAAAACTCATCGACCTTATAGACAACAATTAGGTCAGTAGCATAAACCCTAAACCCTAAACATTTTAGGTTTACAATTACAAGCAGTCCAATCCTGACTGTCAAATACATTAAACAGATCTCAAGTCATTTCTGTATCATCCAATCTTCACTGCATGTGGAAAACAGTAACCCATCACGCGCTTTTCTCATACCTCTAAGAAAAACGCACATTCCCGAGGTAGACATTCAATGCATTTGATCTTCACGCACAAGATCCTCGAAGAAATCCTTAACGTGCACATAGATGACGTGGCATCTTGATCCTTATCCTTATTCTTAACTAACTCATCACAAAACCTCATCGGTTGCACCGCACAAACCAAACCGGAAACCCTAGAACTAACTCATCACAAAACATCATCAACTGTAGACTGGGAAATACAACTCTGCTTCTTGCTCATCCACGAGACCAGTCTTCCACCAAGGAAGAACGCTCCACCGATTGTGCTCTTCCAGTCGTCCACATTACCTGCCCAATATGCATCGGTAAACACTTTGAGATCAAAGTCGTAATTGTATGGATACCACAATCCATGATCAATCCATGATCAAATGTCCCTTTCAGGTATCTAAGAATCCTCTTTACCGCTACCAAGTGGGATTCTCTTGGACTCTTCTGAAAACATGCCACTATGCCCACTGCATGAGCAATATCCGGTCTGTTGTGCACCACATAGTGCAACTTACCGATCATTGATCAGTACTCCTTCTCATCCACCAACGTTGTATCATCCTCCTTTGTTAATTTGCAGTCGGTCACCATCGGCATTCCAACCGGTTTGCTCTCCTCCATGCCAAAGGTCTTCAATACCTCTTTGATATACTTTGACTGGGTAATGAAGATACCCTCTTTCATTTGTTGAATCTGTAGACCAATGAAAAACTTTATCTCTCCAATCAGAGACATCTCAAACTCCTTTTTCATCACATCTGCAAATGCATGACTCATATCATCATCTCCTCCGAAGATTATATCATCTACAAATACTTCACATATCAGAATCTGATCACCTTCAGTTTTCAGGTAGATGTTGTTGTCCTCACTTGTTCTCTGAAATCCTATCTTCACAAGATGAGAGTGTAACCGTTCGTACCATGCCCTTGGTGTCATTTCGATCCATACATGACCTTGTGTAATCTACACACCATATCACTATCTTCTGACAAAGCAAACCCATCTGGTTGCTCAATATACACTTCTTCCTCTAGGATTCCATTCAAGAAGGCAAACTTCACATCCATCTGGTATACCTTAAATCCCTTGAATGGTGCAAATGCAAGTACCATTCAGACACCTTCCAGTCTAACCACTGGGGCAAAGGTTTCTCCATAGTCTTCTCGTTCTTCCTGAGCATATCTCTTGCATACAAGTCTTGCCTTGTTCCTTACCACTGTGCCTTCTTCATTCAGCTTATTTCTGAAGACCCATTTGGTACCTATGACATTCTTGTGTTTCGGTCTGGGTACCAAGGACCATGTTGCATTCTTCTCTATCTGGTCCAACTCCTCTTCCATTGCCTTTATCCAGTCTTCATCGGTAAGTGCCTCTCTAGCGGTCTTAGGCTCAAATTTTGAAATCATGCAAGAATTTTCTTTCACCTTTCTCCTTGTAAGTATTCCTCCATCTTTGTCTCCTATGATTTGCTTTGGATCATGATGCAGTCTTACATACCTAGGAATGACCGTAGTTGTTTCAGCTTGCTTTTCCTCTTCTTTTTCCACTTCATCTTCTTCTTCACCTACTGAAGCTTCTACCGGTACAGAAACATTGAGGTCTTTGCAGTGTTTGTCACTTGTTTCTTTCTTAACCGGTTCCCAGAAGGATAAATCTAGTTCATCTTTTGTTTTCTTGTTGTTGGTTTCCTCAGGCTTCTCAAGGGATTCATCAACCCTGACATTGATACTCTCAACAATCTTTTGAGTCCTCCTGTTGTAGCACTTGAGAGCTTTGTTTTTAGTGGAATATCCCAGAAATATTCCTTCATCACACTTAGCATCAAACTTGCTCAAGTGCTCACCTCTCCTGATATAGAATTTGCTTCCAAACACTTTGAAATAACTCACATTGGGAGTTCTCCCATTCCAGTACTCATAAGGGGTTTTGTCTTTACCTTTCTTAATGAGTACTCGGTTCATGGTATAGACTGCAGTGCTCACTGCTTCCCTCCAAAATGTGTGAGCGACATTTCCTTGGATCAACATAGTTCTGACCACTTCAACCACAGTCCTATTGTTTCTTTCTGCTATGTCGTTCTTATATGGTGTCCTTGGGGCAGACAATTGCTTCTTAATCTCGTTCTCCTCGCAGTACTTATTGAATTCATCAGAAGTGAATTCACCTCCCTGATCAGTTCTTAGGCATTTTATCCTTCTATCGCTCTCCTTCTCCACCAATTCTCTAAAGGCTTTGAACTTTCCAAATGCTTCAGACTTGTCTTTCAAGAATGTGACCCACGTCATTCTTGAGCAATCATCAATAAGAATCATGAAGTATCGATCTCCCTGAATACTTCTAGTTTTCATCGGACCACACAGATCGTTGTGCACTAGAGCAAGTAAGTTCTCTGCTAAAAAGGACTTACCTTTGAATGTTGAGGAAGACATCTTCCCAAGTTGGCATTCTCTGCACAAAGCATTCTCCGGTTTGTTCAGCAAAGGCAATCCTCATACTAGCCTTTACAATATTGCTAAAATTTATGACAGAGTCTCCTATGCCATACCCAACTGTCATCAAATTTTGCCATCAGGCACTGACTAATCTTGGCATTCAGCTGAAACTGTTTCCTTTGGTCTGCTTACCGGTGGCAATAAGCTCACCACTATTTCCAATTATTCTGTGGACTCCACCTTTGAACTCCAGAATGAGTCCTTTGTCATTCAACTAGGCAACACTCAAAAGGTTGTGCTTAAGGCCTTCCACCCAGTAGACATCATCCGCACTGTTCTTTCCATTCAGTGAGATGGATCCTTTTCCTTTCACTATGCAAGGTGCATTGTTACCAAACCAGACAACACCACCATCATATTCTTCAAGAGACAGAAACTTTCTTCGGTCACTGGTCATGTGGTGAGAACACCCACTATCAATGATCCACTCGTTAGAGTTGTCAATATGTGAGACAAGGGCTTTCTGGTCAGACAACTCTTCCTTAACAGCCACAAACACTATGTCCTCATTCTCTTCATCCTCAGATTCCTCATCAGTAACTCCTTCATCCATTGTAACAAGACAATTTCTCCTACCTACTCCTTTATACTTTCTAAGCCTCTCTGGTTTATCCTTATTGTCATTGTTAGGACAGTTAATAGCTATATGTCCTATCTTATTGCAGGAAAAACACTTCAGAGGAAGCTTACCTCTGTATTTTCCGGTACCTTTTGGAAGTCTCTTGGCAAGAAGAGCTTTAAACTCCATCAGAATCTCCTCATCGTCCATATCTCTGCTTGGCCTGGATTCATAACTGGTACTGACCTCTTTTGCTTTCTTGGTCGGTGTGGAGGAAACAGACGCTCTAAAGGCTGACTCGGTCTTCTAAACACTACCATCATAGCTTTTCAATTCACATGCAGTCAACTTTGCAATAATAGAGTCTAAAGATACCTTGGTTTTGTCGATAGACCTTAGCTCCTGAATAGCGGCAACCCTAATTGCATAGACCGACAAAAGTGATCTCAAGACTTTACTAACAATAGTGGCATCATCAAATGTTCCACCAGTGCTCTTGATCTCTCCAACACTATCTTGATTTTTATGCCATATTGTTGAATGGTCTGTTCTTCAACCATCCTCATATCTTCAAACTTTCCTCTACGGCTTTCTTCCTTAGCCTGCTTGACATGTTCATCATCTCCATAAATGGATTCCAATTTGTCCTACACTTCTTTCGGATTGTCCTTATCTTGTACATCAATAAACTCTACATCGGACAAGTTGCTAATAAGGGTTTCCATGAGTTGCCCATTTTCTTGTATCTCTCTTTTCTGATCATCGGTTAGAGTGCCAGTGGGGATTACATAGGCATTCTCAACATAGCTCTAGTGTTGTGCACCCAAACTCCTGATATATATCTTCATCATGTCCTTCCATATTGTAAAGTTGTCCCTATTGAACTTAGGACCTTCCCTCTTCATCATTAAAACAAAATCTTTTGCCTCAAGCGGTTAAGCTTAAATCACCGAGGACCTGGATGTGCTCTGATACCAATTGATGAATAATGATGAACTACTAAGGTCCTAACCAGTACTGAGAGGGGGGGTGAATCAGTACACACAAAAAATTGTTCAGACACTTTGACAAATCAAAACATAGCTGACCGGTTGTCTTCACCACTGAACTTAACCATAGAAATACCGGTTAAACAGAAGTACTTCAAACAGCTATACCAGTTAAACAAAAATACTTCAGACAGCATACAATAGATATCAAATCCTGATGACTACTTCACCGATATAATCATGCATGAGTTGTATCAATAATACCACAACCATTTAACACTGCATGCATATCTAACTTAATCTGAATCACACAATCATCACATGAAAAACTCACAACCCATAACGCATAGATTTTTCACGTGGAAACCCAAATGGTAAAAACCAGGGTGGGGATGAATACCCACAAGCTTGTTTGTGAACCCTTTTGAAATCCGCTATGTTAGGAGCCTAGTCCGGTTAAAGACTCTACAATAAAGGTTTTGTTAGGAACCGATCATGTTAGAGATCACCCGGTTAAGGGATGGCTATATACCCTGTTAAAGGTTACCTCCCTAGAGGATTTAAATAACTCAATGAACTTGAGCCACTTGGTTAGAGGATTTACAACAAATCCTGTTAAAGCTACCCGATCAAGGGATTTACCTTATGTTGAAATGGCTAGAAAACAATAGGTAAAACACTCTAATCTAATAAAAACACTTCTTGCTAAGGCAAATCCTTTTCAATTCCTCTCTTCTACAATCACACTCTACAGATTCCTCACTCTGGTTTGGCAAATATCAAAACATGCGAACACACACACAACTTTTGCTAACACTACAATAACAAAACTCATCAACCTTATAGACAACAATTAGGTCAGTAGCATAAATCCTAAACCCTGAATATTTTAGTTTTACAATTACTAGCGGTCCAATCCTAACCGTCAAATACATTAAACAAATCTCAAGTCATTTATGCATCGTCGAATCTTCACAGCATCTAGAAAACAGTAACCCATCACGCGCTTTTCTCATACCTCTAAGAAAAACACACATTCCCGAGGTAGACATTCAATGCATTTGATCTTCACGCGCAAGATCCTCGAAGAAATCCTTCACATGCACATAGTTGACGTGGCATCTTGATCCTTATCCTTGTTCTTAACTAACTCATCACAAAATATCATCGGTTGCACCGCACAAGCCAAACCGGAAACCCTAGAGCTGAACTAAGACTACCAACTGGTAGTCACACTTAGTGAACCCCGACACCAGTCCACTCCATCCCGGTTGACCATAACCGCTTCCAATCTTCATACCGGTGCATACCGGTTCACCTGCTTGAGCACTTATTGATATCAATGACAACATACATTGTCACTGCTTCATCATATGCCAACACTATCCACCCTCTGGGAGTAGCCATAATGGATGTCATGTTGATAGACTCCATGACAACATCATGTTAAGAGACTCCATGATGTATCATTTATGCTTGTGTTTTTTCACACATGGGAGTAGTCATGGTGGACGTCATGTTGAGTGACTCCGTGATGGGCACTTGTGCACATATTATTTTCCACACATAGGAGTAGCCATGGTGGACGTCATGTTGAGTGACTCCATGACCATATCACATTGAGTGATTCTGTGATGAACTTTCTTTCACAAATGGGTGTAGCCATTGTGAGTCTCATGTTGAGAGACTCCATGACATAGACATTTGGAAAGATATCTCTCTAGCTAAGAGGGAGTGTTGATGTTATAGTAGTAGGAGATATCTTTCTCCTATCTGTTATCTTAATTATTAATTAATATTGTTATCGTTGTCTTACATCAGTGATCTCCTCACTTATTTCTCTAACTATTCACAAAATTGCTTCTATGTAATAGCTCTTTAGTTATATCCTTGACTAACATATTTAGTAGTAATTATCATTTCGGGGTTGTTGGATTAACGCACCCCTTGGATTGGTCATATCCTAATTATCAAGTCATGTCACTTCATTTCCTTTGATCGGGTATTTAGGTTCCTCTATCAGGAGCACTAAGAGTGTTGTCAAATGAATTGGAGATTACTAGCAATTTAAAAAACAACATTAAATAGATTTTAAATGTAGGATGCAAAACCAATTAATACACCTATGTCCATCCATTTTAAATTAAATAAGGAGATGTGTCCTAAAATACAAGAGATGGAATACATGTGTAAGGTTTCATACTCTTCAATAGTTGGCAGCTTGATGTATGTCATGGTGTGTACAAGGCCAAATATTTAACATGTAGTGGGAGTTGTGAGCAAGTATATAAATAATCTTTGAAAAAAGCATTGGAATGTAGTTAAATTTTTTCTCTCATATGAGAGGTGTTAATGCCCAATCACTATGTTTTGGAGGTTCCAACTCTACTCTACATGGATATGTTGATTTAGATTCGGTAGGAGACACATATGGTAGGTGAAGTACTACAGGATATGTGTTTATTGTAGGTGGAACTGCAATTAGTTGTATTTCACAATTGCAAAAGGTTGTTTCACTTTCAACAACAAAAGAAAAATGTGTTTCTGCTACAAATGCTATTAAAGAGATGATTTGGTTGCAAATCGTTAGAGGAATTGGGCAAGCAACAAGAGAATAGCAGGTTGTACAATGATAGTCAGAGTTTCATTCATTTTGAAAAAAAAAGTCTTGCATTCTAAGACTCATCATATACAACTTCAGTACCATTAATATGATCAATTTTAGAGGATGGACAATTAAAGTTAGAAAAGATACACACTAGCCAAAATCCTGTAAATATGTTAATGGTTTAGCAAAAAGTCAAGAGAAATTGATTTCTTGCTTAGTTTTTGTTGGCATTCAAGCATGATAATAGTGGAAATGAGAAACAAGTTAATTCCAAGTGTATCAATTTAATGGGAGCTCTAGGTATAGCGATGTTAGTCCAAGATCAGTCTCAAAGTGGGAGACTGTTTGGTCTAGAGCTTGATTAGTCTTCAAGTAGGAGATTGTTGGTATATGTCAATTGATCATGTTTCTATCTTAAATTTTGGTTACTAATTCATTTTTTTCCCCCAAATCAATTAATAGGGGAGTGCAGGGGATAGATCCCCTCTTACGAGACTCAAGGGGCTCATCCCCTCTTGGGGGCCCGTGGTGGAGTCCATAGTAGGGGTCTAGGGGCAACACCCTTAGTGGGGGCTATTGAAGGTAGATACCTAGTTGGGGTATTACGGGTAGCAACCCCAAAGAAAAAATTGCTCATTATTTGATAAAGGAGTCGATTGTTATTTTGGTATATAAGCGACCTTTGTAAACCACCAAGAAGGGCTTGATGAATAAGTGGTTATGGAATGTGAAAGGCAATGAGACTGTAATTTGATCATTGTTAGATAATAAAAAAGAAGTGGATGGTTGTTTCTTTATCGATGTAGACTACACTGGGTGAACCACATTAAATCCTTTTATTATTGTGAATTATTATTTTTTTGCCTCTTTTATTTTCATTATAAATAATATTGTTTATTGCTTTGGTCTACTTAAACCCTAACAAAATTATTATTGGTCACAAATGAACTAGGATCTAAAGAATTTTATGCAAAGTTGCAGTGTTTGTTAAATAGACAAAGGAGTAAGTCAAAATACCAATTTATGCCAACCACTATCAGTACTAGAGAAGCCATGGGAGGACATTAGCATGGATATTATTCTTTGAATACCAAGGAGAAAGAGAGGACATGACTATATATGTGTTATGGTTGATAGATTCTTCAAAGATGGCACATTTCATTTCATGTTAGAAGACTAATGATGTTCACATCACAAAGATATTTCTCAAAGAGGTGGTTAGACTATATAGTCTACCGAGGAGTATAGTTTTAGAGAGAGATAACAAGTTTGGTGGGTATTTTTGGAGGATCTTATGAAAGAAAATAAAGAATACTTTCAAGTTTAGTTCTACACACAATTAGTAGACTATTGGGCGAATAGAGATGGTGAATATAAGTTTGGGAAACTTGTTGAGATGATTAGTAGAAGATAAGCTCAAGGGAAGGGATATGTTTTTACCATAAGTAGAATTTGTAAATATAAATTCTATAAAAAAGAGTACTTGTAAATCCTCATTCCAAATTGTATATGGGAGTCGTTATCAACAAAATACACACCCTTGTTGAGATCTAAATTCAACTACTTGTTGAAACATTAGATGACCTCTCAAAGTGTGGGCTTTGAAAGTTAGAGGTCAACCTCCAAAGAGGGCTCGTTCCCTTGTAAAATCACCTAAAACTGGCCTACACTACTACTTTGCTGAGAGAATGGATGAGGGATACTCTATTTCTTGTTGGCCAATAATGACTAATGCAACTCTAAAATCATTAGCTAGAAAAGTTTTTGTTGACTACAGTCATAACTAATGAGAAGAATTGTTATATTGAAGTCTCATTTAAACCTTACAAGATAAATGACTTTAAGGTGCAATTACATTCCTCACTTGAGGAAGATATTGTTACAATCATAAAGTTTGAATTGGCTTATCTATAGCCTCAAGATATTGAAAGAAGATCATGCAAAGAGTTTCCATAGAAGTTGAGAGTGTAAAGACACTGGATGATAGTATGTGCTCACCAAGGGGTCAAAGTGACAATACTAACAATGATAGTGTTCTCAAATGTATAATCATTCTATCTTGAAATATTTTGCAATCAAGTTGCCCTGTTTGACTAATGAATCAACTTCCAATTGGAGTGACAAGTTAAAAGAGTAGTGAGATCTATTGAAAGCATAATGATAAAGTATGATAATTGTTCTTTCAAGTGAAGATTGTATAAGGTTTCTTAAGGTGATTGATTTTCATCATAATGAATTAGTGAAAGGAGGACTGTTATTGTGAAACAAGTGACAACTCATGGGATAAGAATGAAAAAATACAATGGAAGTCCCCTCAAAATGGCTATCATCAAGTGAATAATGGTATGACACTCAAATGTTAAGCAACAGGCGACCCAACATGATAGAGTTTTGATAATCCATAAGGTGACTATAAGAAGGTAGTCAAAATGATCTTTTGTAGCAAGATGACAAATATAACCATGTGGTAAAAACAGTGCAAGAACGATGCCAATGAAGACATGACATATAAACTATTTAGAACAATCCAAGAAGGTCAAAATCTATGAGCTTAAGGACTAGGAAGAAAAGAAGAGCATCATGAAAATGAACATGGAATAAAGTGGATAGTTTGGACAATGATGATGAATAGACAAGCAAAGGAAATGACAGTCAAATAGTAGCGTGAAAGTGTAGTTTATCACCGCGATGGAAGCATTTCAAAAGGCATGACAAAGAATATTGGAGGCTACTAAAGAAGTGCATAATGTGTACTAAAATAATAGTTTTAGGACTCTTGGAGTCATTTTGACATGTGCAAAATTTCCTCCATGGATATTGATACATGTGGGGAGTAGTTGAGGTCATTATTAAACCTTTTGAATTAGTTGGAGGGATATTAAGTGCCTTTTTTTGTTTCATTTGACCTCAAAGCCTCTACCAAATTCAATTTTTTTCATGTCCTATAGTTTGGGATAGTTGGGTGGACATTTTGTGAATATGGAATAGTAAAATGAAGACCAGATGAGTAGATATAGGAGGTAGTTTGGATATTATCGACCTAGTTTGAAGTCTATTCGAAGCATCTAGTAGCAATTACAAGTTAGCCTCACTCATCAAGTGGAAGAGTTCTAGAAAGTACAAATCATTTAAGACACTTCATCAACCACTCCTCCTAAGAGCCCAAGTAGGTGGACCTAGTCACCTAGCTTTCATTTTTTCTCATAGATGTTGTCTTATATTCCCTCATGTAAAAAAGAGATATAAATAAGTTTAGACAAAATTTTAGAGTTAGTTCTTGCTTTCCTTTTGGTAAGTATTGTAGATTTAGAGGTCTTCCTAATAGACATGCAATCTTGTAACTCAAAAACCAATTACTTTGTGACCAAAAACTAGATGTAAACATTCAATTTCAAGCAAATATCAAGTTTTTTTCATAATATATCATTGTAAGAGCACCCATTTATCAATAAAGTTCAGTACTTTTGTCATCTAAAGCTTGTTTCTTTGTGTCTAAATGATGATTCAGATATGTTTTATGTGATTTATTGAAATCCTTAGATAGAGGTCTCATTTGCAACAATTTAGAGCAGGAAATACACATATTCATGTAGGTTGCTAGTTGTGTAGTGAACAAATAAATTGTTAGTTGTGATAAATATTGTTTTTTCCTTCTCAAAATTGTACAAAATTCAAAAAAAATTTGAAATTTTTTATGTTTGAACATGTCAAATGCTTAAATTTTGTATAAAACTAACTAAGAAATTGAAAATTTGTGTGTCAAATCAATGATGTAGGTCCTTGTAGCAATTTGATGCATCACCAAACATAGTTATATATAGCATTTCGTTCCCTTTTCCATTGAATATTAGTGATTTAGAGTATCTTTTTAGGAAATAAACACAAGAAGTGGCCTTATCTAAACATTCATCTCCACCACAAGTTAACCACAAGTTGAAGGTGTTCCCATATTTCAACAATTAGCTAAGTTGATAGCTTAGCTAGGGTGCAAACTTAGTTGCGTTGACCCCAATTTTAAAAACTTGATAAATTTAAGTTTTGTGTTGAATCTTGTATTAAGAGCCTCCTAGATAGAAATTTGTCCAATTTTCATCCAATATTGAATTGTTTGCCTCATGAGTTCGACAGTTGAAATTTTTAGTCTTTGTGAGATTATAAACCCTGCATAAGTATCAATCTCAAATCATGATTGATGAAGGGAAAATAGTTGGGATGATTTGTTCAGATATTCAAGTTGGTTGATTCTTCACAATGCTCAACACTAGTTTTGAATAAGATTAGTGAAGGTCGATGAATCAGAGATAGGCTCTTTTCGGGTACATTCAAAGAGTTCGAGTGTTCATCAATTTTGAAGTTGGCAAGTTCTGAAATGGATAAAGGGGGTCGATATGAAGTTGCAAGAAAGTGGTGATTTATCTCTTTTATCACTTAGCGTCTTATCAAATTCGCTTGGCCAATACATATGGTGAGTATCCAATTCGCATTCAAACTCAAAGTTCTCTCCACTCAAACTGGTAGTTTACCAATGGCAAGAGGACAAGTAGTTCTTATAACCGACAAACCACATACTAAGTGATTGATAATAAGGAGTAAGTGGAGTCATAATATTCCTATCGGTAACTTATGGCACTTTCAAAAGTGCCGATGAGATGAAGATTAAGAAGCCTGATCACTCCATCATCCTATATTAATCGGCAACTTGTGGCACTTGGCGAAATCACCGAAAACGATGTATGAAAATATCTTTTAAAGTCTTCATGAAGATTCGGTGAGTTCTTCATGATTGCAAAAACATCGATGCCCTTTCCATCGAAGTGTTAGTTTTTATAACTAATTCTTTAATTACCTTAAAACTTCATTGCATGGATCACTTGGTAAAATGGCTCTAGGAAAAGGCAAGTGGTGAATTAAAAATTAGAATCTGCAACTTTCTCACGTCCTCTTCGGCAACATCAATGGCTATGCACATAATAAATTTGTGGAAGCGGTTATAGAAACTTTAAAGCAAGTACAATTGGTAGGCATGAAGCCAAGCTCCATGACCCATACCAAATACTTTCATGCCAACAACGGGTATCTTGTAGTGTGCAGGCGCAGACAAGGAGATGCTCTTACACATGCAAAATGTGAAAGTGAAAACAAGGCACGATGAACTATTTGACAAATGCCTCAAATCGATGTCATCTCATGACATGCGATGATTGCAAGATATACAAAGATGAAACTTTGAAGCAAATGCGATAAGCTGGGGTATAGCTGAATTCTACAACCATTGGTAACAACCTCCTCCTGCCCGCCTACACCGAAATTTGAAGCTTTGGAAGAGGTCAAAACATCCATCAAAAACACATTGATATGAAGATTCTTGTCAGATATAATAGCTCAGAAATGCACAGGCAAAGAACTTGAAATGATTGACAAAATGCCTCAAATCGATGTCATCTAATGGACTAAAATGAAGAGAGTGTGGAATATCTACTAGATGGATTTTATAAGAAAGCTCTTCAAATCCGTAAATTGATGATGCACTTTTGGGCTGTCTTAAGATTATCAGAACTAAATGTGGGTTGACAATGAAATTTCATCAAATGCAGTGGTTGTGGTATTGGAAAAATATGGATTCTATTGAAAAGACTTTAGTCACTTTCATACAAATATAATTGCCCTGGTCAAAATATGGAAGCATAAAACATGGCAGGCAAAATATTTGATAGAATACATCAAATCGATGTCGTCTCATGGTACACCGTGATTGCAAGATTCACAAAAGCCGCATTCCACAATCATAGCATGCACTCTTTCTCCCCGCCCGCACAAAAATGGAAGCTTCAAAACATCGTATGGACATCTATCAAAGCATAGTGGTGGAGGTTTCAGTCAGATGTTAAGGTTAGAAATTCTCTCGTAGACATGCAAGCCATGGTATACAGAGGATGAACAACACACATGAACTCTTTGACAAAATGCCTCAAAGGAGATGCATCTCATAATGTGTTTGGTCATGGTTGACATATGGTCCCTAATTGCAGGGAACCTTACACCTTATTATTATGATATTGGTTGGACTTATGGTGGTTGAGTGAATGTATTATCTTAGTGTAGAAGCAAACATGCATGCAAAATATCGAGGCACAGACAAGGTGGAAGCATTGGGACAACGCATCACCATGTATATAAGTGTGGAAGCACAAGCAGCGCATGACCCAATTGAGGCAAGATGCATGTAAAATTTGGAGCATAGCTAATACACTTGAATTATTTGATAGACTGCCCCAATAAGTTGTCATCCCATCAAATGCCATGATTGAAACATTTGTAAGAAATGGATACAGTGGAAAGTTTTAGAAATTTCAAACACATGCAATTGATAAAGGATGCCTCAGGTGGATGTATCACATGGAACGTGAGTGATTTGTCAGAATGCTTCAAGAGAGAAGAGTATTGTGTCAAGGAATGAAACAAGATGATTATAGATGATTGCAGGAGATGCTTGAATTAAGATGCATTTGGATGCAGTGTATGTGTGGATGTGCTCTCTTGGTGCATGCAGATTTTACATGAATATGAACTGATGATGTTGAAAAAGATTTTAAAACCTTCATGAAATCAAATTTGTTAAATGTAAAGCTCATTCTACAACCTATGTTAGCATCCTTGGAGCCCATGCTAAAGTGAAGTATTGATATCCATCAAAACATGAAAGGATGACTACAAAATTTGATGAAAGGAGATCCAAAATATTTCATACAAATGTGCAGATAATGAGTGTAAAGATATGTTGTATAACATTTTATAGCATGTAGCTACACTCTCTAGTGTAAGTAGAGAATCGATTATGAAACGGTTACAAATATAAAAGATGCAAATGAAGATATGGAGGTCATCTCAACGAAATTGACATTGAGTTCTTTCTTCAAAGTAATAGGTTTCAAATTGATGTCATGTATTGTAATCAAAGTTAGCCTTTTGAATTTAGCTTTGTAAAAGTTAGGTAAATCCTAACTTATCTTCAAGAAGGTAGCATTGGCTTAGGTAGTTATCCCAAGTGATTAAATTAGGTAGTTATTTTAAGTGATTCTCCTAGGTAGTTATCCTAAGTAATTGCACTAGGTGGTTTTCCTAAGTGGCTATTTAGGAAGTTATTCTAAGTAGTTACATAAAGTGGTTAGATTAAGTGGTTACCAAAAGTGGTTATGAGCTGGTTATCAAGGTAGTTATTGAAGGATGCCTATAAATACAAGGCCAATTCATTTGTAAAGGAGACTCTTACAAAGGGGAAGACTACGGATAAATTCTCAAAGAAATAGATTGATGACTTTTGTGTTTACACTTTGTACAAAACAGTTCTTGAAATTGTATAATTTCATGGAAATAACAAAGGATGTGCATTTAGTTCGTATGTTCTATATGTTCTTCATGAGTTATTGTTGCTAATTTTTCATATGTCAAATTAGTGATATCTTTGTCTATGTGCAAATCATTTGTCATCTAAATGGAACACAATCAAGCTTTGGTATCTTGGTTTGGATATGCTAGAGTTACCCATCTCTTCATATTTTGAGATATGTCACCCTTCTTTCATCATCATTGCAAGTTAAAACTTGTTTTATCCTTAAATCCCCTTTGTATCTATCATCATTTGTGGAATCTCAATGTGTATTCGTATGTCTTCCATTGGGGTTTTTGTTATCTACTTTCATTAGTTTTGTGTTTTCCTTCCTTTTTGTACTTTTGGGTAAAAAGTACACAAAAATCCTAAAAAACCCCATCATACGAGGGAGTTGCCCTCTCAAACGCAGAGTAAGATTGTGGCCTCACCATAATCTCTCCAATGGTTGGGATGGTTGTCATTTCTCTTCAGGTGAACAGGGTCAAGTTTGAAGGAGAATTCACAGTGACAAATATGTTTACCAACAAGTTGATAACAATTTTTGGCATGCTCAATGGGATTGAGAGTTGATTCTTAGTTTATTTTACACATTATATTATTGTTTTTTGGTGTGTACAACAATAGTTATATCCTTTTGAGGTGTTATACTCACACACTTGGCAAATTTGTAGCTTTGGTGAAGCAGAAAATAGTGTAGAACAACATATGAGAAGAGTACAAACAAGAGGGATTTTCATTCCTTTTATTTACTTGTAGTTGTCCCTACCTAGGAGGAAGGGAAGAACCACTTTAAAAACTATTGTTTACTCAAGAAGAACCCATTCTACCCCTTGTATGAGATTTTATTCTATTGTCCCGAGAAATAAAACACCACTGATTCCTATGGTTGCACAATGAATCAATATTTTGTGTTATTTAACTAAGGTAGGTCACAGAACTTAAACCTATACGATGGCATACTCATTGCCACCTTGAAGAGAATTCTATTTTTCACTAGTGAAGACCAAACAATTCTCATTGAGCATATAAAAGATGTCGCTAACCTTTATGCAATTCACCATATTACTGAAGAGAACATTGCAATCAAATTGTTAGCAACATCCTTCAAAGAAAAAGCCTTACAATGGTACAAGGGCTTAAGAGTGATCTCAATAAATACTTGGTATTAGTTGGGTGATTAGTTATATCTAGGTATTTTGAAGACAAATTAAATCATTTGTCTTTGGTAGAGTAGCTAACCACTATTAAGAGGGCTCCTCGTGAGCACATGGAAGATTTGAACTTCTATTTACAAAAGACATGGGAAAAGATTCCTCAAGTGGTAAGGCCTTCTTCTGAGAATGCATTTTTGCATTATTTGAGGACTTTAAATAGTGACATTTTAGTCACGATACAATCTATGGGTGTTGCTACCTTACCAAATGCATACACCATTGCAACAAGATCTCATACAAGCTAGTAAAATTGCCCCCAGGCCATCTATGCCCTTTTTTCCCAAAAGAATAGCCACCTACACCTATGCAAATACCCCCCATAGCTATTGTCCCTACTTTACTAGCAACAAACAAATAACCTATTACCCAAGAAAATACCCTTCTAGCTCAATATTTTGGGATGTAGGAGATGAAAAGCCTATTGCAATATTTTGGGAATGAAATTGTAAATCTTAAAAGGTAGCAAAATCAAAATATAAGACCTTATCCACATTCATAACAACCATAGTACCAACATAATCAGTCTAATAGGCCCCCATATTAGTCCAATAATCAAGGGAAACATCAATCTCTTAATGCGAGGCCTTACTAAGCTTACAATCCTAATGTTTTCAACTCTTCAAGAGAGTTAGTACCTATGCAAAATAACTAAGCCCAAGATTATGAGTGGTGTTCCCCATGTAACCAGCCTCATAACCAAAACACTTGTGTAAATGGAGTGATCAATCAAGCTCTAATGGTGTAGAATAACCCAACTTTGCAACCAAATGTGTCCCATGATGCACCTATCTAGCCACAAGAAGATCAACAAAATGAAACAACTCTATTGAATTGTCAAGGTGAAGATTTTTGTGGGGTAAATCAGACTTATACTTCAATTCTAGCTAGTAAAAGAGTTGTTTGTTAAACACACCCCAAGACTAAGAGGGAGAGTGAATCAACCATGGATGAAAACTTAAAACTTTATAGAACAACTTAATTTCAACTATAAACCTTTAATTTGATTGTAATACCCTAAAAATGGTCATCTAAACCATGGGCCCCTAATCTCGACAACATCACCAAGGTCCTAACCAAAGGCACTTAAAATTAATCTTGAGCAAACAATTAATTTCTTATATCATCAATGTCACATGACAAATTAATCACTCTAAATTAATGAAATGTTTATTTAATTAATTGATCATTTCAAGTAAATCATTTTTAAACAAATATCTCATTTATTTTATTAAATAACCTAGTATATTTAATTAAATAAATCAATTTTCCATTAAATCATCAAAAAAGGAATTAATTGGAAAAAAGAATTTAAAATTGAGAAAAGAAATCAAATGGAGATAATCTTGAAAATCAAATTAAAATTTGAAAAAACCTCAGAAAAGCAATTAAAATAATTAAATCTTAAAATTGAATAAAATAGAGAATAAATCAGTTTTTTATGATTTTATCTTAATTTTAGTTCAATTTCCTTTAAAACTAAGAAAAGCAGCCAATCACATCAATTCACCTGGATTGTGCTTCTTCTTGGAAAATCTTGACCGCTCATCATCATTTGATCCCAGTTGTTGGTTTCTTTCTGAATTTTCTATAAATTCATACTCTCATTTCCTAATCAAAGAGATCCTAGAGAATATATTGTTATAATGTTGTTTTTGCTCTAGGTTCATTAAGGTTTCATATTGAGAATATTTGCATATTAGTTATTTCATATTTGTCAAATCATTTAGCTTAATATTTATTCATAGCTTAATCATGTTAGCCTAATATTCATTAATCTTGCATATCTTGCATTTATCTAGCTTAATCTTGCATCCATTTAGCTCAATTTCATACTCATATAGATTAAATCCTTCGTTTAGATGTTGTCTAGTCACTAGTATTACATATGGAAATATGAGAGCAAGACTAAACTCGCATCTACTAGAAGGCAATAGGTCGCTTTGTGATGGTTTATTGTTCATTGTTGATTGATTTACTAACCATGCATCTAATGACTTAATTGAAGTGTTGTGTACTCCAGATACAAATACGATCCACTTTTCACACACATTTTTGGCGCCACCATGGGGCTTGAGAATTTCATTTTTGGCCTTGCAAGATCTTTATTTTATTTTTCAGATTTTCCGTATAGTCTCTACAAAAGGTCGTACAATTTTCTACAACATACAGGACGAGTTCTGCAATTTGTCGTTTGGCTCTATGGGAGTCATCGTACGGGTAACTAATTTTGTCGTTTTCTTCTAGGATTACTCGTTCGGTTCAGTGAGAATTCTCGTATGGCTAGGTGAGAATACTCGTATGAGTTAATGTTCTGTCGTATGAAAAACAGAGAGTTTTGTTTAAGAGTTTTCTTAAAATTAGGCTTGTGGCATTTCATCTTCTCTTCTCTCTTTCTTATACTTTAAGTTATATTCCATATATATTGTCAGGATGTTTGAGAGGGGTTTTGAACCTCCGGGAGTTATAATGCAAAATCTAGTTTTTGGAAGATCTTCCAAATTTCAGACAGTCAAATTTCAGGGCATTTCAGCATTAGGAGTGAAAAATTTGTAACTGAGATTTGAAATTAGGCTTTTGGAAGCCCACCAAGAGATTTGATATTTCACTAACTTTTTCTTCTTGCAGGTTTCTAACAGTTTCTTGCAGGTTGGAGGAGTTAGATTAGGATGTTTTGAAAAATAAATTACTTTTTAGAGTTTTTCTTGAATTAAATTTTTATGATACTGACGCTAACCCTAAATTGTCTTCTGTCTGCCTAAGATTTTCACAGCCTAACCAGTTTCTTGCAAAATGCTTGTCAAACAATTTATCAATCAAACATATGCATGTCAAAGAATCAAAAACAACATGACTACTAATGCATTGGTTTTGCAGGTTGCCTAAAGAGAATCGACCAAACATCGTGTATTTTTTAAATTCATTTTTAGGCACTTAAATTGCTATCTGGTTAATGAACAAATCTGCCTTTTGTGTTTTAAGAAAACTCTAAGAGGTAGGAGAGTATGCTCTTGTCTTTTAAAGACAATCAGAAATCCAGACCCTTGAGGCTTTTTCTAAATTTGAAGATTTGTGTACCTTTAGCGGGCTTGTCACGGTGGGAAAAAGTAATCACCCTATGAGAACGACCCAAGTGAGTACAGCTGGACCTGAGCATTCCAACTCACTATAATAAATAGGCCTCTGGTGATTAAAGTCTAGGAGGACGGGATTATTTGAGTTTTCTCTTTGAGATCTCTCATATCGAGCATTTTGTAGGGCCTCGCGGTCTCAATCACATTTACGTGACTACAGCTTATTTCGGTACCTTGTCGAGCTATAGGCCTCAATATGCTTGCGTGACTTCAAGGGGTAATTTTGAACGGAACTCCTGACTAAGAACTATAAGATAGAAGCTACTCGATTCACCTCTGAAAGGGGGATAATCTTTGTGCGAGAGAGATAGTAACTCTCCCAAGACACTTGCCATATCATGCCCCCATTAGCATTTGGAGTCGGCTAATACAGCATTAAGAATCCATTGCGTGAGACTCAACAGTCGTATTCTGATTAGCTATTGGGTGTGTACCTAAGTCTGCAAGAAAAGGTTTTCTCCTCTAAGCCAACTTTTGTAAGGTTAGCGTGTTGTGCTTAAAAGTTATTATACATCTTGCGTGTTTACTGTGTTTTCATCCCTAAAACTAAAACTGAAATACTGAAACTGGAGAAAACAAATCAACAACTCAGTGATCAAGACTATGTCTATGTCCAAAAATTGGTCTCTGTCAGACGTCAAATCTCTGTTTGTGTCAGAATCTTGTCTTTTTCCAATCCTTTATCATACGAGTCTACTAAATTATCGTTTGGCTACATACCTATTGTCGTACGAGTCTACGCTGGTCTTGTCAGTTTATCATGTGGCTTTGTTAAAGTTGTCGTCTGAGTATACAGAATTGTCGTTCTATTGTTGAAGAATTGTCGTCTGGCCCTTAGCATACTGTCGTACAAATAACTATCATACTCAATAGATTATCATCTGGAGGTCATTAAACTGTCATGCGAGTTTAGGCAGCAACTCGTACGAGAAACTGCCTATGTCGTCTAAGAGCTGATAAATTATCATTTGGGTCTTAAAACTTTGTCTTACAAATTCCTAATTTTGTCAATCCAGAAACTTGTCTGTCTACACACTTTTCCAGAACAGTCAAACTTGCCTAATCAGTCTACAACGAGCATAAAATTGGTCATCATAATTCTAAGCATAAACAATCTCGATAGTGTACCCCTATCGTTGTGTTGCATGATTTTATCGATCATCTTTCAGCTAGTTCAATCAACTACTTATCAAACTTAAGTTACTTTGATCACGTCTTATATAGGATAAATCGTTCCTGAAACCAGACTGAGTCTTAGTCACTTCTCTTAAATCAAACGAAGTTACTTAGATCACGTCTTATACAGGATAGATCAGTCCTGAAACCAAACTGAGTCTTAGTCACTTCTCTAAAATTACTATGTCAAACGAACAACTAGCTTCAATTTGATCTTGACTTCTGCATCACATCTAGCTCTCGATCTCGTTGGTTGTAAATGCCTATTCAAACCAAAAGCTCTTCTAAAAATTCTGACAAGAGTAAGAATCCCATGGCTGCCTTAGCTCAACAAATTCAAGATCTCAAGAGAAAAATATATGAAATTCAAGCCCAACAACAAGATTCAATGACCCCTCTTGAGATAAAATTACATGATATCAAGAACACTAGACTTCAAGAAATTCTAAAAACATTATACAAGGTGGAACAAAAAATAATTGAAAATCAAAAGTCAAATCTCATACAAGATCACAAGACATCTTCACCAAGACAAAAAGACATCTATCCCCTAGATAGACAGTTTACACCTTTAGGAAAATCTATTGAGTCAGCTTTGGAAGAGCTTGTAAGGAACAATCTTATCATATTGCCTGAAAAAACCACATGGGGATGTGAAATTTTGAGTAATTACTGTGCATATCATAGGCGTAACAAACATAAGACTTCAATGTGCATGAAATTAAAACATAAAATTCAAGACCTTCTTGATGATGGTGTTATTGAAATTGAAGATCATAATAATTCACCTAAAGAGAAACTAGATGTCATTACCAAGCATGATCAAAATTATGAACCTGTGCCTAGCAATGGCCCATATGTAGCCTCCATCTCTTCCATTATGCCTCCCTATCCTAAGGCTTCTCAACAACAATCCATATCATATCCCTCAAATAATGAAACTAATGATGAAATTTTTCATGTTGACCCTCAAGGGCTATCTCAAGGGCCATCCCATCCAATGGTTGAAAAGGATTTTACCTCCCTATAATCCCATGATGATCCCATTATACCTTTCCATTTCTTCCAAGATGATCTCCTTCCATCTCAAGAGAAAAACATCCTTCCTAAGCAAGATCATGATGCCTCTTCGACCTTTCCAGATGATCTTATTCAAAATGAAGAGTCAAACACCCTTCCTACTCTATCCAATGGTCCTCTTCCATGTCAAGATCAAATTATACCTTCATCTCCTTGTCATAATCCTCCCTATTCGCCTCAAGGATCTATCATGCCTACAAATCCCTCTCATGATCCTACAAGTCAAAATATTTATAGATGCAAAGAGGTAGACCTTCACAAGCAAGAACCTCTCCATGCTAAAGAAACTATTAAGAGTCATGGTCTCAGTGACATTCCTCAAGATGGTGGTATCCTTAGTAAACCAAAATCCAAGTACACGCCTTCCCCTTCATCTCCTCCATCCATTTTAGGACCCTATATCCCTCCATCCCTTATGCAGGATCAACAAAGGCATACATCTTCGAGTACCTTCCATCCATCCAAAATACCCCCATATCATTCATATCAACCTACACATTCTTTTCTTTCTCCAAGCAATTTGGATTCTAAACATAAAAGTCATAAGTCAAGTAATCCACATGTATTCAAGGATCAACATGTCCCATCTAATCGACATGTCAAAACAAAGCAAAATATGATCCAAAAAGAAGAAGAAAAATCTAAAAGGACACAAAGGCTCACTGAGAAAAAGAAAGCAAAGTAAAAATCTATATGGGTTCCTAAGGCACTTGTATAAGCAATGTGTTCCAAGAAACCGCAAAAGCATGAAAAATCAAAAACCATGTGGATCCCTAAGCGTCTCCTTGAAGCACAATGGTCTAAAGAAAAATCCAAATCAACAACCAAGATTGTTTTTCCTCCATCCAAACCTTCCAAATCTATTTCTCCATCACCTCCTTCATCCATTTTTGATCCTTATGTCCCAAAATCCCTGGTTGTTCCTCCATCCAAATCTCAAAATCTGAGATCCACTTTTCCTCCATCAATCCACCATCCCTCAAGATGTGTGCCAATGGTGATTTTGCAAACGTTTCCATTTTCTCATGCACCAAAATTTCAATATTTGGTCCATTACCCAACACCTCTTTTTCATCCTTCCATACCCCTTATCCAATCCTTTGCATAAGACTTTACCCTAGTTTCATCACAAAATCTAAAAACTAAGGAAATCAACATTGGAGATGCTGGACATGTACACTTAGTTGAGTCTTTCTTGGAAAGACATATTTATGTTAGACCAATGAACTACCTACACAAAACTCCCCGACCCTATGAACAACATGCACCTTAAACGATATTATATCTAAGGGTTGGGTTAGTTTAGCATTTTCTTTCTACACTGCATATCATTTTTTAAAAGCATTGCATCACATATAGTTTCTTTTTCAAATGCATCTCATTCATACAATTTTTGCATTTGCATATAGTAGCATTAATAAAACAAGGCAATTGTCCAAGTTTATCATTTGTTTGCATTCAAGACAAACAAGGGTCGTCTCCTTAGATATTTGGACATTAAGTCTTTGAGGTCATAAGGTCATTCATTTTCAACATTACCCTGTGACGATGCTTTACTTATGGTTGGGTAATGATTTCACTATTTGAGACTTGTTAACCCAAAATCTATCGATTGTTATATCTCAAACACATTAATAAAATCTCTAATTCATTCTAGACACCTAGCTGATCATATGACTAGTGAAAAATCTAAAATTTTACTTCAGTGTTGTTGTAATTGTCACACCCAAGTAGGTTTCATTACTTACAAGTCAAGGCAAGAAAAAATAAAAAATAAAAAGTGTTATGCCAAATATTCATCTCAAGGCAAAAGAGAAATGATATATAACCGAAATATCACGCATGCAGATGTGAAAAAAAGGCTTGACTATGGGAACATGTGAGTAACTCTATTAGGGCTATGAACACCTACTGGCAATGGAGCAATATTCGCGAGATTACAGTCTATAACTGCGTTGGAGCTCTAAAAGCTTGCTGGTAGTGAGGCTCTATTCGGGATTCTTTTGAAGTTAGGATAATCCACGTAGCTAGTCATATAGGATGCTAAGGATCTTTAGTGAACACAAGAGCGGGAATTAACTCATTTGCACTCACATGGGCAAAAGAAGGTCAAAGTTTCAAGAACCAATGGGGAATTTTTTCGCGTCTCCATTTGTAAATCCTAGTCACTAAGTGTGTTAATTTGGATATTCCAAGGGACCTTAAGGATAGATTGACCACTTATCTATGAAATATTTTGTACATCCAATTCAATTGGTGTAGTACGAAGTGCTAAACAAACACGGTCATTCTTGTTCAAATAGGAAATGAATCTTCATCATGCATATTGCATTAACATAGGTCATATCAAAAATTCATTGTCTCCACATTCATTTTGCAAATCATCATGTCATATAGGTCTGCATACTGGGGGCATAGCTAAGAAAATCATAAAATATCCTCAACAAAATCCTAAAAATAAAAAACTCACTAAATCAAAAAAACTGAAAAAATCAAAGAAAGAAAGCATAGACCATCCTTCAAGACAAATCAACCACGGACAAACTATCAAAGTTTGCAATCATACTTATCGCATGTCTTGTTAATCAATCTATCAAACTCTATCAAACCTCAACATGTCTTATACAAGGAAGGGTACACTCGAAACCAAATAGATCGGTCTTATACGGGGTACTTACTCTTTGAAACCAGACATTCCTATCAATGATCACACAAATCAAAACATGACATAGATCAGTATGGCTGCTAGATTTTATCCAAGTTCATCTTATCTCCTATACTGAAGTGCTACATCTATGCTTTCGCTTGTAAATATATTGTAGTCGCTTTTCTGATATCCTTGTTCTTTTGGAACCCTCATGGCTTGAAACTGATCAATGTCCTAGTCTTAGGGTAATCAAGTGATCAATTTACATGTCCTAAGTAATTCAACCAAGTCATCTTTCTGTTGGTAGTACCAGGTCATCCAATATGAGTCAGTCACCTGTCTCCTAACTACTGAAGAGTTTTATCACTGAGTAAACAAGCAAAACAAGCCTACTGAAAACAATCACTAAACTGTTTGAGATATGATTGAAATTTTTCTTTGTGTGTTGTCTTTTAAATTGGTTTTCGATTATTATTCCCTCTGAGTAACTCAAGGAAGTCTATCTTGAATAAGAGGGGCAAGGATTGGGGGCATAATACTTTTCTTTGTTTTATGCTTGTAGGAATGATTTTGATGATCTGGAAACATCTATTCAGCTGGGTGTATGTGATAAGTGCCTTCACATCAAGGTGAAATCGCCACACATACCTTGACTCCACTTATTTGTATGCCACAGGGAGGTTGGAGTCACTTCTTTGTCTGTTTGAGGGAATTTTTTTAATGTGCAATCCAGATGCATGTGTAATTTGTCCAAGGATATGAACGAAAAAAGGGTCATTGTGGACAAGATAATTAATATTGTATATGAAAAGAAAGGAACTCTATGTTGCCTATTGTATTTGTAAAACGCTCAGTGATGAAAATTAAGCATACCAAATCCAGTGACTAGGTATAGGTTGCATTCATTCTAAATTTTATGCATTTCGAGTGATTTCAGCTTGATAACAATGATCTCTTTATCTTTTGAATGAGAGTTTGAAGCAATCGTCATTTCTTAGCTAAGTGGTCTCTTTTTCATCATCATTTCTTTGATCGAGTACTTGTGTATTGAGATGTTATCTGGATACATGAGTATCTTATATAGATCCATGCATTTCATATATTTATTAACATTCATATTATTGCATGAAAAAATAAACATTTGCATTACTAGTTACTCATTTTCATCATTTATTTGCATATAAAAAAGAAACAAAAAAACAAACATCCATATTCATCTTTATTGCATACATCCATACTGAAAAGATATGCATACATATAGAATAAAGCATATAGAAAGACATCTCATAATCAATCAACACAAGTATGATGAAATCAAATCGAGAGCTCGTATATATCATCATAATCTCAGTATCTCAGAGTACAAATGATATCCACTATCATATACAATGTCTCATCAGAGCAAGAATCGTATATGCTATAAAAATGGGGTATATAAAAAAAATCTAGGAGATATATTAAAGCTAGCTCTCTGCCTCTCCCTCATTGCTAGGTGGAGGAGGTGGTGCCTGTTGACTGATGTCTTGTCTGGGTGCCCTATCTCCCTCAGATCGAGCCATATACTGAGAATACAGAACAACCTATTGCACTACTGGGACCGCTACACTATAAGTTGTGACATAATAGGCTGCACAACTCGTCTGATGCAAAACCTCTCATTGAAGAGCATCACGCTCTGCTCTGATCTCTACAAGTTGTCGATCTCGCTCTGCAAGCTGCGTCTATGCCACTATCAACTGTGAATGCAAACCTGTCAACCTCGATCTCAAAGACCGTACTACGTCTAGTACTCCCTACTCTCTCCCAGCCTCTCCCTCTCCGCCTCCCTGCTCATCTCTCTGCTGCCTAACCTGCCTAGGAGTTTCTCTGTCCTCCTCACCTCCACCCTCTGCTACCCTGGCACCACTAGCCTCAACCCCAACAACTCCTAAAGATCCACTCTCCCCTCTTTGTCATTGTCTAGCTCCAGCTGGTACCCTGCTGCTACTAGCACCAGGATCACCTCCTACCCACCTAGGTACATCTGCTCTCTGTCCCTGCACCTTCCCTCACCCTTGTACCTAACCTAGTACTAATGCTTATGCTGGTGCCTCATCCTCAGCCTCCTCTATAAGAGGTGCATGCTCTCTCGGATCTGTAAATCGAGGGAATGGATGTCTATGAAACCAATCTCTGTACTGGGGCAATGCTCCCACATCTGCAACATCCTCTAGATAATCCCATCTCTGCAGCTATAAACCCGCTAACTCCTGCATTCTCAGTGCATATGATAACCTCGGTGCCCATCCTCATCTCTCCTCCTCTCCGTATCGGGCATAGGCTGTGAACTCCTGGGATATACCATGTGGTCTCCCATACTACCTCATCACCCTAGATAATACAAATCACTCAATGATAGACACTAATCTGCCAATGAGAGGTTGAGTCATGAACATGTCCTTCCTCTGGGCTCTCCAAACGTCCCACAGCTCTAGACCCCTATACGGTCTCCATACTACGGCAATCAAATCATCCAACTGCCTCCTCCAATAGTCAGTCTTGCCCAGATGAGGCTGAGTAACATAACCTAAATAACAATAAACAATAGGTTGGTGCGCCTCTCTAGAATCATCTACTATAGGTCTACATACTAGGATGTGCTCCCATGCCCATATCTGTAACACTAAAACACCTATTGCCATGCTCTTCCCCTCCCGATACACAATCTCATGCATCTCATGATACATATGGGCAAGCACGCATGATCCCCATCCTAATCTCACAAGATGAGTCAACAACCTCTCAAGCATTTTGGCCCAACTATAAAGAAAATCATGATGTCCTCTATCAAGCATAACAAAACAACCGATAATACTTGCTAAAACGCATGCCAACGGATACTGCTCACCATATCTACTCATCAAATCATCCCAAGTAATGGTGCGCTCAAGAATATTCTCATCATGGAATATCCGTCTCAATGTTAAAACACTCGGTCGCTGAGTAGAATCATAATCAACCTTGTCTCCAACAAACGGAATCCTTAGAATCCTGTATACATCCTTCGGTGTAATCGTCATCTCCCCAACTGGTAGATGGAAGGTATTATGCTCTGAATGAAAACGCTCTACTAACGCAGTCAACATCCCATGATTCACATGGATATTAGGCATCTATAGAAGGTATCCAAACCCACACAAATCAATATGTGCTCTATCTGCATCTGATAACCCACGGACTAGCCTCATCATCGCTAGATATACACAATGAAACAGGATATCCGACAACTGAATCTGCAAAATCAAACATACAAATTGTCAGCACGAGATCCAAATTGCACTAAAAATATGTTAAAAATGCTCGTGAATCCAAATATACAAAATGCAAAACCAAAAATTGATGTTTAGACCCTAAAAAATGCTTGTTGTTTTTCATACAAGTTTTCCTAGACACGCAGAAACTCGTACGAGTAAAGTTTACACTCCGCACGAGTAAACATCCCCATACAACAAAACATAACTTATCGCACGATACAATGGGCAACCAAGAACAATCTCGTACAAGTCATGGGACTAAACCAGATGACAAAACTTATATGCTCAAACGACAAAACAAAAGATGCACAGTTTTTCGAACGAGAAATGGTGTTAACCCGCACGACAAAACAATGCACACGACTTCGAACCGAAAATAAAATGCAAAAAATCAACAAAAATTCAAAATTTAAGAAATGCAAAGGCTTAAGATTGATCACTTACCGCTAGGTCGTAGTTCTGCGGTTGATTATGTCATCTTTGGCACTCAAATCGATGCTCCTGGATCAAAATAGCCATTTTTCTTTGCAAAGGGCTTTTCAAATTTCAAACTATAAGAGGTAAAAATGAAATGAAAATGACACATGAACCCCTTATATAGCCCAAACCCTAATTTTCAAACTTGCTCCAATGGACGTAAAACTTATATCCTAAGCTAAATCGACTGTCCTGAGTCCACTTTCAGGATCGAAATCAAAATCTGACGTCAATTATCTAGTCAAAATTTTACGACGTTGACCACTTAGCACTTTCATCCTCAAGTCAATTTTCGAATCATTTTGCACTCAATCTTAAATCTCATTTTAATTCTCAAATCAACTCTGATCTTAATCTTCAACATCACTCTTCGTGCTCAAATAATTATCTTTATTACCTCGCTATCTTTCGATTTCTCTCCTGAGGGGGCATACTCATAACACCTTTTTAGTAATCATCATCAAAAGGAGAATTTTTTTAAAATCTTCATCTAAAGTCGAGCAAAAATCTTTTCAAATCAATTGAACCTCATTACTAGGGGCATCTTAACTAAATCACGTTGTATCAAGTTGAGATTCTTCAATGTCAAATAAAGCTATCTCTAGGGGCATATCAATCTTCAAAATTGATGTTCAGTTTTCAATCACATTAAATCAAGTTGGACATTTTCTCTTGCTAATTGATTCTTGTTCAATCAAGTTCAGAATCGGTTTCATCGCTTTTCTCAGTTGATTCTTGTTCAATAAAGTTTGGAATCGGTTGTGTCTCTCACTCTATCTAGTTCAATCAAGTTCTAGATTGATGCTTGTTTCTTGATCAATCAAGTTCAAGAACGATATCTCGCTCTTTGTCGGTCCTTGTTCAATCAAGTTCAGGATCGGTATCGTTTTAATCAACTGTGTTCAGTTCCATCGCTTCAAATCAAGTTGAATATCTCTCTTCATCGGTTTGTGATCCATCAAGTTCAGAATTGATATCTATTTGACATCAACTATTCTTTGAACCAATGCATTGCCCGCACATTAATTCAAAAAGGGGCAAATGTAATACCCTAAAAATGGTCATCTAAACCATGGTCCCCTAATCTCGACAACATCACCAAGGTCCTAATCTCATTTATTTTATTAAATATCCTAGTATATTTAATTAAATAAATCAATTTGCCATTAAATCATCAAAAAGGGGGTTAATTGGAAAAAAGAATTAAAATTTGAGAAAAGAAATCAAATTAAAAAATTTAAAAAATCTCAGAAAAGCAATTAAAACAATTAAATCTTAAGATTGAATAAAATAGAGAATAAATCAGTTTTTTCTGATTTTATCTTAATTTTAGTTCAATTTCCTTTAAAACTAAGAAAAGCGGCCAATCACATCAATTCACCTGGATTGTGCTTCTTCTTGGAAAATATTGACCTCTCATCATCATTTGATCTCAGCCATTGGTTTCTTTCTAAATTTTCTATAAATTCAGGCTCTCATTTCCTAATCAAAGAGATCCTGGAGAATATATTGTTATCATGTTGTTTTTGCTCTAGGTTCATTAAGCTTTCATATTGAGAATATTTGCATATTAGTTATTGCATATTTGTTAAATCATTTAGCTTAATATTTATTCATAGATTAATCATGTTAGCCTAATATTCATTAATCTTGCATATCTTGCATTTATCTAGCTTAATATTTCATCCATTTAGCTCAATTTCATACTCATATAGATTAAATCCTTCGTTTAGATGTTGTCTAGTCACTCGTATTGCATATGGAAATCTAAGAGAAAGACTAAACTCGCATCTACTAGAAGGCAATAGGTCACTTTGTGATGACTTATTGTTCATTGTTGATTGATTTACTAACCATGCATCTAATGACTTAATTGAGGTGTTGTGTATTCCAGATACAAATACGATCCACTTTTCACACATGCAAAATAACTTACTTAGCCCAATATTATGAGTGGTGTTTCCCATGTAACCAGCCTCATAACCAAAACACTTGTGTAAATGGAGTGATCAATCAAGCTCTAATGGTGTAAAATAACCCAACTTTGCAACCAAATGTGTCCCATGAAGCACCTATCTAGCCACAAGAAGATCAAAAAAATGAAACAACTCTATTGAATTGGCAAGGTGAAGATTTTTGTGGGGTAAATCAGACATATACTTCAATTCTAGCTAGTAAAAGAGTTGTTTGTTAAACACACCCCAAGACTAAGAGGGAGAATGAATCAACCATGGATGAAAACTTAAAACTTTATAGAACAACTTAATTTCAACTATAAACCTTTAATTTGATGAGTAGAAAAGAAAGATAAAGTAATGAACACATGTGCAAGAGAACACTAGATTTATGTGGAAAACACAAGAAGGGAAAAACCATGATGAGAATCAACTCACACTATATGTACAATATTTAATTTGTTTTAAGGATCACTTCTCCTAGGACTTGCAAGTTAAGGTTTACTACCTTGAGTCAAGATACAAAGGAATTGTTGAGGATATTCACTATCTCCAAGCAAGATACATGAAAATATGGTTTACAATGAGAAATCCTTCAATATCATTGCATCCAACAATCTCCCTAAAATGTAGCTTCTCTTGACTCACTTCCTCAAGCAACCATTTGGCAATTCAACTCCAACACTTTCACTGCATGCTCTTTCTACTTCACATTCATATATTTTTCAATCCACTCTAATCAGAACCCCTTTCAATTGATTTTAGCTTCTCTATATACCATCTCCAAGACCTTAAAACATCAAATAGGTCAGCCAAAATAGGGGACAAGGAATTATCCCACTAACTTGGCCACAAAATAGAATCGATGTTAAAGTGGTCCAATATAGGAGATAGAGGGGACCTAAAAACATCTTATTACATCTTTCAATGCAATCCCAAAAATCACATATGCTAGCGCACATCCTTCCAAGTCAGTAACAAGGTAACTTGCAAATAAAACTGTGTAGCACATAACTAGTCACCCCAAACCATATCTTCCAAATAGAATTATATAATGTATATCCCCACAAGGCATAGTAGGACTCAAAAGATACTCAACATAATCTCTAATATATGTCCAAATCCTCAAAAGTATAACACAAGAAAAAGAACAAGCCACGTAAGCCATATAATTAAAAGTCACCCTGAAAACCAACACCAAATAATATGTACCACCAAAAAGATAAACTATTGTCATGTGGACCACATATAGACATCCCTCGAGAGTCCACCAACACTTCCAAATACTTATTTCACACATTTATACAAAAACAAACTGGTGCAACCAAACTAATACAAGCTATTCATACCTTGATGCCTAGACAACACAATCATGAAACTGAACATCAAAAATCATACTTGTGGAACGCCTCATCACCTAAAAGATGAATTGAGACACTACACAAACATTGTAAGCACATCCCCAAGCCACAACAATAAAAATAATAATATGAGAAATGTGAAGCATTTAATAGACAAATCCTAACAAACCATCAACCTACCAACATACTGCAATAACCAAACACATCTTCTGAAAAACCAAGGGCATGAAAATATAGGAATGCAGTGTTCCTAAAATATAGAAATTATATCCAAAACCAGAAAGGCCACATCTACAAATGCAGATGAATCCAAAGAATTCTTCCATATTGGCTTCATCATACTTTCCTACATTCACACACTTCATCAACCTACAACAATTAGAATATCCTTTTAACATTATTTTCTCACTTAGGAGCATCAAGAAATATACTATAACAACTTGTAGTGTGCCTGAGATCATCAATAGAACATCACTTCATCATCATGCTTCTAATTCTCATATTAATATGATATCATCGTGATACAATCTTCTACCATCCATAAGCTTCAACACCATCACTGAATCATCACAAGTATCAATACAACATATTGAGTGTAGACATAAAGCACCAAGAAGGTGGACTTGCACAACCAAGAACATCTTTAACCAACATCCATCTACATTCTACATAAATGTCAAGACTTTACAACAATCTCCCCATATTCTAACAGTCACAACACAACACTAAGCATATCGTCAATGACACCACACAAGCTGAGGGTTGACATCAATGACAACAATTGACAACACTATCAATATAGGACAGCAAACTAACAAAGGTCCTCTTCAAGAACACCAAGTGCTTAATATAATAAGATTTTGCATGATTTTTATGCAGGAGTTATTGGTGGACATTTCTCACCAAGATAAACAACATTAAAGGTCATGAGGGTAGGCTATTATTGGCCTATTTTGTTGAAGTATTCACACTCATAGGTAATGAAATGTAAGGAGTGTGTCATATTTGTAGGAATAGAAAGGTTAGCAGCTCTCCCTTTCCAACTCATTCAAGTTGAACAACCATTTATGAAGTAGGGTTTAGACTTCAATAGAGTAATTAACCAGCCTTAAAATGTTGGCCACAAGTGGGTTCTCACAGTCACTAATTATTTTACCAAATGGACAAAGGTTGTAGCATTTAAGGAGGCAAGTGAGACTGTTGTTCTAAATTTCTATGAAGACCTAATCACAAGGTTTGGTATTCCTAAACCTATTGTTTTAGGTAATGCTTTGGCTTTTTTAGAAGCAATAATAAGTGATTGTGTTTATAGGAATGGTGTTTATTTGAATAATTCTTCTAACTATTAGCCTCAAGGTGATGCTCAAGTAGAGTCTAAAACCAAGAACCTTCTAAGGATCATCAAGAGAACAACTGAGGATAATCAAAGAGCATGGCATACTAAATTGAAATCAGCTCTATGGACTAATAGGATAACCCCAAAAAGGTCTATAGGATATTCACCTTGTATGTTGGTCTATGGAAAGGAGGCTCACTTGAGCTTCTAGTTCTTGATCTAAGCAATCAACTTAATACATGGTGAAATAACAACCAATGGTAGCAAAGTTGCCATAGTTGGCTAAGTTAGAAGAAATAATAAATGAGGCTAATGAAGAAGATGAAGGTCCACAAGAACAAACGAGGAGGTATTTTGACAAGAGAGTAGCCCTTGAGAACTTTAAAGAAGGTGATGCAGTCTTAAAGTGGGACAATTTTAAGAAAAAACCTAAGAAACATTCCAAGTTTGATGCATTTTGGAGTGGACCACGTATAATTTTTGAGTGGTCAAATAAGTTTTTTAGCACATGTTTTGTCTATTTTTCCTTTTCTCCAAGCGTTGAAGCAAATTATTTTTAATTTTGAGATAGCTATAGTTGAAGTTTCAATCTAGTTTTCTTATTGTTTAGGAGTCATAATAGCAGTGTCCAAATTTATATTTTTATTGTTTCAGGTCTTTGTGACACTATACCCCAATAGATTTCATCTAGGCAGCTGGTCCTAGAAGTTTTAGGGAAAAACTCAAGCAAAGGTCACCACAAATGTTGCCCATTTTTTGCATTTTATGCTTTTTTGGGTTTATTTTTTGTCATTTTTTGTCATCTTTCCAATATGCTTAGAAGTTATCTTGGTTTATATGCTAAAAGGTGGTCTTTGTATAATTTTTGGCTATCCCATGCATTGTTTTTATTTTTCCCTTTGGTGGACTTAAGGTTGGAGTTTGTTTTTGCTTTAAAAAAATGAAGAAAAGTTGACCTTCATTTTAGCCACATAAAAGAAAAAGTGAGATAAATATTTTGAAAAAGGAAAATCAAGTCTCTTTGACTTGGTTTATCTAAGGTTTCTATTTTCCTCATTACTCCCAACAGTTGATGGGAAGCTACAATGGTGCGCATGGTTTTGATGGAGCGATGGAGTAGTTGTAGGTTCATGGTAGAAGTTGAAAGAGTCTTAAGGATTGTATTAAAGAGTTGGAATTCCATCATATATATGGTAGATCAAATGAATACCATGTTTGTTATTTTCTTCCACCATAATCTCTTATTATTAAGAATGATCCTTTATTTTCTATATAGTTGGTGCAAGTTATTCAGTATCTTCATGTGCCCCTATTTTTTGGAGAGTTCACTATAATCCTTGTATTAATAGTGAGGATTTTGCATTGAGTGTTAGTATGAAGTCCCTTTTTGTTTGGCTAGGTAGCAAAATTGGTAGGAAAATGATGAGAAGGCAACATTGAGATCGTGATTTGAGTATTTTTAGAAAATGTATTAGATGTTTAGAGGATATTTGCCTACAAAATCATAGGAAAAAACATTCCACCCATTGAGATCCTTAAGGAGACAATGATAGTCCCTTACAAAATAGAAAAATGAAAAATACGTATAGATTATCAAAAGGAGATCATGATCATAAAGAAAGCACAATTTATGACATTGGTATAATAGTTTCTAAGGAATGCAAGATTGGGCGATAGTCATGGTAAGACCAAATGAAGAAAAAAATGGGACAATCTAAGCATGGTCAATCTATAGAGTTCATCCATTAATTGGAAAAAATTATAGGTACTAATGTATGAAGGGGTTTCCATGGAAAATGAGTGAGTGTCAAATAAACAGTGTTATTCCTTCAATGAAAACACCATACATGTCAAATGATAGTGAATCCAGTTAACAGAGGTGCTACAAGCTTGGACATATGCAAGGACAAATTTGGATAGAAGCCATTTCTCTTCAAGATTTTAAATTATATCGTGAAGAAGAACATAATGACACCTACAAGATTGTTAATCATGAGAGAGCACAAGGGTTTGTGGTCTAGTTAGAGAAAATTAGAAGATTTATAAAGCACACAATGTCAATCCAAGCAAAGGTATAAATGCATAGAACAATGATATAAAGAGGAAAATTAGACATAGAAATTAACAAGATACTTAAAGGCGGGGATATATCACTTTGGAAACATTCAAAGGTAAATCATTGTCATAAATGACCATTATGCACATAAAAAGCTATTCCAATTTATTTCACCACTTATGATGGTAGGTCAATGAAACAGAGGATTATAGTAAGTGGGGAAAATTTTTAAGACATCTAAAAGTATAAGTAAAAGACAATGATTTTGTTTAGCACTATTAGGACGGAGGTCAAAGGAACATTGTTTTGCTTCACCAAGCTCACAATGGATAGTCAATAAATAAGAAAGTTCAACGCCTTATAAACAAGGTCAGGTATAGTGATCACATGATAAAGTCAAGTGTACAAGAAAATTAACAGTGTTAGGAATGTTGAACACAAAAGGCTACACATAGGATACCCTAAGAATGGAAGTTGAGAAATATTGTATGTCTTGTTGTTCAATAACAACTAGTTCAACTATGAAAGCATTAGTTGGAAAAGTTTATGTTGACTACAACAATTTAAAATATTATGGAAATAAAAGTCATGACTAATTAGAAGCAGTGTTAAATTGAAGTATCATGCATACCTTTTAAGACAAATGACTTCAAGGCACAATGGCGTTCCTCACTTGAAGAAGATATTACCACATTCATAAAGTTTGAATTGTCTTATCAATAGCATCAAGTTATTGAAAGAAGATCATACAAAGAATTTATATATAATTTAAGAGTTTAAAGACACTAGATGATATTCTATGATCACCAAAGTGTCAAAACGATAGGCCTTACAATGATCATGTTCTCAAATGTATACTCATGATATGTTGAAATATTTTGCAATCAAGTTCTTTTGTTTCACTAATGAATCAACTTCCAATTGAAGTGACAAGTTAAAAGAGTAAAAATATCTCTTTGAAAACATAATGATAAAGTATGATAATTGTGCTTCCAAGTGAAGATTATATAAGGTTCCCTAAGGTGAATGATGTACAACATATTGAACTAGTGAAAGGAGTGTTAATTTTTAGAATTGATTAGTTTTTTCATTGATGTCAAAGGTTTGCATACATGCCTTTTCCTTTAGCGATTGAACACTTAGAAAAAATATTAAGGCATCGAGAAAAGTTTGTAGTCGGTTTTGAAAGTTGGTTCAGGTTCCAACAAGGTTTCCCAACCTAGTTAGGATGTGGCGTCAGAGTTCACCACAGTTTTTTAACTTTGGTGTGGCCCAACACATTGATGTTAAGCGTAGCTAGGATGAGGCATTGGAGTCTGACATTAGGTTCCAAACTTGGTTTTAAAATTGGTCTCACGATCCAACATGGCAATGTTACACTCAGTTAGGATGGCACGTCAGAATTCAATACAAGTTTTATAACTCATCATAATGTCTACCTTTAGATTTGAAAGTTGAGCATCGGCTTCCAAACGTAGTCTTGAAAGCGATTTCAAAGTTTTCTTAGTTAGTATGGGTTGGCGGAGTCTGACAACATTTCCTAACTTATTTAGGATGGGGCAATGAGGTACACAAGTGTTTCCTAACTTGGTTAGGATCTGATGACAATTTCTGCAAATGCTTTTGTCATGTTTTTATGAATTGTCATTGAAATAAAGAAGAAAGAATAAGAAGCAACGTAAAGTACTTTAAAGTTCTTTTTCATGAATTCACATATTATAAAATTGGGCCCTTAACCCTAGGCACGCTCCTTTTTATTTTATTTTAATTAATTCTAATAATGTCCTAATTTCAATCTTCAAAGCACAATTTTGCATATCTAAACACCTTGGATTGACCTACCGTGTTGGATTTGACTTTTTATTCATGATATCTCACATCCCTAGAAAACTGGAAAAAAGTCGAACGGATCATGGTGCTATCACCATGGTCCCGTACTTTTTTCCCCAAATTTTCAAAGCTTAATTTGGCAGTATTATAATGTTCAAAACTCGCTTTGTATTAATTTTTATTAATTAAAAGTTTGCCTATTATCAAAATTAAAGTTAGGGTTTCATATATAAATACTTTTATTTCCCTCATTTGAGGATCCAAACCTAGAAATTGAAGGAGATCCTTGTGAAGTGAAAGTATGGGTTTTATGTGAAGTCTACAATCAAAAAGTTCATCATTTACCAAGTCTTCATCAACCTTTTTATCATTCATGGAATCTTTAGGAGATATTGAAGAATAATAAGGAGATCACCGACTGTTGATTGGCTTGTACCTCTCCTTAGGGTTTGGTATGGTTTCATGTTATTTTCATATCTCTATTTGAGTTTCAGATATACACATTATTAATTTTTAGATTTGTGTTATTGTGTTAGATCTACATTACATTTATGGTTTGAAGCATTTACATTACATTTATTTTAAGGTTTTTACTCAAAACATAGGATAGAACTCTAGTTTGCATTTTAGCTCATAGGAATCTTAAAAAGACATGAGACTCTAGGTCACACACACTTTTCAATACAATTTTGGCTATTTGTGGAGGTGGAAATCACCAAAAAGGGGGTTTGACTAAGGAAAACCCCTATATAGCTGCAAAAACACCATTTTTGAACTTGCAGGTATAGTTACAGGTTTTCATCGAAGTGAACTTCTAGAAGATCTCAGCAAACTATCACAGACCCATTACTAGAATTAGGACCTAGATATTAGGGACAAGGGTGCTTTGCACCCTAGTCCTCTAGGACCAGGGCATCCCATGCCCTGGTCCTCCTCAGTTAGCTCCAAATTTGGCATACAAGCCTCAAACAATCTCAAGTTTCAGAGTCTCGATTTGAATATCAGTTCAATTACTGAGACCAAGACGCCCAAAACCCTAGTCTTGCCATATCAAGCTCAATTTTCCATCACAAGTGCACACTAGATTCCCATTTATAGATCTATGGATTTTGTCTTAATTTTGTTTTTGTATCAAACTGTTATTGTTACTATTATAGCAGTTTAAATTCATCTTACTAGCTTAGTTTGGCGTTCTCCCACATTTGACACATTCCCTTTCATATCAATGAAGGAATAGAAACCCTAAAAGTATCCCTTGAATCTCTTCATAAGAGTTAGTCAAAGTGGATCACAAATTTAGGTTCTTTAATATTCCAATGTATGAATTAAAATGGGATTGGCCCTAAATCTACCTGATTCCATTTTCTTCCACCACATTTTGGTGAACCCAACCTTCTTACATTTATATTTTCTGATTAGATCTTATTATTTCATCTTTCTTTTGTATCAAAAACATAAAAAATCTCACAAATATTGTTATATGCATTGTGTGTTCTTAATTTTTACATTATTTTTATTTCAAACATGTCCGATCTTTATTTGCAAGATTTTCGTTCGTATGATAATGCATTTTCTTATGATGATTATACATTCAATAAGGGGGTTCACCATGATGGAAAGATTGGCCCATATAAAGGCTCTACATTGGTTGTTTGATAGGTTTGGTGGGAGGATTTAGTCATGAAGGTAGTTATAAATTTCTTTGTACCAAAGGGAATCGAGACCAACAATGTCAAATATGAGTTCAAATTTGAGAACATCAAAAGTGAGAATCTAAAGTTGTTTCACCAAAAACTCACATTCTTATATGTTTTGAGGCATGTTACATAGAGATTTGATGGTAGCCATAACGTCAATTACTTTATTTTGTTCTTTAGGAATATGATTGAAGAGAATGACATAAAAATATTTCTTAAACCTATCGACCATCCTCTTCTAGGTCATAAGTTTTTCATCCTTTCTCATGTAGTCATCATTGACTTGTTAGACAAGCAACTAAGAATCACCATAGACATGTAGGTTCCTAATTTTCCATTTGATGGCATTTTAAATCCTATAATAAAAGCCTCATATCTGACAATATTGTTTGTGCATGGAAACACTATTTTATAGGACTTAGGGATGTAATTCCCTTGTGGTGTGATAAAAAAGATTCCAGCTCCAAAACCATGTTGTGTAAAGGATCCATCCAAGTACAATTTCAATTGAGTAGAGGATGTCACTATAAACACTACTTCATTGGTAAAGTATGATACTAAGGGATGATCTACTGTTGTATGAGAATTTGCTAGTTGATTTGTTGTCACTTGTCCTTATATTGCTTTTTGATCAACATATTCAATATCAAATTCATTGAGGATCATTACCCATTTTTCCAGTCTACCTATAAGTGTCACTTTGTTGAGGAGATATTTAAAGGGGTCAATCTTTTCTATGAGATGGGTTTGATGATTTAGCATGTAGTGTCAAATATTTTGTGAAGTGAAAATGACAACTATACATGCACACTCAACTAGGTTGTAATTTAGCTCATACTCCACTAAATGCAACTACCATAGTAAATACCTCTCTCTTTTCCTTCTACATCGTGTTGTGCTAACAAAGAGCCTCATGCTAATGTTGTAGTTGATATGTATAGGATCAAAGGTTTCCCTTGTATGGGTCTCATTAGCACTAGTGGTGATAATAGGTAATCCTTAAGGTACTAGAAATCTTGTTGAAACTGATCAATCCATTTAAATGGAACACCTTTGTGAAGTAAAAGTTGGAATAGGTGACCTTTATCTGCTAATTGTGCAATGAATCTACAAATAGACTGAATTTTTCCTTGGAGGCTACATAGATGGGTTAGATTAGCTAGTGGAGGCATGTTTATTATTGCTTTTACTTTTGTTGAATCCACTTAGATACCACTACGAGAGACAATGTATCCAAGGATTTGTTCATAACTGATTCCAAAGACATATTTCTTTAGATTTAAACTGACCTGATAATATTACAATCTAGTGAAGACCACTACTAGAATATCAAGATGATTGTCTCATCAAATTGATCTGCTAAAGAGTTCATGTACGTAGTATTTCATTAATGCATACATCTTGTCATGAAAAATGGTTGTCATGGCTCTCTAATATGTGGCTCTGACAATTTTGAGACAAAAAGGCATAACATTGGACAACAATATGTATCCCAAGGACAAGTGAAAGTTGTCTTGTGTTGATACTTAGGAGAAACTTTGATTTGGTTGTAGCTAAAAAATCCATCCATTAGTGATTGTCAGAGTAAATATTATTTACTCATGCTTAAGTTTATTTAGGTTTTATATCATTTTAGGCTTGCATTTAATATATACTGAGTGCATTGATATTTGTAGTGGGGTAGTTAGATATTACTTACTCTCTACCTACCCTTTCGTCTTATTGTGACTCATGTCAGTATCTTGGGCCTTCACCTCTCTAGCCTTTTGCTCTATAAGCAAGGCTCTTGTACATTTTTTAGCATCTAAATACCATCAATATTTCTAGTGAAATACTTTTCTCTCTATTGTGAAGTTTATATTGTTCTTTGTGGTCTTGGACTAGAGTATTCTCTCCATTATGGTATCAGAGCCTCCATTCAATGTCTCCTTCCATATTTGAGGATCTTCATCATTGTTGATTGAGGTCAAATTACTTCTAGTGAAGGGCATGTTGTTCACCGATTGCTTTGCCATTGTCATTTAGCAAAATAGTTTTGTTCTCAAGGTTTATTATGCCATTTTAAGATGCAGATGTTTTTCAAGGGTCTCCCTATAAGTCCATCATTTTTCAGTTTGAATGAATGGTGGTTTAGTTTGTGGCCCTATGTTGTTTCATTTTATTTCTTGGTGAGTCCAATAAATTGGACAAATCAGGAGTCTTGGTGTTTGTTTGGGCTTTTCATGCAATCAAAAGTCTTCATTATTGGTCAATTTAGGGCTTAGAATTTTATATCAGAACCTTACTATTTATTGGTCAATCTTATTTTCTAAAGTCGATTGCATATATTTTATAGGCCCTATTCACTTTGTGTGGGTCTTCTTTCACATTGTGGCTCCTTATATTTTCATTGCATGGCATATTTGCATAGGGGGTTCTTTGTAATAGTGGCAGTCTTTTCTTCTTTTGATGTCCCACATCTTCTATTCGATGACCTTATATTCTCTCACACGGGCCTTGTTCTCATATACAAATCATAGCCTTCTTACCCTTTCATGTTTGGTTGTCATCATACCAAATTCAAATCTATCTATCAGCGTTATTATTGGTGGATTTAATTATCTTATTTATCTAGTATGCCATATTTTCTAAGGTTTGTATGATTGGCAAGGTCATGGTTTCCTTGGAGCATTTGTATGGAGCCATAGTCCCACATCCATTATGTTGAGGAGGTTTTGTGGTTTTAAAAACTTCTTTTCACATCATCTTAGTTGTGAGCTAAGGCTCATACTTACATTTTTTCTTCCTCATGCGAGCTCATGGCCATTTGACTCAGGATTTGTATGTTGAATTTGACCTATAGTGCTTAGCTTGGTGATTTGGCCAACTATTGACTTGGCTCAAGGAGTTGACTTGCTTTTGGCATAAGTAATTGTCAACTCATCACCCTTAAAGGACCCAATTTTTATCAAACAATCGAGTTTTTTTTGTCTTATAAGCTATTTTTTGTAAGTTATATTATTATGTCTTGGATGTATCTCTAAGTTTTTTTTGAAGAATCATTATAGTTGAAAATGGGTTTTTATTTGGATAAAGGGAAGTATAGGTAATGGAGTGATTTCATAATCAAATTTGGAGGACACATTTGAGGGTTTATCTCTCCTATTTGATGATAGTTGTGGCACGCCAGTTGTCACTTGATGTTTGTCTTTGGAGCCTATTAAAGATCAATTTCCACTGGTTCCTTATTTATCACCTTCTATTTTTATTGATTGTGTACCTAATTTATTTGTGGCATCTTCATCCAAGGACTTGGCAACATATGAGTATATTTCAGAGAAATCATCGTCCTACATTTGGATTCCACTTCCTAATTCTTATCTATAATGAGAAGCATTCCTACATTTGCACTTGGTTTATCTTCTTTCTAAGGGGAGAAATGTTGTTTGTAGGCATTGGACTATGTTTTGTCTTCAAGCACTCACCATTTATGTGGGACATTATCCATTATGGGGCAGCTATGTAGTCTCCTACTTTCCTTCCTATGGGGGATCATTGATTGTATATATATGATGTATGTGGTCCTTAGGGCGTGTGATTGAGTCCTCCATCCATGCATCTTATTCCTTTCTCTCTTTTGGAGAGGAGTTTTCTCCCATGTGGTTTTCTCCTTTCCTCCATTTGTGAGATTTTTTTTTGTATTACATTTGTATTGTATATGAGTACCTAAAATAGTTTTGTAGCCAGGATCCATATAGCATCTTGCTTATATTACATAATAATATTCTTCGTAAGTTGTACTTAAGGGGGTATTGGAGAATATTATTTACTCATGCTTAAGTTTACTTAGGTATTTATCATTTCAAGGTTGCATTTAATATTTCCTAAGTTCATTGATATTTATAGTGGGATAGTTGTATATTACCTAAACTTTACCTATCCACTCATCTTATTAAGACACATTTGAGTATCGTGTGCTCTCATGTCTCTAGCCTTTTGCTTTATAAGCAAGACTCTTGTACATTATTTAGCATCTCAATATCATCATTATTTTTGGTGAAATACTTTTCTCTCTATTGTGAAGGTTATATTATTATTTGTGGTCTTGGAGTGGAGATCAAAACATTTCATACCCAGTTGTTAGATCCAATATGGTATCAATGTTTGGCAAGAGGAAATCATCTTTAGGACATGCTTTGTTCAAATCTCTAAAGTTGGTGCAAATTCAGATGCCCTCAGTCAGTTTGGTGATTGACACTAAATTTGATATCCACTCAGCATAATTTATTGGTCAAATGAAGCCAACATCTAACAACTTTTTTAGCTCAACTTTGACCAATAAAACAAGTTGGGGTGCATTTTTTAAAGTTTCTTTTAACAAGATTGGTCTCAAATGCAGTGGTAAATGTTGTAGAACTAACTTTGGATCAAGACCTGGCATGTTAACATAAGAATAAGAAAATTTGATCTACCTCTATATAAAAAATCTAATAAAAAAAAATTTGTCTTTGATAAGGATGCTACAAAGTGTTGATCTTCAAACTCTCAACTATAACAAGGTTGATGTGATTTGATTTTTCTACAAAAAGTGGGGATGTCTATTGATTTATGGGGAGTGTATACCTCCATCCTTGGGTGCTTTAGAAATGTTTTCATCCTCGCATATTTCCTTTATTTTAATATTTCATTATCTAAAGGTGTCTTTCAGTTTTCACTTAGGGAATTTAATTTTTAGATTTTTGTGACTGAAAGGTTGGAAATGCTCACCAAAATAGGAAGTAGTGTCAATATCTATGGTGAATCTAGCTTTATGATATCCTCAAAGTATACCCTCTCAAATTTCCATTAATTCAATAATTGCTTCATCATTTTTGAATAAATACAAACTTGAAGGTCCTTGTTGGTCTGAATCTATAAGTTGTGGATGGACTAGGGGAAGTTATCATCATTTTGAGTGAAGGCCAAGGATGTGGTAGTTAGGTAAAAACAAATGAATTGTTAGGGTCCCAAAATGATTCAATCTCAACATGGTTGTTTGTATACTTGTTCTCATAAGAGGTTTCAACATCATCTTTAGAGTCTTTATCAATATATTCATGAGAAGTATCAACACCATTAGTAGTGTTAACTTCTTTATATCCAAAAGTAACTTAGTACTAGGAGTAATCAATCTCAATGGATGACACCCAATACCTTTGTTCTTGGACTGGTTCTTAGGATGGATAGGCTCTTTAATTCCTTGTTTTTGAAGTCCTATGTCATTGTGGCCATCATTAACCTTTTTGTTCCATGATTGTAATGCCTTTTCCATATTTTTTAATCATCCTTGTAAAGCTATTAAGATATGTCTTCTTCCATGTTCTCCTTGTCTAATTTTACCCATTCGGTAAAGGTAGTAAGAGGATGGTAATATATGATGACTTTAGAATATTTTTTAATTTGATGCAGTTTGCCATAAGACTTAGGTAAGGTGGGTAACTTGCTAATGAAAAATGAGTCAGCTATGCTATATTTGCCACACCCCTTGTCATGTACTTGGACCTTGATATTAGGGAAAGGGGTAGATGGAGTGGAAGAATTGGATAATGAGGAAGGATCAAGTAGGCAGATGTAGTGGATGATGAAAGATTCTCAGTTAATTGACACTTGACACTCAAGAGTCCCTTTCAAGTTACTGTCAAATTAGAAAGGATAAAAATCACCTAGTATTGTAATTTCAACTTCATTGTAGGGGAATTTTAAGAATTGGTGGTACATGGATGGGATCAATTTCATGGCATGAATCCATGGATGAATAGGAAGAAAGTTGTAAGAGAGATCAAGGTCCAAGACTTGATAGATAGTATCCTAAACCGTTGGTCTAACTTTGATAGGAAGAGTGATCACATCCTATGAAGGATTCTCTGCATCATCATATGCTTTAATTAGAATCCTTTCCGATGTATCAATTATTTCCTCATAGAATCCCAATTATTTAATATGCTTTAGAGTACAAATGTTCAATCTTTCTCCTCCTATTGGCATTATAACAGACAAGGAGAGATTGTTGGCATTTCAATAAGGATATTGAGAAGGTTGTTGATGATTATGGATAAAACTGATCAAGGATGTTTTACTGTCTTAATATTATTATTTTGTCATTGATGTCAAGAAATTGATTTTCTAATTCAGTATGATGTTGCCATATCTTAAGAAGTATGATTTGATGAATATAAAGATGTTGGTAAAAGACACAGAAAGAATATGATGAATAAGGGGAGAAATAAGTTATTCAATGGGCAACTATTACCGAGTTAGACAATGATGAGATCATGATGTTTAGATTGTTTTGATATCATACATATGTTATTGATTGTAAGGTTAATACTATACTATGTTACCGAGCAAAGAACCTAGTCGGTAAACCCTAAGGAACCTAGTGGGTAAACCCTAAGGTTATCGCTATCAGTTAATGAAGGCGAAATGTCTACCGATTGAAGTTTAGTATTTACCGAGTTGCAACCGAGTAATAATAGAATGCATTGAATGAATAAAAGCATTATTTAATGAAGGAAGTTGATGAGTTGGCTATGATCAAATGATTGGTATGTCGTGAATGAAGTTTGTTAAAGAATCTATGGTAAAGGAAGATGGGCAGGAAGATCTACAGCTTAGATTGAACCGCAATACCCTAGCACAAGTTCCAAGAAATGTATGCAAGTTCCAAGGCGGGGTAACACGTTTTCAAATCAAAGAATACATTGAACCTCGACAAAGTTTGAAGATCTGATGGCCATGATTGATCAGGGGAAATGTGATCAAGGAGATTAAGCGGTTGGCGAATTGTTTATAAATAGGGAACTATTGATAAACAATGTATGCGGGCAAGTGTATGCACAGGGATGCTACATAGTGATTACCGAGCACTGAAGCTTGAAGACCTGTTCTATATAACAGAGTATAGAGCCCAGCAGATGGACAAAGTGAGTCCTATATTGTATTGAGCAAATAAGAATCTGCTTTAGCATTTTAGATGTGAAGTTACAGATAGATTTTTATTACTGTTATTTTGTAAAGTGACATAAAATCTCTTAACCGAGTGGACTTAACAGTCTTATTTGTAAAACCCTCTAGCAAGGTGACATTTTGATTGAGTGTTTGAAATCCTTTAACAAGGTCACTTCTAACAAGGTGAAGATCCTAACATATTTGAGGGAAATCCCTTAACCGGGTCACATCTAGCAATGTGTTTGTAATCTTTAACAGGATTTGCTTTTAATCGAGCATACTCTAGAAGAGTATATTTCTTAGTCGGTCCAAAATCCCACAGTGGTTTTTCCCTATTTGGGTTTCCACGTTAAATCTGGTGTTATGAGTGTTATGATGTTTATATGCTTTTGAGTTTGCATGTTTAGCAGTTTTGGATAGATCACTGAAATATATGTTACCGAGGTTGAATCTGATGTTTTTATGGAAGATTAAGTTTGTATGATTCACCCCCCCCCCCCTCTCATCTTATTAGCTTGGCATCTATACTTACATTAAGTATCAGAACTATCAATTGGTATCAGAGCTTTGGACTCCAGAAGAAAAATTTTAAAGGTACTTGAGGCAAAGATCCAAAGATGTATAAGAGGGATGCACCGAAGCTGAATAAGTCAAGTTTCTCTACATGACAAGAATGGAAAGTTAGCTGCCACCGGGACACAAACAAAAGGTAATACATTTCACCTTGACTCAACTCGGAATAAGTGTCTATATGCAAAGATAGATGATACCTGGTTATGGCATAAAAGGTTTTGTCATGTAAATTTTGATAATCTGATCAAAATAAGCAAGAAGCACTGAGTAAGAGGTCTACCGAGTCTTGAAAAACCTGAGAATACTATGTGCCAAGGATGCCAGATGGGTAAAATGACAAGATCAAGCTTTACAAGTAAGTCTTACACTTCTAAGGGAATTTTAGATCTTGTGCACACCGACCTTTGTGGTCCTATGAAAGTTCAAAGTTATTATGGTGATAAATATTTCATATTATTTGTGGATGATTACTCAAGGATGATGTCAGTTATGTTTTTAAAAGAAAGATCGGAAGCTTTTCAAATGTTTAAATGGTACAAGGCAAGAGTTGAAAATGAAACAAGAAGACAACTGAAATGTCTTAGATCAAATAGAGGAGGAGAGTTCACATCTGATGAGTTCAACTTATTCTGCAATGACCATGGTATTAAAAGACAAGTCTCTGCACCAAGAACTCCACAACAAAATGGAATTGCTGAGAGAAGAAACAGATCTATTGTGGATTGTGCCAGAACCCTGATGATTGAAAAGAAAGTACCACAAACATTTTGGAGAGAAGCAATAAGCACAGCAGTTTACACCCTGAACCGAGTACAACTGAAGAAAGGTACTTTGAAGACACCATATGAAATCTAGTATGACAAGAAACCTAATGTAAGTTATTTTAAAATCTTTGGAAGTAGATGGTATGTACACAAAGACGATAGAAATGGCAAGTTTGATCAGAAAAGTGAAGAAGGAACATTTCTTGATTATTCTTCTAGAAGTAAAGCATTTAAATGTCTAATCAAATCATCTAACAAAATAGGAGAAAGTGCAAATGTGAAAATTGATGAATTTGCAGAAAGAAATGATGAAGGAAATTCCAAGGAACCAGAAGATTATAATGAATTTGTCTATATTCAACCGACAAGTCTTACCGAGAGAACTATTGAAGAAAAAGAAGAGAATATCCAGTTACCGAGTGATGAAGAAGATCATACAGAGCCTGTCGAGCCTATATTAGCCAAGTATGTCAGAAGACATCATGCATCAAGTCAAATTATAGGAGATAAGGATGATCCAGTGATGACAAGGAACAAACTGAGACAGAACACATGTCTGATATCTGAATTTGAACTGAGAATAGTGAAAGAGGCATTTAATAGTGAAGATTGGATAAATGCTATGACAAAAGAGATTGATCAAATCAAGAAGAATGACACATGGACACTAATCCCAAGACCGAAGGACAAAAATGTAATCAGTACAAAGTGGATTTTCAGAAACAAGTTGAATGAAAAGGAGAGGTCATTTGAAATAAAGCTAGACTAGTTTGCAAAGGTTGTGCTCAAGAAGAAGGAATTGATTATGGTGAAACTTTTGCACCTGTGGCTAGACTACAAGGAGTAAGAACATTGTTGGCATATGTTGCTTACAAAAATTTCAAGGTATATCAAATGGATGTTAAATTTGCATTTCTGAATGGTATATTAGAAGAAGAAGTTTTTATTGAACAACCTGAAGGATTTGTTGAAAACAAGAATGAAGATGAGGTATGTAAATTGAACAAAGCTTTATATGGTTTGAAACAAGCACCTAGAGCATGGTATGAAATATTACACTCTTGTTTAATCAAGATTGGTTTTATAAGAACAAGGAAAACAACAATATGTACATGAAGAATGATGAAAATGGAATATTGATCTCAGACATATTTGTTGATGATATTATATTTTGTGGAGATGACTCTCTATGTAAGAACTTTGGAAATGAAATGAGCAAAGAATTTGAGATGTCATTAATCGGTGAGATAAAGTATTTTATAGGTTTACAGATACTACAAATGAAAAATGAGATTTTCATTACTCAATCCAAGTACATAAAGGAAATCTTGAAGAAATTTGGAATGGAGTATTCAAAACCAGTAAGTACTCCTATGACTACCAACTGCAAATTATCAAAGAATGATGAATCTGCATCTGTTGATGAGACACTTTATCGATCCATGATTGGAAAGTTGCAATATGTTGTTCACAGTAGGCCAGACATAGCACATGCAGTAGGTATAGTTGCAAGATTCTTTGTAGATCATAAGGAAACACACATGACAACAATCAAGAGAATTTTCAGATACTTGAAAGGCACTAAGGATTATAGCTTAGTATATCATAAAGGAAATGACTTTGATTTAAAAGTTTATACTGATGTTGATTGGGCAGGCAACATTGATGACAAGAAAAGCACAAGTGGAGGAGTTTTCTTTTTAGGAGAAAGACTAGTGAGTTGGCTTAGCAAGAAACAAGGATGTGTTTCACAGTCAACAGCAGAAGTTGAATACGTTACTGCAACATTGAATTGTACCAACATAGCATGGATCAAACAACTATTGGAAGGTATAAATGAGAAAGTTACCAAGCCAATAACTATATTCTGTGACAATACTAGTGCCATTAACATTTCAAAGAATCCTGTTATGCACTCTAAGACAAAGCACATCTCTATCAAATATCATTATCTTAGAGAAGAAGCTCAAGAAAAGAAAGTGGTGTTGGAGTATGTTAGCACAAAGGAACAAATAGTAGATATCTTCACCAAGCCACTGCCAAGGGACACTTTTGAGTATCCCAGAAGTAAGTTAGGGGTCCTACCCCTATCTTCTACTCACTGACCGAGTTCGGTGAAGGCATCAATTTGATGACTCTACATAATATCTTTAGGAGTTGATGTTGATTTACACACTTTAGGAGGTTTTCTAAAGGTGTGCAGGAAACAAATAGAGGGAATAGGAATTGAAGACAAAATGCTCTAACCGAGACTAAGTTGATACATAACAGCAAGAATTCACTTTATACAGGAAGAAATTATGTTTTAGTTCTTTTACTTTTTGGCAATGTTGTCAAAGGGGGAGAAGACTGAAGAAAAGAAAAAGAAGACCAAAGAGAAAAGAAGAGAAGACTAATGTATGGGAGAGAATTCTGATGATAGAAGGAGAGCATTTCAGCATTTCAAAATCTCACAGCAATCCGAATCAATTAGGTCAAATCAATTGGTTTTGCCATCAATGCCAAAGGGGGAGATTGTTGGCATTATAACAGACAAGGAGAGATTGTTGGCATTTCAATAAGGATATTGAGAAGGTTGTTGATGATTATGGATAAAACTGATCAAGGATGTTTTACTGTCTTAATATTATTATTTTGTCATTGATGTCAAGAAATTGATTTTCTAATTCAATATGATGTTGCCATTTCTTAAGAAGTATGATTTGATGAATATAAAGATGTCGGTAAAAGACACAGAAAGAACATGATGAATAAGGGGAGAAATAAGTTATTCAATGGGCAACTATTATCGAGTTAGATAACAATGAGATCATGATGTTTAGATTGTTTTGATATCATACATATGTTATTGATTGTAAGGTTAATAATATACTATGTTACCGAGCAAAGAACCTAGTTGGTAAACCCTAAGGAACCTAGTGGGTAAACCCTAAGGTTATCGCTATCGGTTAATGAAGGCGAAATGTCTACCAAGTGAAGTTTAGTATTTACCAAGTTGTAACCGAGTAATAACAGAATGCATTGAATGAATAAAAGCATTATTTAATGAAGGAAGCTGATGAGCTGGCTATGATTAAATGATTGGTATGTTGTGAATGAAGTTTGTTAAAGAATCTATGGCAAAAGAAGATTGGCAGGAAGATCTACAGCTTAGATTGAACCGCAATACCCTAGTAAAAGTTCTAAGAAATGTATGCAAGTTCCAAGGCAGGGTAACACGTTTTTCAGATCGAAGAATACATTGAACCTAGACAAAGTTTGAAGATCTGACGGCTATGATTGATCAGGGGAAATGTGATCAAGGAGATTAAGCGGTTGGCGAATTGTTTATAAATAGGGAACTGATGATAAACAATGTATGCGGGCAAGTGTATGCACAGGGATGCTACATAGTGATTACCGAGCACTGAAGCTTGAAGACTTGTTCTGTATAACAGAGTATAGAGCCCAGTAGATGGACAAGATGAGTCCTATATTGTATTGAGCAAATAAGAATCTGCTTTAGCATTTTAGATGTGAAGTTGCAGATAGATTTTTATTACTGTTATTTTGTGAAGTGATAGAAAATCTCTTAACCGAGTGGACTTAACAGTCTTATTTGTAAAACCCTCTAGCAAGGTGACATTCTGATTGAGTGTTTGAAATCCTTTAACAAGGTCACTTCTAACAAGGTGAAGATCCTAACAAATCTGAGGGAAATCCCTTAACCGGGTCACATCTAGCAATGTGTTTGTAATCTTTAAGAGGATTTGCTTTTAACCAAGCATACTCTAGAAGAGTATATTTCTTAGTTGGTCCGAAATCCCACAGTGGTTTTTCCCTATTTGGGTTTCCACGTTAAATCTGGTGTTATGAGTGTTATGATGTTTATATGCTTTTGAGTTTGCATGTTTAGCAGTTTTGGATATATTACTGAAATATATGTTACCGAGGTTGAATCTGATGTTTTTATGGAAGATTAAGTTTGTATGATTCACCCCCCCCCCTCTCATCTTATTAGCTTGGCATCTGTACTTACATTAAGTATCAGAACTATCACCTCCATCTATGAAGACTCGTATGATTTTATGTGTTCGACAAAGACTTCAAGGTGGATTGGGTTGTTGTTGTGAAGCTTTAGGGGATGAAGTAATGGTGGGATATATGGAGGTTGCTTGTGAGCTAATTTCTTCTCAATAACCTATTATGGAATCACATGAGGTAGATACATTGTTGGTGTGATTATTTTGGAACAAGTCATTTTTAAAAAGAGCTAGATGATTTTCATCATGCTTGGAAAAAGTGTCTTGACATATAGCTAATTTATCGTTAGGTGAATTAGTAGGATGTTCTTCAATAGTAAAGTCACCTTGATCAATAAGGTCTTGATTGATGTTCTTAAGTATAAAGCATCTTAAGGTTTTTTGTCATTTTGTTCTATGTTATTTACATAAGTTGTTGTCCTTCCACCATGATAGTTTGAAATGTATCAGTTCATAGTAAAAAAATTCACATCATACGATGATATTTGATTGACCAAATTTATTAAGCAAGATTCAATTGGTTCTCCAAGATTGTTGTATTTTTGTCTTGGTGTTTGGAGAGTATTTTCTATAGGTTTGTTGCTTGGAGGAATGTGTGAGTGGTCTTGAGGATCTGGCATGGGGATGGATGTGGTTTGTTGGTAGAAGGGATTTAGGAATTGCAAGTTTTGGGGAGGTGATTAGGGTGATAAACATGGATATGTGGAGTTTGGATGATATTGGAACACGTGTTTAGTAGGATTGTCATGAATTATAAGTTGATTGTAATGGTATGGTCTCATAAGATAATGAAGGTTGGTATGGTGTTGATCCTCTTTCTATTGGAAGAATAGATGATTTAACACCTATAACCATTTTTCCCAACCACTTCATGATGTTATTTTATAGTTTTGGACTAGGATTGGGTATGTTTTGAATAAACATGAGAATGTACAGGATGTGTAATGGTATGTTGTAGGATTTATCTCCATTATGTTTATGTATAGGTCTCAATTTGAGTTTTGGGATCTTGAGATAGTAGTGAAAATCTAAATTAGTTGCATCACAAAATGACTCAAATGCATCACAAAATAGCTTAGATTTGTTGTAATATTGCTCAAATGCATCACAATATTGCTCAATGCATTATAGAATGACTCAAATGCATCACAAAATACTATAATTATGGTGTTTAAAGGAAGAATGTGGTATTTTGTGTAAACCTAGATTTGTAGACTTGGATGCATAGCAAGGCTATTGAAATGCAATGTTTTGAACAATTTTTGGAAATTTTTGTTTAGGAGAGATATTTGTTTTGGATTTTGGCAAGAAAATACTCAAAAGATAGTAAGACACAATGAATAATTGACATTTTTAGGGTAAAAAGGTTGAATGATGTTATTAGTATTTCACAAATGAAAACACTCTTAAGACAAGCACAACCTAATTATTCAAATGGGTGTATTTCCAATAGTGCAGGCCTAAGTGATAAAATATTGTAGGATTGTGAATGCATGCTCCACTCTCAAGAGTTGATGGCTATAGGTCCAATGACACAAGAAATCACTTTTCCTCTTACCTTGAAATTTTGAGAACCTTTTAATCGAGGGATTTACACCTTAATCAAGATGGTACATGTTGGGTAACTTCAAGAATGTTATTGTACCTTGCACCACACTATGGAAATGGTTGATGGCTCTTAGGCTTCTAAAAATAACGGTTTGTGGTAGGGGATACTCTATAAGCACCAAATATTTTATAAGTGTGAGACCTAAGTACAAGCGAAGGCCTCTTCACGTTGTGTTCTGAATCACTGGATGCCACAAGGATGCACCAAACATGATGTAATTGGATTGGGATACAACTTTAACTCTCCCTCCTTTATATAGCCTCCTATAAAATGTACTTGAGGTCAAAGAAAATGGTGATGAAATTCCAAAGAAAGCCTCTATACTAAAAAAAGAAGAATGAATGTTGGTGTTTTTCTTGCACCCTGGAAATTCACACAAGCACATGAGAGGAGATGATATGCACACAACACTCTTGGGATTACAAAAATGTGCAAGAGCACCAAACATGGTAAACAAAGTTCATTTATTTAAAAAATTGAAGTGTGAGATAACTAAAAACTCACAAACACTCAACCTGCAACAAGTATGTCAATAGTTTCAAGATCAAGGTCTCTTCCCGATGTTTGCCAAGTAGCTACATAGATTTATTAGAGGCCAAAAACATAGATCAGACATTAGTTTCAAAAGTCAAATGCAACAAAGTAGAATAAATAAAGAATTTAAATTCTTTGTTTTTAAGAAAATCCATCTCAAAAATAAGAAAGTCACATTTTTGGACACATAACCACCAATAAAAAATTGTTTATATGTCTTTGGATTAAGCAACTACAACAAAACTATTAAAACAATGATAACTTTTTCTAATCTTAATGAAATTTAAAAACATAAAATGTTTTGAAAGCTTAGACTAAGATGTACAAAACTCATAAACCGTTTTATAAAATATTGTGCAAAATTTTATATTGATGAAAGAACAACACAAATTTTAAAAGAGCAACAACGATATTAAAATTGTGATAACTTTCTTGAATATTAATAAAATTTAATGGAATTCTAATTTCATGTTCCTTCTTTGGGTGCTTTTGGTGGTCTTATAACTTTATGGAATCCTAAATCAGTCAAAGTTGAGATGTTATCTTTTGCTTCTCATTGGCAGTTGTTAAAGGTTGACTGGTTTGAAGTCTCTTTTGTTCTATTTAATATTTATGGTCCGACTTCTCCTTCAGATAAAACCGACTTATGGGATTCCTTATCTGCATTGTTTTTACTATATGATGATTTTTTTATTTTGCTTGGGGGTGATTTTAATGCTCTCCTTTCCCCGGATTAAAAAAGAGGGGGTAATCGTACAGCTCAAAAGGTTATTGATGACTTTTCTTCCTTTGTACAAGACAGTGCATTATTCGATATTTTCCCTTCTAATGGTTCTTTCACTTGGACTAATAGGAGATCTAAATGCTAGATTGCCTCTCGCCTTGACAGATTTCTTATTTCCCTAAACCTACATTTGAGAAACTTTTCCTTTTCTTCTGAGATTCTTACCTCCTCAGATTCTGACCATTTCCCAATTTTGCTCAATTTTGATAAATTGGATCATGTTTCCTCTATTATCCCTTGTTTTAAGTTTGAGAAAATATGGTTCACTCATCCTCATTTTCTTTCTTTATTAAAGAAATGGTGGATAAGTGCTCCATTTTTCAAAGGTACTAAGATGTTTCAATTTTATTCCAAACTGAAATTTGTGAAATCTCAAATTATGGCTTGGAATAAATTGGTCTTTAAGAATATTATCATGAAAAAGAGGTTGTTGCCAATGATTTGAAGGTTGTTAATGAGGAGATTATTAGACATGGCACTAATTCCTCCACTAATGATGCTCAAAAGAAATTGCAAGCTTACTGGGAGATCCTTTGCTCTTGGGTTGAAATCTATTGGCAGCAAAAGTCTCGTGAGGTTTGTCTTAAAGAAGGTGACAGAAATACTGCCTTCTTTCAAGTTGTAGCCAAGCTTAAACAAGTTGCTTCTACAATTTTAAGTATTAAGGATTCTAAGTCTGGTTATGTCCTTAATTCACATCAGCAGATTATAGAGGAGGGGGTGTCTTTTTTTAAGGAATTGTTATCTCCTTCTTTTTCTTCTTCCTCTATGTATCATATTTTTTTAAGGAATTGTTATCTCCTTCTTTTTCTTCTTTCTCAATGGATCGTCATGTGGATTTTCTTTTAGATTCTATCCCCTCCCTTGTTTCTCATGAGGATAATGACTTTCTTATGAGGCCTTTTCTTTAGATGAGCTTCATTCTATTGTTTTTTCCATGGCCCCTGACAAAGCTCTAGGTCCTGATGGGTTTACTATCTTGTTCTTTCAGAAATGTTGGGATTTTATTGGTTTTGACTTATTAATGGCTTTGGAAGAGTCTAGGAGGGGTGGGTATATCCTTACAAAATTTAACATCACTTATATTACCCTTATCCTGGAATCTAAGAATCCCCAAACTTTTGTTGAATTTAGACCCATTTCTTTGTGCAACTCTATTTACAAAATCTTCACCAAGGCTATTTATTTAAGACTTAAAATTCTCCTTCCTCGTATCATCTCTCCTAAATAAGGAGGTTTTGTTCCAAGTCAGGAAACTCATGAGGGAGAAATTGTTGCTCATGAAACTTTACATTCCATAAATTCGTCCAATATCCTAGCTTTTGTGGTCAAACTTGATATGATGAAGGCTTATGATAAAGTTTGCTGGAATTTTTTGCTCAAAGTTTTAAGAAAATTTGGTTTCTCTGAAAGCTGGTGTAAATGGATCAAGAGTTGTATTTCTACTGCTTCATTTTCTGTCATCATTAATGGAGCTCCCTTTGGATATTTTTCTTCAACCCAGGGTGTTAGACAAGAAGATCCTTTATCTCCTTTCTTATTTATCATTATGGTAGAAGCTTTTAGTCGATTGGTTATTAAGCAAAGGGATCTGGGCTTTTGGCAAGGGGTGTTAATTCCTAATTCTGATATTTCAGTCACTCATAACCTTTTTGTTGATGATACACTTTTATTTGGGTCTTCTTTTATTCAAGAGGCTACTCATATTAAATTTATTCTAGATACTTATACTGTTGGATCTGGCCAACAGATTAGCCCCCATAAATCCAAGATCTTAATTTTTAATACTCCTCAGTTGGTGGCTGATAGACTTGTGAATATCTTAGGTTTCCTAGTAGACTCTCTTCCTTCTACCTATTTGGGGATTCCTTTCTTTATGAGATCTGCTAAGTCTTCTTTTTGAAATTCAGTTATTAAGAGACTTAAATCTTGTATTTCTGCTTGGAAGGCTAGGTGGTTGTCTCTTTCAGGTAGGATACTTCTCATTAAAATGGTCCTATCTGTCATTCCTAATTACTATATCTCAGTTCTTCAAGCTCCCAGATCAGTCATCTCCCAAATTGAAAAGATTATTCAATCTTTTCTTTGAAAAAATAACATGATAGAAGATAAAAAGATTCCATTTTCTTTGACCAAGATGTCTCTTTCCAAGCAAGTTGGTGGTGTTGTGATTCAGGACTTATCTAAAAGAAATAGGGCTTTTGGGGGAAAACTAGTTTGGTCTATGTATATTAAGCCCCAATCTTTGTGGTGCCAAATTATGCAGGCTAAGTATTTGGATTCCCAGAATCCTGCTAGGATCTTCACAATTTCTAATCCTCCACAGGGGTCTGCTATTTGGAAATTTATGATCTCATGTAGGGAAGTGGTCTCTAATTTTCTCTCCTAGTAGGTCCATTCGAGGGAGGATATTCTTTTTTGAAAAGACTCCTGGAATGGCTTTCCCCCTCTTTCGCAGCATGATTCTCTTGCTTCTGTTTCAGTTGTTCTTTCTCAATCATGGGGAGATAGATTGGTTGATTATGTAGATAGTGTTGATCTGTTTTCTCACAAGGTCTCATGGAAGGATCCCTCTACTCTTCCATTGTCCTTGCGGGAAATTCAAAATTTTAAATCTGTTTTGCAAGACCGAGTGGCTTTCCTTTCTAACATCAAAGATCAACTTATTTGGTACCCTTCTAAATTGGGAAACTACTCTGTTAAAGAAGGATATTTTGTTGTTAAACAAATGGCCAATCAAAATGCTCCTCATCGTGCCTTTTTGTTTTGTTGGAATAATTCAGTATTACCTAAAGTTGGTGTTTTTTCCTGGATCACGCTGCAAAATAGAATTTTGACTAGTGATCGTTTAGTTAAATTTAATATTGCAGCCTCATTTTCTTGTGTCTTATGTGGTAAATATCTTGAAGATGTCAATCATCTTTTTCTTCATTGTGAGTTTACGAGTAGTTGTTGGCATTTTGTCCTCCAAACGTTATCTCTTTCATTTCCTTTGCCTTTATCTTTATGGGACATGTTTAAGTCTTGGCCAATTTTGTATTCATCTTCTCTATTTGCTTGTTTGTGGTTTATAATTCCCTCTTCAGTCATATGGGCCATTTGGTGGGAAAGAAACAAGCGCATTTTTAGATGTGACTCATCGGATTTATCTGTTGTTCATAGGATTTTGGAAAGAAGTACTATTGAGCAAGTTAATGCTCATGTTCAGAAATATTTTAATATGAATTCAGAGTTCTCTTCCTGGGATAACTTTATGATTTCTTCTTGGAAAAGTATCATTATTCTTGTATCACCTGCCTTTCCAAGGATTCGGAAAACACCTATAGACAAAAATTTCATAAAATGGAATCCTCCTAATGCCCCTTTTTGTAAATTGAATTTTGATGAATCCTCCCGTGGAAATCCTGGTGATTCAAGAATAGGGATAGTTTTTTGTGATCATTTGGGTTCTTTATTAGCATTAAAAGCTATGCCAATTTCTTCTAGCACAAATAATATGGCTGAGGCTTGTGCTCTTTTAGAAGGTCTTGTTATGGCTAAGGATTTGAATTTCAATTACCTTCATATTGAAGGTGATTCGGCTATTGTCATTAATGCTTGCAAGGCAAGAAAAGCTGATAATTGTCATTTCTGGTATATTCTTGAACCAATATGGACTCTTCTTGATATGTTTGAGCACCTCATCATCTCACATGTTTATCGTGAAGGTAATGCATTGGTTGATTGCCTCGCTAATATGGGTTGTGACAAAACTGTTATTGTTGGTATTTATGTTGTTCGTGTGTTTGGTACTCTCTTGTGGTGCGAAATATGGAGATATTTATTTTCACATTGGAAATTTGTCCTTCATATGCCATTTAAATTTTGGCGTGGCGTTGTTTTCATGATTATCTTTGTACGCTGCTTCTTTTGGTTTGTCAAATTTTTTATGATATATCTCCTCTTTCTTTTCATTTACGACATGAAAATGTTGGGCTTCATTTCTCTCTAGCATTTCCACATTCACCTCTTCTCCTTTGGCATTTGTCTATAATGGCAGACCGCAGATCTCATGTTGTTGGTGTCAATCATGTTTTGGACCCTTGTGTTTCTTGTAAATTCTTTGCGTTCTATAGTGTGTGTGTGTATATTGGTTTAGTCCTCTTTCTTTTTGGAGCTCTCTTCTTCATTCACTGGGCAGCCTGTGCTATTTCTTTTTCATGACCTTATTTTGTAAATAAGTTTGCATGCTCCTATTCTGTAAAATGAGCTTGCATGCTCCTATTTGTAAATGAGCCTGCATGCTCCTTTGTTGATCTCTATTTTATAAATAGCTCTGGCTAGAGGATTGTTCACTACTTCTCTTCTATAGTCATGTTGATGAGCAATGACCGGAGTTTTTCTTGTTGGTTCTTTTCTCTGGCAGCTCAGTTTGAACCATTTTTTAAATATATTGTAAAAATTATATATTATTAATAAAATATATCAAGCGGCATTGCCACCTTGCCAATATATATATATATATATATATATATATATATATATATATATATATATATATATATATATATATATATATATATATATAATTTGTTGCATTTGATCTATTTTGACAATGAATTTTGTAGGTTTTCTTGTGATTTTTTTTTTAGAATTTGTATAGTTTGTTCATCAATAGAAAATGTTATACAATATATTTTGTAAAATGATTTGTAGGTTTTATAGATCTTAATTTTATAATTTCAATATTATTGAAATTATAAAATTAAGATCTATAAAACCTACAAATCATTTTACAAAATATATTGTATAACATTTTCTATTGATGAACAAACTATACAAATTCTAAAAAAAAAATCACAAGAAAACCTACAAAATTCATTGTCAAAATAGATCAAATGCAACAAATTATAATGCAAATGTGTTGAAGTGCTCAAACGTATTGTGGAAGTCATTGAATGCGTTGTTTTGAGTTGTAGCTTGTTGAAATAAAAAATCTTACAAAAATGTTAAATTTCAGGGACATGGGTCCCACTAGCTGTGCCAAAATGTAAGACGAGAAATCAAGAATGTGTGGATCTTAAAAAAAATTAATCACAAAAACCCTAGAAATCACACAAAATTATAAATCTCTTCAATGAAGTATGTAATATGTAAGCAATAAATTGAATGAATAACAACTATATCACCTTCATGCAAACACCTTGGTTACCTCCATTTCTATTTATATCTTTCTTGGATTGATAATATGTTGTTCTCAAATTCAATGTAGCACTAATTCGCAATTGTGATCACACAAAAAAGCTCAAATATTGTGGTAAGGTTTGATTGATGAATGATGATTGATTTTATAGTTGTTTGATATTGATGAATATTGGAGATATGGTGAGATAGATTGAAGATCAATGGATGATATTTGACGAGACAAATCGATTAGGATAATTACAAGTTAACTGATTGCATGATGGATAGAACTGAATACATGGTTGTAGAAGAGTGAATTGATTGATTAGTGAACTTAGAGTGAGTGATAGTCAAAAAAAGAAAGTGAATATATAATAAGCATTAAATAATTTTAAAACTAGCAATCACACTTTGGTGTGCAATAGGTACGCCGAATAGGTGTGAAAGATCAATTAGGAAAAAAAATCTATTTTTTTCATACATTTGTGCATTACATGAGGTCAATTGTATGCCATTTAGAAAATGATGTTGTTTGTACAAAAAAAAGACTGAATGGAGAAGTGATAGCTTCAAATTAACTATGCATCCACTTATAAGGATCCAAACATAATTGAAAAAATATATATGAATCAAATATAATCAAGATCTATTACCAATAGACTCATGTTATGTTTTAGAGAGAGAGGGAGAGAGATAGTGAGATAGAAGTAGTAAAATGTATGGATATAGAGAGGGGAGAAGGATGAATACTGGGAAATATAGAGGGGAAAGAGAGAGACGCATATGCAAGGAGAGGTAAGAAGATAGATAGATAGATAGAGAGAGAGAGAGAGAGAGAGAGAGAGAGAGAATTTATAAATCTTTGTCAACATCGAAATAATCAAGATGGAGATTACATTAAAGTCAAAGAGTCAAATTCAATCAATTTTAATGTATATTCGTTTGTAAATTATTCAAATTCATTCTCAATTAATAAACCTAAGTTTATATAAATTTAAAACTAAATTATTAAACTAGACATGAAAGATTTTTTTTTTTTTATCTAACTTAGGGGTCATGTAAAATCCTATTTTAGTCATATGGCTAAGTAGAAAATCAAATTCTTAATAAATAATTTTTAAGATAATTCAAATAAGCAAAAATTGAACTTCTAATTTGTTTAAAATCCAATTAGGAGTAATTAATTAAGAAAAAGTTCATTACAATAACATTACTTAATGAAAACTATAATAATAAAAAATGGATATGAGATCTCTACCTAAAAAAAACTAGTAATAAAATATTATGTGGTTGACAACTTTAAAAAATTTACTTCAACAAAAAATCAAAAACACAAACTGACATCTACTTTTTATATATAAATAATTTTACTTTTTTTTATCAGTCAATAGTACTTTTTATTAATAAAGAACAAAATTAAATCTCCATCATCATAGTCCATATTCGAAATATCCATGCAACCAAAAGCCCCAAAAATAGATTAAAACCCCTACAACTTAGCACATAGCCGAGATATCAACCATCCCCTAAACGTCTACAATAAAATGTGTCTTTACAGAGTTTACAATTTCAATACAAAATAACAATGTGACTATGAAATCAAAAATATAGCAATCAACTTGTGATTATAAGTTCCTTGCTTTTCCCATCATCATTTCGATCTTCATCATGCGGTTCCTCGAGATTGTCTAGGTCGTCATTATCCTCCAGAGGGAAGTCAATCCATAGGGTGTGTTTTTTCGGCCTCTTCCTCAAGCCCCTTGGTCGACCTCACTTTTGTTTAGAAGAGGAATCAATACCTACATCTGTGGATTTTTTATCATGAGGACCCCATTTCTCTAGTTCACACCTGATATCCTGTCTTTCCCATGCCTTCAAGTACTCTGCTATCCCGTGCATACCCACTTGCACCAACACACAACAAACTTCCTTATTGCAATTCATGCTCCATAGCAGATAAGGGCGCAGAGGGGGGAATTCGCTCACATGGAGCCAAGCACCATCTGGGCAAATAAAACCCATCCCATTGTTTACCACTACAATGTCAATTCAAATTTCAGAATAACACAATGGAAGGTACACATATATTATTCATGAAGTAATTCATAAAATAGAACATAATTCACAATATGGAAAGAATGATATAATTCATCAAGTAATGGGTAGTACAATAACATCAAATATTTGTTCCATCATAACTCTCATTTCCTGATACATTGTCAAAATATATACCACCCGGTTAGTTGGTGGAGATGCCAACTATCAGAACTACCAACTACTTAGGGGAACTAATTACTTATTACATGCCAAATCAACATAACAAACCATGTTTTATTTAGAGACAACATAATTATCGTCTATATCAGCCCCCCAAAAAAATAAGTCATCTTCCAGGTGACTATAGCAAAATGGGGCTAATACTAATATACTACTATTGAGAACATGGAGGGTGAGAGGACGTTCCTGGAGTGATGGAGGATGTTGGAGCCTATCACCAAAGGTGTTGAATTTGCTTCGTACAAAGCCATAGGTCACGCTCGATAACCAACTGGCACTCGTGGGTTGTCTTCACCATGTAGACTGCCTCCATCAAGTCCTTATCTTTCTACTCCACTTGGCCCATCAGTACCGCCACCCTATCCTCCAATTCCTTCAACATGGCACTCTACTCAGCCACAAGGGTCTTCTGGTGTGTTACTGCCTCCTCCAGTTCAACCCGTAGTTCCTTCTCAATGACTACAAGCTCTATTCATTTGTCCAACTTCTTCTGGATACTGACAACCTCCTCCTTATCAGTTTCCTGCTCTACTTGGGCCCTACACATTAGGGCAAAGATCTTCTTGTAGGAACTCTCCATGCTTTGGAGAGCGGGCCCAATTATCCACTGCCCCTATATGATGTGTGTCTGACACCAAGTCTGTACCATCTCCTGGGTCTTAGTTGTTGTCCAATTATGCTAAGAGAACTACCGCTCAAACTCCTCTTGGCACCTAATCCTAATAAATTCTAAGAGCTTCTCGGCCTTTGGTACTGCACCTATGTCCACTCATAGGGCCAAGTTTGCAATTCATCATGTTACCTCTGTAAACCCATCCATCTTTGCCAAGAACCTTCAAATAGATCCTACTAGATCTTGTGGGTCTATTCGGGAAACTTGAAGGCCCTCGTCTATGCGATCCCCCTTGGTTGGTTGCGACTCTGTACCAATCATCCCACCGTCTTTGAACTGGATGCTCTCATCCTCAATGTCAATGAATATGTTTGTATTATCCTTTTCACTATCCTCCTTACTGGGAGGTTGTCCGAACTCTCCATCTAATCCATCCACGACCTCATCAACTGCCACTGTATCTGGTGAAGGAGGTGGGGGTGCACGTGGTGCCAAAGAAAATTTTCCTAGCCAGCTATCCAGAGATGCGTCCATGTCATTTCCTTGGCCTTCTGACATGGCCACTTGTGTCACTGGGATATCTAATATGACTGGCTCTTGTACCACTCTGCCATCCATAGGAGTCTCTCGACATACCACTCCTATGAATGTAGGGATCTCGTCTTGTACCACTCCTCCGCTCGTAAGAGTCTCTTGGTGCACCACTCCTTCGCCATGGTGAACCACTCCTCCAATTGCCAATGCAACCTAGGGAAGGGACACCCATACCTGTCGTGTCTATAGAGAACCTTCAGATGCCTTATGGAATAGAATGCCTATGAGAGTTGCTTCTCCAAGAGGCATAGCTACTCTTAGTGACTTTGTGGGTACCAAGTGTGTTGAAGGAGATAACTTGGCAGGTGCAAATTTGACTTTTGTTGTAATTCTTTCGAGTGGTGGGGTAGGTGTTATGTCTTTCTACTATGGTTGAACTTCCTCTTCGGTTGTCAGTCACTCCTCTTCTCCTCCTTCCAAGTGTGCTTCTACCCCTTCTACCTCTTCAACCTCCTCAAAATCCACACTATGGGGTGCCATTATAAAACCCTCATCCCCACTTTTGCTCTCCATATCTTTTGTTTTTTCTAATTTGACTTATGCATCATCTGAACTTTCCTCTTCTTCCATACTAGGTTCATTGTCTTGTTTGCTTTTCTTCTTGGTAGGATGGGCACTGTCACTTTTGAGTCTGTCCCAATGTACCTGGTAGTATTGTTATCACTAAAACCTGCATCCTTTGCTAAGCTATCAACCTAGCAATCTTGTGACACATGGAAACATTCTCAGGTTGTGGGTAACTTGTAGCGAGAATGAACCTCTAGAGAAAGGGTTGCCTCCCTTGATACCTTACCTAAATCTCTTACTAATGACTTTGTAGAGAAAATAGAAAGGAACAGAAAACCGGTAAATGAAACCTAACTCTAAAGGTAATGCACCAAATGATTTTATGAGCTTTACACAAATGGTAACACACAGAAAACTAGTAACAAAAGCTTATTCCTACACAACTCAAAACTCATAAACTTTGCAACAATGATTTATAAGAAGACTAAATACTCACTATCTTAGTAGGAGAAAATATGTTTTTATCACAACTTGAGAGTGATTATTGTTGTCACGAAGGATTACACCCATGAAGCTAAGTATGAAAACCCAGTAATCCTGTGAAATATGGGAATAATTTCAGGTTTGTGGGTTGCCTATATTAAAAGTAGACCTCTGGATTATAGGCCAGCTTCCTGTATGATGAATCTCCTAAAACAAATTTTTTGTTGAGAAAAAGGATAGAAATTTTTCTAAAAAACTGAAATCCTAGAGCTACAGGAGGTGATTGCACCAAATTGTGTAATTTTACTTGTCCTAAAACTATAATCCGTTGCAATAAAGATTTATATTAATCTCACAAATCAAATAAGATCATGAAATTAATCAATATTTCATGTGAAGGATCGAATTTTTCCAATGTTGTATGAAGGAAAAATGAATTTTCACAACATGCAACTGATTGGAAATCAAATGAACACAACCCACAACCTGAATTTACTATGAAATTCCTATTTTTGCAAAGCATAAATGAGACATAATAAAGGATTCATAATTAAATCACAATACTTCTATCAAATCATTCATCTAACAATGAAAACATAAGAATAATTGACAAGGAAATTTGCTTTATCTATTAAATACTAAAATAAATCTATTACAATGCATAAAATTTGTGAGCTACAATACTTTTTCTGCTATGTGTAGGCAGAATAGAAGAACTGGTGAAAATAGAAGAGGAGAGAAGGCTTTATAGAAAATAAGCCTTGAGAAGAAATAGCACCAAAGATAGCTGAGTATTTTTTCTCTGAAAATTTGCATGAAGAGTCTTCTTGGTCGAATTTGCCTCAAAAATCGAGCAAAGAGCATGGAAAAACTCTCCAAATTCAGTGTCTGCTGATAAAAATAGCTCCCTGACTCAAAAAAATGCAAGTGTAACTCTCTTTGTTGCATGAGCAACTATATATAGCCAAAAAAGCATCCCCCCTTTCTTTGAATTTTGCATGTCATCTTTTTTTATCTTTTTTAATAATTTTATTTTAACATTTATTTAAAACAATTAATGATATTGTTTTAATAAGTGCTAAAATAAAATTATTTTTCTTTTTAAATCCCTTTTATACTTAATATAACTCTATTAAGATTTTTAATAAAATAAATCTTAATAGAGTTATATTAATTATAACTCTAAATAAAGCAAAAGAAAATAAAAGCTTCTAAAAAGCTTTTGGCCCCTTATTTTAGGGTTAAACATAGTTAGGTTAAAAGACTTAAAGTCTTTGACCCCAGGGCCTTTAAAAGCATGAAGTGATTTATTAAAAATAAATCAAAACTAAGCCCATCGAATGCTTGATTTAGGGCATGCAACTTGAAGCCTAAAAGCATTTTTTACATTCTCTCATATTTTTGTCTTCATAAAGAAGACTCTTCATCAACATGCACTTTGCTTCTGTTGTCTTTGTGATCGAACTGGATCTTCTGAGGCTGGAACTCGGACTTTTGCATGATTATAACATGGTATGTATCTGATTTCTTCCTTCTATCACTCCTTTATCTCTCTGCAAAAGGTTTATTATAAAGGCTTTTCTTTTTTCATGCATAATATCAGGGTTTTCTATATATATTCTCGATACATGCATTTTCCTTCCTTATGCATGAACTCGAACACTTTTTGAGCTGAATATTTGGCTTTTATCATGCATACAGTTAGGTTTTCCTATATATATTCTTCATACATACATTTTCTATGAACAAGACTTGTTGAATCTTCCTTTTCGTGGACTGTAGTTGCTATATTTTTGTGTTTTACTATATTTTGCATGCATGAAGAAAAGAACTCAAATATTGGCTCGTATTATGATTTGAGGGTTAAATACTCTTTACACCTTATTTTGAAGACTCGTGTATCTGCATGGAAGAGTTCTTCACTGTATTTCTCTAGAATCAAGACTTTCTTGATGGATGCCTTTGTACTCCGTGACATATATGCATGTTTTGACATTGTATGTTGCTTGTATTGTAATATTTGACATGCTTGTGCTTGGTTTATAGTTTACTATCTATGTATCTATGAATCATCTTACAACCTTATAGGGATTCTATTACTAATAATGGTATTCATTGTGCTTGGTTTATAGTTTACTATCTATGTATCTATGAATCATCTTACAACCTTATAGGGATTCTATTACTAATAATGGTATTCACTGTACTATTTATATTTCCTTATTTGACTACAAATGCTTTATGATTCTTGTCTACCTTGTATACATTTTCCCTATGATAGCATATGTTCATTGTACCATCATGTTTTTTGTTCTCAAATTGTTCTGAGATCTTGATATGGCTTTGTTCTTAATAAAGGATTGACTCCTTATTATCATTTGACTCTTGATCTTTGTGTATTCAAGAATGAAATATTGCTCATGTATCTACTACATGAGTTGACCTTATTCGAGACTGTCCTTTTGACTATCTTCAAAGGGCTGCTATATTGCATTCTTTGTCTTAGCTCATAGGTTTTTGATGAATAATGATGAACAACTAATACCCTAATCGGTACAAAGAGGAGGGGTGAATCAATAAAGACAAAATATTCTCCTCACCTTTTCCATATTAAAACAATGATGACCGGTTGTCTTCTCCACTGAACTTAGCCATGGCTATACCGGTTAAACACAAAAATACTTCAAACAGCTAAACCAATAAAATAGAAGTACTTCAAACAGCATACAACAAGTCTCAAATCTAGATAGCAATTTTACTGACTTGATCATGCATAAGTTGCATTAGCAATACCACCACCATTAGCTTTGCATGCATATTCAACTAAACAAAGACTGCTCAATCATCACATAAAAAATACACAACCCATGACAAAGATTTTTTTCACGTGGAAACCCAAATGAGAAAACCCACAGTGGAGATGAATACCCACAAGCTTGTTTTGAACTCTCTTGAAGTCCGCTTTTTTAGGAGCCTAGTCTGGTTAAAGACTTTACAATAAAGTTTTGTTAGGAGCCGATCCTGTTAGGGATCACCTGGTTAAGGGATGGCTATAAAGTCCAGTTAAGGATTGAAACCATGTTAGGAGTTACCTTGCTAGAGGATTTAACTAACTCAATAAACTTGAGCCACCAAGTTAAAGGAATTACAACAAAAACTTGGTAAAGCTTACCCGATCAAGGGATTTACAATCTGTTGAAGTGGTTAGAAAACAACAGGTAAAATAGTGATCTGAAGATAGCACACCTTTCTAGGGCAAATCCTTTTAAGCTCCTCTCTTCTGCAATCACACTCTGCAGATCTCTTACTCAGGTTTGACAAGTATCCAATCTCCCATTAAGCGGACACACACATACACATTTGCAAACACATACAAAATATGAACTACATCGACCTTATAGACAAGCACTCGATCGAAAGCATAAACCCTAAACCTAATTGTTACAAAGACGGTTCGATCCTAACCGTCTGCTTACAAGCGGTCCAATCCTGACCTTTCAAACCCATTGTATATGATCTAAATCGGATCGCGAAATATTCTGCATCTGGCATTGTTCAGGCTTTTCAGGAGACAATCTAAATCAGATCGCAAATCATTCTGCATCTTCAAATTAATGACCCATCCTGCACTCTTCACCTACCGGATAGGAAAAACATGCACTCCCAAGGTAGGACATTAATGCATTCAGTCTGACATGATATTTTATTCTTTACCTTGCAGGTCACGACACGTCTTCAATTTCTCTACATAAGCCAAACTAGTAACCCAAGATTATCAATCGGTAGACATACTTAGTGAACCCTGATACCGGTCCACTTTATTATGGTTGTTCATTACCATTGTTGATTTCCTTACATACCAGTTCCTTTTGCTTTAACATCAATAACAACTTCTTCTAGTCTTCATCCTTCTAGAGCAAATATTGACATCAATGACAACATACATGAACACCGCTTTGTCATATGCCAACAATGTCCCCCTTTGGCACTGATGGCAATACTCAGTGTAGCATTGCTCAGTAGCATATATTGATTCAATTTCAAATGATCACCACCATCTAGACTGGTCAATGTGCATTCTGTCATATATCTTCATCATCAGATATCTTCTCCCCCTTTGACAGCAATGCCAAAGTGGAGGTACAAGCTTCCAAACTCCACTATGCTGCTCTCCCTATGGAGTAGCATCCTTCAGCACATCAATCATGTTATATCTTGACACTTTATTACCTGACTGATGTGGAGCACACATCTTTAGTTAACTTCATGAAGGGGCAGAACCCCTAACTCGCCTCTCAAATAGGTGAATGTAGTCTTCGGTAAGGGCTTAGTGAATATGTCAGCTAGTTGCTCCTTACTAGAAACATGTTCTAATACAACCTCTTTATTTTGAACCTTTTCTCTCAAGAAATGATACTTGAGCTCAATGTGCTTAGTTCTAGCATGCAATATCGGATTCTTGGAAATATTTATTGCACTTGTGTTGTCACAAAATATACTCACTGGTTTAGATATGATCACCTTGAAGTCATTCAATACATGCTTCATCCAGATTGCTTGAGTGTAGTTCATAAACGCTGCCACATACTTCGCTTCAGTTGTAGACTAGGAAATACAACTCTATTTTTTGCTCGTCCATGAGACTAGTCTTCCACCAAGGAAGAACGCTCCACCAATTGTGCTCTTTCAGTCGTCCACATTTCCTGCCCAATCTGCATCAGTGAATACTTTGAGATCAAAGTCACCACTGTATGGATACCACAATCCATAATCAATTGTCCCTTTTAGATACCTAAGAATCCTCTTGACTGCTACTAAGTGGGACTCTCTTGGACTTTTCTGAAAACGGGCCACAATGCCCACTGCATGAGCAATATCTGGTTTGTTGTGCACCACATAGTGCAGCTTACTGATCATTTACCGATACTCCTTCTCATCTACTAACATTGAATCATCTTCCTTAGTCAATTTGCAGCCGGTCACCATCAGTGTACCAACTGGTTTTCTCTCCTCCACACCAAAGGTCTTCAATACCTCTTTGACATACTTGGACTGGGTAATGAAGATACCCTCTTTCATCTATTGAATTTGTAGACCAATGAAATTTTTTATCTCTCTTATCAGAGACATCTCAAACTCTTTCTTCATTTCATCTGCAAATGCATGGTTCATTTAATCATCTCCTTCGAAGATTATGTCATCTACAAACACTTCACAAATCAGAAATTGATCACCTTCAGATTTCAGGTAGATGTTGTTGTCCTCACTTGTTCTCTAAAATCCTAGCTTCACAAGATGAGAGTGTAAATGTTCATACCATGCTCTTGGTGCATGTTTCAATCCATGCAGGGCTTTGTGTAATCTACACACCATGTTACTATCTTCTGACAAAGCAAACCCATCTGGTTGCTCAATATACACTTCTTCTTCTAGGATTCCATTCAAGAATGCAAACTTCTCATCCATCTGGTATATTTTTAATCCCTTAAATGCTACAAATACAAGTAGCATTCAAACACCTTCGAGTCTAGCCACTGGGGCAAAGGTTTCTCCATAGTCTTCTCCTTATTCCTAAGCATAACCCTTGCATACAAGTCTTGCCTTGTTCCTTACCATTGTGCCTTCTTCATTTAGCTTATTCCTGAAGACCCATTTGGTACCTATTACATTCTTGTGTTTTGGTCTGGGTACCAAGGACCATGTTGCATTCTTTTCTATCTATTCCAACTCCTCTTCCATTGCTTTTATCTAGTCTTCATCGGTAAGTGCCTCTCTAGAGGTCTTAGGCTCAAGTTTTGAGATCATGCAAGAGTTTTCTTTCATCCTTCTTCTTGTAAGTATTTCTACATCTTTGTCTCCTATGATCTTCTTTGGATCATGATGTAGTCTTACATATCTTGGGATGATTGTAGAAGGTTCTGCTTGCTTGTCTTCTTCATTATCAGCTTCATTTTCTCCTTCACCAACTACAGCTTCTACCAATGTGGGACCACTGAGGTCTTTACTTGTTTCTTTCTTAACTGGCTCCCAGAAATCTATACCTGGCTCATCTTCTACTTGCTTGTTGCAGGTTTCGTCAAGCTCCTCAGGGGATTCATCAACCCTGACATTGATGCTCTCAACAATTTTCTGAGTTTTGTTGTTGTAGCACTTGAGAGCTTTGCTCTTAGTGAAATATCCCAAGAATATTTCTTCATCACACTTGGCATCAAACTTGCTCAGATTCTCACCTCTCTTGATATAGCATTTACTCCCAAACACTTTGAAATAACTCACAGTGGGAGTCTTCCTGGTCCAGCACTCATAGGGGGTTTTGTTTTTACCTTTCTTGATGAGTACCTGGTTCATGGTATAGACTGCAGTACTCACCGCTTCTCTCCAAAATGTGTGAGCAACATTTCCTTGGATCAGCATAGTCCTTGCAGCTTCAACCAAAATCCATTTGTTTCTTTCTGCTATGCCATTATGTTGTGGTGACCTAGGGGCAGACAATTACCTCTTGATGTTGTTCTCTTCACAGTACTTGTTGAATTCATCAGAGGTGAATTCACCTCCTTGATCGGTTCTCAGGTATTTTATCCTTTGACTGCTTTCCTTTTCCACCAATGCTCTAAAGAATTTGAACTTTCCAAATGCCTCTAATTTATCTTTCAAGAATCTAACCCACATCATTCTTAAGCAGTCATCGATAAGAATCATGAAATACCGATCTCCCTAAATACTTCTAGTTTTCATCGGACCACACAGATTGGTGTGCACAAGATCAAGTAAGTTCTCTGCTGAAAAAGACTTACCTTTGAATGTTGAGGAAGACATCTTCCCGAGTTGACATTCTCTGCATAAAGCATTTTCTAGTTTGTTCCACAAAGGCAATCCTCTTACTGCCTTGATCTTACTAGCCTTAAAAATATTGTCAAAATTTACATGGCAAAGTCTCCTATGTCATATCCAACTGTCATCAAATTTTTCCATCAGGCACTGACTGATTTTGGCATTTAGTTGAAACAGGTTTCCTCTGGTCTGCTTACCGGTGGCAATAAGTTCACCACTCTTTCCAATTATACTACAGACTCCTCCTTTGAATTCCAGCATGAGTCCTTTGTCATTTAGCTGGGCCACACTCAGGAGATTATGCCTAAGGCCTTCCACCTATTAGACATCATTTGCACTGCTCTTTCCATTTAGTGAGATGGATCCTTTTCATTTCACCATACATGGTGCATCTTTGCCAAACCGGACAACACCACCATCATATTCTTCAATTGACAGAAACTTTCTCCGGTCATCGGTCATGTGATGAGAGCACTCGCTATCAATGATCCACTTGTTAGAGTTGTCAATATGTGAGACAAGGGCTTTCTGATCAGACAACTCCTCCTTGATAGCTACAAATACTATGTCCTCATTCTCTTCATCCTCGGACTCCTCATCGGTAGCACCTTCATCTACTGCAACAAGGCAATTTCTTCTCCCTGCTCCTTTATACTTCCTAAACCTCTTTGGTTTATCCTTATTGTCATTGTTAGGATAGTTAACAACTATATGTCCTATCTTATTGCAGGAAAAGCACTCAAAGGGAGCTTACCTCTGTATTTTTTGGTGCCTTTTGGAAGTCTCTTGGCAAGAAGAGCTTCAAACTCCATCAGAATCTCCTCGTCATCCATGTCTCTGTTTGGCCTGGATTCATAACTGGTACTGACCTCTTTTCCTTTTTTGGTTGGTGTGGAGGAAGAAGATGCCCTAAAGGTTGACTCGGTCTTTTGAACACTTCCATCATAGCTATTCAATTCATATGCAGTCAATTTTGCAATAATAGAGTCTAAAGATACCTTGGTTTTGTCGATAGACCTTAGCTCCTAAATAGCATCAACCCTGATTGCATAGATCGGTAAGAGTGTTCTCAAAATTTTACTGACAATGGTGGAATCATCAATTGTTCCACCAGTGCTCTTGATATCTCCAACCACGGTCTTGATCCTTATGCCATATTGTTGAATGGTCTCTCCTTCAACCATCCTCGTGTCTTCAAACTTTCCTCTAAGGCTCTCTTCCTTAGCCTGCTTGACATGCTCATCACCGCCATAAATGGTTTCCAGTGTGTCCCATACATCCTTAGGAGTGTCCTTATCTTATACATCAATGAACTCAATATCAGAAAAGCTACTAATAAGGGCTTCCATGACTTGCCCATTTTCTTGAATCTATCTTTTCTGATCATTAGTCAGAGTGCTAGTGGGGATTACATAGGCATTCTCAACAGAGCTCCAATGTTGAGCACCCAAACTCTTGATATAAATCTTCATTATGTCCTTCCATATTTTGAAGTTATCCATATTGAACTTGGGACCTTCCCTCTTCATTATTACAATAGGATATTTTGCCTCAAGTGGTTAATCTTAAATCACTGAGGAACTGGATTTGCTCTTATACCAATTGATGAATAATGATGAACAACTAATACCCTAATCGGTACTGAGAGGGGGGTGAATCAGTATAGACAAAAAACTCTCCTCACCTTTTCCATATTAAAACAATGGTGACTGGTTGTCTTCTCCACTAAACTTAACCATGCCTATACCGGTTAAACACAAAAATACTTCAGACAGCTAAACTGGTAAAATAGAAGTACTTCAAACAGTATAGAACAAGTCTCAAATCTAGATAGCAATTTTACTGACTTGATCATGCATAAGTTGCATTAGCAATACCACCACCATTAGCTTTGTATGCATATTCAACTAAACAAAGACTACTCAATCATCACATGAAAAATACACAACCCATGACACACAGATTTTTTTCACGTGGAAACCCAAATGGGAAAAACCACGGTGGGGATGAATACCTAGAAGCTTGTTTTGAACTCTCTTGAAGTCCGCTCTATTAGGAGCCTATTCTAGTTAAAGACTTTACAATAAAGTTTTGTTAGGAACCGATCCTGTTAGGGATCACCCAGCTAAGGGATGGCTATAAAATCCAGTTAAGGATTGAAACCCTGTTAGGAGTTACCTTGCTAGAGGATTTAACTAACTCAATAAACTTGAGCCACCTAGTTAAAGGAATTACAACAAAATCCTGCTAAAGCTTACCCAGTCAAGGGATTTATAATATGTTGAAGTGGTTAGAAAACAATAGGTAAAACACCAATCTGAAGATAGCACGCCTTGCTATGGCAGATCCTTTTAAGCTCCTCTCTTCTGCAATCGTACTTTGCAGATCTCTTACTCAGGTTTGGCAAGTATCCAATCTCCCATAAATCGGACACATACAGACACATTTGCCAACACATACAAAATTTGAACTACATCGACCTTATAGACAATCACTTGGTCGAAAGCATAAACCCTAAACCTAAGTTTTACAAAGATAGTTTGATCCTGACCGTCTGCTTACAAGGGGTCCAATCCTCACCTTTCAAACCCATTGCATATGATCTAAATCAGATCACAAAATATTCTGCATCTGGCATTGTTCAGGCTTTTCAGGAGACAATTTAAATCAAATCGCGAATCATTTTGCATCTTCAAATTAATGACCCATCCTACGCTCTTCACCTACCGGATAGGAAAAATGCGCACTCCTGAGGTAGGAAATCAATGCATTCAGTCTGACATGATATTTTATTCTTTACCTTGCAGGTCACGACACGTCTTCAGTTGCTCTGCATAAGCCAAATCGGTAACCCAAGATTATCAACTAGTAGACATACTTAGTGAACCCTGATGCCAGTCCACTTTATTCCAGTTGTTCATTACTGTTGCCAATTTCCATACATACCAGTTCCTTTTGCTTGAACATCAATAACAACTTCTTCTAATCTTCATCCTTCTAGAACAAATATTGACATCAATGACTACATGAACACCACTCTGTCATATGCCAATAGTTTTCTCTAATCTCCTTGATATGTTTTTGGTAGCATGCTATCTCTTTAGGATTTGGGCTTTCATGATGATCATGATAGGGTTGTGTGCTGCTACAGAACTGCTATGACTGTCAAAACAAACACCAAGACTCAAAGACTACCCTTAGATTAGGGTTGACTATCTTCAATACACTGTTTTGGCTGATCTTTAAGTCTGCATCATTAGGCTGACTGTACTTTGTGTTTTATAGGCTATCTTGGTGGTTGTGTGTGGATTTTTTCACTGCATTTGGACAATGATTCCAAGTCACTTAAGCTTGAACCATACCATTGTTCTCTATGTTGGCTTTATCTCATATTTGTCTTTGTGTTAAAACCATTACCTTGAATGTTCTTCTTGTGTGTTTGCTATAGAAAATCATTATGCTGCTTTCTCTTAAGGTTTATAGCAGGTCTAAAGGCTGATCTTTTGTTATTTCAGTGACTCTTCTTCAAAGTGCAAACCTAGGACTATCACTGTGTTTTTGTTTTATGAACTGTTACAACACATTGATTATCCATTTTAGGACTCCCATTACTGACTAAAATGCTACCTTTGACTTTATAAGGCGTACGATTTTCTCGAGAGCATTGCCTTTATTCATAAATATTTCCATCTTTTGAACATTGCATTTACTGTTAATATCTGAAGACTCCTTTATGCATTATTGTCATTCCCCTTAAGCTAAAAAGTTGGAACCTTTTTGTAATTTGATCTCTAAACACTGTGACAAGGTTTTGGACTTGTACACTGTCTTACTTTAATAGACTATCCTTCTATCATCAATAATACTACTTTTTTCTTTCAATACTCTGAATGTGGTGCTAACTGTGACTAAATGATCTTTATTAACAGGAAGCATGATCATTATCCTATGTATGATTTTTTCTCACTGTGACAGTCAATAATGACTGTTGATGGTTTTAATACTACAACAACTCTCTTCTTAGAACATCAGCACGCCTTCAATGACATTGTGCTATATTACCCAAGCTCTGTGGTTTATTGAATATTTGATCCATGGATTGATTTGCAATAGTATTGTGACAATGAATTGCTTGGAGATCCTTCAATGCTACTAGTTGATCTCATCATCATTAAGTTGTCTTTGACTATTGTATTAAGCATCATTCATTGAATTTAAGCTTTCCTTTGCATTCACTATCTTAGCATGACTCTTTATTAATCTTGGAGGATATAGCACTGTACTTTTATCTTTAATGGACTGATGTATTTGGTGCTTTGTGGTTCTTTGACTACCAAAAAGGCTTTCATTGGCTTTGATATTGTATTTCTATGTCTTTAAGGTTGTGTGCAACCTCCATACTTGCCTCCCGTCTTTGAATCTTGATTGTTGTGGCATGGATTGTGTAAATTGTCCTCACTATATTTCTATAGTAAAGTGTCTTGGAGGTTTGGTTTTGAGAATATTTATTATGAACATGCTCTTTAACCTTTCTTGACCTAAGTCTTCTCTTTCTTCTTTGATAGTAACCTCCTAAATCTCATCAACATGTGTCATAAAAGAACTTAGCGCTATAGTTGTAGCAAAATTTTCTCTTTTGAACATGTAGACTGTGTATTTGATGTCATTTGCCTTGGAATACTAATCATTGTTTTCATCTTGATTCTTAACCTCAAACAACATCATCTCTATTCTTCATTTTTCATATAATTGTAACTTAACATAAACAACTTTATGTCAATGACAGAGAATTTTAGCCTTGTGACTGATCTTATATCTTGATCATTAATGTCCTAGGTTTCTTTGGTTGTTCTTTAAGGTATATTTACTATTTTGTCTGTCAAAATCTCCTTGATAGTAGAGATATACTTAGGGTTGGTCTTTGCACCGATTACTTTGAAGGGTAGTTATCCCTGTGAGTTATCTCCTTGTACATACTGTCCCTTTTGATGGTAATCACCTTGTGACTATTATGACAATCCTTAGCACTTATTTGTCTTATACACCCCTATACTTGCTAAGTGTTACCGATAATGCCTTTGTAAGGACTGGAATATCATAGCCTTGTATGATTTAGTCTTAGCAATCCTTAATAATAGTTTAGGGCTACCATTTGAACAAAGCTTTCACCTCTCAAAAGACTGAGACCGTCATGCACTTTTATGACACCTTTACAACTTCATGCCTGTTATCTCTTTTCATGGACTTTGGCATTAGTGTTCTCTATAGAATCATTATACTTAGGGATACTTTCTATCTTAAGACTGATGTTTTACAACTTGGGGAAAACCCTACTCATTATTCATTGCCTTATGACTGCCTTAGGACTGTGAATGTGTTATTATTATTACCTTGTTCAAAAGTTGTTGTTCATGATCTATATGGTTATCAAGACTATCCTTTGATACCATTATATGAAGTGCATCTTCAAATTTCTCTCTACTTTAATAACCTTGACTGTAACTTTCAATCCAATGCTTTCATAATGGATATTTCTTGACTATGATCTTTTGGAATCCTGCACATTGTCATTTGTGCTTGCTCTATGGCTTGTGACTGTTAATGTTTTTACCCATATAGGTCTTCATTGATGGATGTCAATAGTGACTGCTACTTTTGTCATTACATCTACTATGACCTCTAAACATGTACTATTAATATTCTAAAAGGCATCATTACTATATAGATAGTGAATGGAGTCACTGTCAAATCCATATTATCACAGTCTCACGGTCTTTTTTTTTTACTTAGCATTTATGGACTATCATATCATGACTATTAATAGTCTTCATTGGTAGTGATAAGACTATGTTAATATTTCTTTCACTTTGTAATGACTCTAAGGGTTTCTATCATATTCCATTGGACTTCTTCTTTACAACATATTGATAGTTCTGATACTAAATGTAAGTACAGATCCAATAGCCAACAAGATGAGAGGGGGGGGTGAATCATACAAACTTAATCTTCCATAAAAATATCAGATTCAACCTCGGTAACATATATTTCAGTAATATAACCAAAACTATTAAACATGCAAACTCAAAAGCATATAAACATCATAAACCTCATAACACCAGATTTAATGTGGAAACCCAAATAGGGAAAAACCACTGTGGGATTTCGGACCCACTAAGAAATATACTCTTCTAGAGTATGCTCGGTTAAAAGCAAATCCTGTTAAAGATTACAAACACATTGCTATATGTGACCCGGTTAAGGGATTTCCCTCAGATCTGTTAAGATCTTCACCTTGTTAGAAGTGACCTTGTTAAAGGATTTCAAACACTCAATCAGAATGTCACCTTGCTAGAGGGTTTTACAAATAAGACTGTTAAGTCCACTCGGTTAAGAGATTTTATGTCACTTTCACAAAATAACAGTAATAAAATCTATCTGCAACTTCACATCTAAAATGCTAAAGCAGATTCTTATTTGTTCAATACAATATAGACATAGAACTAATCTTGTCTATCTGATGGGCTTCTATACTATGTTATTCAAACAGGCCTTCAAGCTTATGTGCTCGGTAATCACTATGTAGCATCCCTGTGCATACACTTGCCCACATACATTGTTTATCAACAGTTTCCTATTTATAAACAATTAGGTAACTGCTTAATCTCCTTGATCACATTTCCCATGATCAATCATAGCCATCAGATCTTTGATCTTGTCCAGGTTCAATGCATCTTTCAATCTGAAAACGTTATACCCCGCCTAGGAACTTGCATATATTTCTTGGAACTTGTGCCATGGTATTGTGGTTCAATCTGCGTTGTAGATCTTCATGCCGACTTTCTATTGCCTTAGATTTATTAACAAACTATATTAACGGCATACCAATCATTCAATCAGTTCTAGCTCATCAACTTCCTTCATTAAATAACGCATGCAAACATTTAATGCATTATGTTAAAGCTCGGTTACAACTCGGTAAATACTGAACTTCACTTAGTAGACATTCCGCCTTCATTAACCGATAGCGATAACCTTAGGGTTTACCGACTAGGTTCCTTAGGGTTTACCGACTAGGTTCTTTGCTTGATAACATAGTATAGTTTTAACCTTTATAATTTACAACATATGTATGATGTTAAAACAATCTAAAACATCATGATCTCATCATTGTCTGACTCGGTAATAGTTGCCCATTGAATACCTTATTCATCCCCTTATTCATCATATGCTTTCCTGTGTCTTTTACCGACATCTTTATAATCTTCAAATCATACTTCTCAAGATATGGCAACATCATACTGAATTAGAAAATCAATTTCTTGACATCAATGACAAAATAATAATATCAAGACAGTAAACATCCTTAATCAGTTATATCCATAATCATCAACAACCTTCTCAATGTCCTTATTGAAATGCCAACAATCTTTCATTGTCTGTTATAATGCTATATTGCCAACAGATATGCTCTTGCCAATGAATAGATCTAGTCTTTTACTGCTTCTTTATATATGAATGCAACTCTATCCTTGTTGTTAACTCTTGGCATGCATGTGTATACATTCTGAGCTAATTACTCTGAGACCCTATTGGGGTTGTCTAGCAATTTAATATGTCAATATGTTTCCATTGGACACAGACGCATTATTTACAACAATGATCTTGAAAGTTCAATGTTATGAATGATGGGCCCCTATTCAATGAAGACATATTAACATATTAGCATGTTGGGCTCCACTCTTATGGGAGCCTCATTTTACACCACATGCTTAAGTGTTGAATCATGATAAATCAGTAATGCACTATGTTCTTGTATCTGCACAGTGGACAAACAAGTTAGCTAACAATAGGGAAGTACCCCTTTTGTTGATGATTAAGGTCCATTATGCAGACTTGATCTTGATTCTCGGTATATATCACTGATATGAATGGATTGAATTGATGATTCATAATTTTAAGTTATTCGGCTATTGATAACATGTGATGAGATTTTATATCCCAGGCTCTAACAAATCTTCTAACATCTTGCAGGTATACTTGAAGCTGGGAGATGAAAGCCTAAAGACTGGAAGGAAACTGAAATAGAGCTAAAGATAGAGCATCATCCTCAACCTTGAAAAGGAAATGAAGGATATAATATTCCATTATATGTTTTCAATTCTTATCTTCAGTTGTATATATTTCTCTCTATGAATGCTCAATGTGGTTCAATCATTCCCACGGCTTGTGTGGGACCTTTAAACACTTTTTCACTTTTTAAAAGTATGTAACAATGATGCTCAGACAATATTGTATGTTTCTTTATTTCAAAATGAATAATAATGCAATAATACTATGCAATTTTGATATGTATTATGTTCTGATTTTTGCATAATAAACAAAAATTATTTGGAACACTTTATTGCAATCAAACCATTACCATAAAATGAATGTACCTTTCACCTTAGGTGTAGTAAATAATTCCATCTCTACCAAAATAAGCTGAAGGCGGGAATTTTGGTAACATTTTTGGCAATTTATGTTGAATGCTTGCCTGCTAAGCATGCTAGATCAGTTGCATTGATAATCCATAGGGCATGGAGTCAATCCTTGCTCTTTCTTATTTCTGACAAATTGTAACTCAGTTGTTTGAAGTATTACCAAAATAAAACCGAAAGTAAATTGTCATAACTCTATTTAAGACGGAGTCAGGAAACATGTGCACTTATTGAAATTTGAACTAAAAACTGAACTAAAACTAAAATGAGCAAGAAGCACTTATTGAAAATTGAAAACTGAAAACTGAAACAACTACTCTACTATGTGCATAAGAAAACATTAATACTAAATAGAATCGTTTGAGTTGAATCCCATTGATAGGGATTGACAACACCTCCCCATCTAGCTTTTAGAGATGGAATGCATTATTATGCTTCAATTCTGTGATAATGTATGGGCCATCCCATATGGCATCAAACTTCGTGTGTTTACCAGGTCTACTCTTTAGTTCATCTCATTTAAAAATCAAATCTCCTTTGAAAACTCTTAAGACTATTTTTCTATCAAATATCCTTTTCATCTGAGCATGATGAATTTCTAAGTTCCTTAATTCTTCTTTCCTTACTTCTTCCAGCTCCATTAGCTGTGCAAGCCCAATTTGCATAGGTGCCTCATCAAGCAAGTCTAGTTCCTTGATCATACTCAATGTTGATGAATACTAAGAGGGGGGGGGGGGGGTGGTGAATTAGTATACCGAAAAACACTGCACTTAAACACTTAAATAGTCTAAAGATAAACCGGTAAAGCAGTTTAACAGACAAACCAATTATCACACATGCAAACCAAAATGCAAATAAAGAATTCACCCACAAAGCAATACAACCATAACACAAGATATTTGACATGGAAACCCAAATGGGAAAAACCACGGTGAGATGGAACTCACAAGTCACTATCTGCAGAATAGAAACCAGACTAGTTAAGGTCAGGCCGGTTAAGGTCTTACAATGTTCTTCACCAGAACAGATCCTGTTAGGAATCTCAATCTTTGTTAGGAGATAAGTCCGATCAAGGACTACCTTGCTAGAGGATTTTAGATTCATAGAGGTGAACCACCTTGTTAGAGGATTTTACAAAAGGCTTTTGGGCCTACCCGGTTAAGGGCTACGGACTTGTCAAAGATGTGAGTAATCAACAAGTGTTTGATCTATCTAATAGCACAGACTACTCGGTTAGATCCTTGATAGCTCATTCTTAATGTACTCCTGCATTACTTCAGTCTTCTACACATTCATATTCTTTTCAACTCCTCAACCACCTTAAACCCTAGCAACAACATAAACCCTTTCAGCAACAACCTAAAACCCTAGACATGATGTCCTTTTAAAGGAATCTGATTTCATGTCGGTCCAATAGGATTACATTTCAATTTCCTAGGTTCAATGAATCTAGACATACTCAGTAACATGACACAAGAAGCACCACCAATGTGTTGGCATCGTCAAACAATCGATGGATTGGTAACTCATCACAAAATGTCGATTGGTAACTCATCACAGAGTATTACCAGTTCATACAAAATACCGGTTGTCGGTTTATCAAAAATGAAGACTGGTAAGAATGTGTTATGCCGCTTTACTCCCTCGTACCGCTTGGTAACCATGAACCGCTTGGGGTCAACATGCCGCTTTAGACCGGGAAACACATTCTGCAAAACATCAATAGTCTAAAGACTATAATACAACATACCGATTGGAACAAATACCGATTGTGCTCTAACTCATACATATAAAGAGGATCTTAATGCAAGTGTGTGTCCATCAATGACAATCACAACATAAACATCAAAAATGCCAACAATCTCCCCCTTTGGCATTGATGGCAACACTTAGGAAAATAAAATTTTGACATCTAAGTGTTTTACAACAAAATCATGCCATTAGCAAAATTGCTCCCCCTAAGCATATACACTATCCCTTAATCAATACAATGTATAGCAATTTTGCATACAGAGCATAAACATTGAGATATTAGAGCATATATCAAAGCATATAGCAAAATTTTAAGTACCAGATACTTCTCCCCTATACTTCTCCAAAATAGAATACTTCTCCCCCTTTGCCAACAATGAGAAAGTACCGCTAAACAACCCTATTTCCATTTGATATATAAAAATAATAAAAGTTTATGACAATAAGGAATAGTACTTGTCAAAAATAGATTTATAGTCCTGCAAGAATTGCTTAATTCATAGAGACCAGGACTCAAGTAGGGAGGTGGCCACTTCTTTCTCTGGGAGACCTGTTCTTCCATGGCATCAACTGTGCTCATCTCCTATGTAACTGTCAAGGCATCCAGGTTCAGATAACACTTCTGAAGAATTTGCAGATGTGGAAGTAAAACCATTTGAAGCTCCTGCAAATCTCTAGACCGTGTGTTGATCTCTTGCTCCATTTTCACTGACTGGATATGAAACCGGTGAACGGTTTGCCCATAAGTTGTGAAGGAATTATAAGGTGGCTTCAATGTGCTCAAGTAAGACTGTAAGTCTATTTGAAGCTTTTACTTCTGAGCTAGCACATCATCATAGAATAGATGGGGTTGGCAGATTTTACTAAGTAGTAGATTTCCCTCATCCAAATCGTCCCTTATATCCTTTTGGTCTTTCTGCAATTCAGACCAGAGCTCATTCAACTTCTTTACCAGAGCAATGTTAAGAGCTTTTTGATGCTCTTTCTTGACATTTGCCTCAGCTGCTTCTTCCAGGCTCTGCACCTGATCATCCACTACTGTGCATAGGAGCTTTAGTCTAGCTAATGATGAATCAGTGTTTGGAAGATTTGTACTGGGTAACAAACCGGTAAGTGTGTCCACAGCCGCTTGAATTATGTCCTGCTCCTTCTTCCTTCAAATGATTTCAAGGCGCTCTTGAGAAACCTTGATGCTCTGCATTAGCTTCGATTCACTTGAAGACTGGAGATCTATAGGACTGGAGAGGTCAGCCGATTTGGCTTGACTCCCAGTTGCCTTCGGAGTCTCCATCTAGGTGCTCTTCGCCGCTTCTCCTGCCTTGTCTTCTTCCACTTTCTTCTTCTCTGCTTCTCTCCTCTTCTCTTCTTCCTTGTCCTCCTCAGCCTTTTTCTTTTCTGCTTCCTTCTTCTTCTCCTGTTCCTTATCTTCTTTTTCCTTCTTCTTCCTCTCTGCTTCCTTCTTTTTCTCCTGTTCCTTATCCTCCTCTTCTTTCTTTTTCTTTTCGTCTTCTTTCTTCTTTTTCTCCTCTTCATCCTTCTTCTGCTTCTCCTCTTCATTCTTCTTCTTCTTTTTCTCCTCTTCATCTTTCTTCTTCTTTTCCTCTTCATCTTTCTTCTTTTTCTCTTCTTCCTACTTCTTCTGCTTCTCTTCTTCATCCTTTTTCCTCTGCTCTGCCTCTTCCTTTGTCGCTTCCTCTCTGTCCTCAGCTTTCTTCTCCTATTCAACCTGTTGCTCTTGTCCTATTGCCTTAGATGGTATTTCCTGAGTAACATCTTCTTCATCCAGGGCATCGACATCAATAGTGTCAACCAGTTCATCAACCAGGTTTCCTTCATCATCAAATGCTTCATCCAGTTTGGATATAACCGGTTCTTTCTCAGCTTGCCGGTTGGCTTCAGCCAATCGATGCATCTTCAGAGCATCTAGAACATGAGTGTGTATCCTTGAGCACTTCCTTACCTTTTCCTTCTAGTAACAGGAGTCTTCTTCTTCTCATGAAGAAAAGACCTTTGTATTTGTTCATTAGATCAAACAGTTCTAAATTTGATACATCAAGAAATTGTTTAGCAAAAACTTTTTCTCTCATTTCTTGTTCCTGCTCTATGGAAATGCACCATTTATTGTCTAAGGACTTATACAAAGAATCTGGTGTTTCAGATCTAATTTCTGAAGGGGACCGGTCATCAATATATAAATATTGAATTATTTCTTTTTTCACCCTCCTTTTCATCATCATTAAAGTCATCAAAATAATCAATTAAATCATTCAATACTTTTCTCCTAATGTTTTTGATAGTTCTTTGACAATGTGTCAAAGGTTTGTACGAGGAGATATCTATATTTACTGGTGCTGAAGATGTCGGTTCATTCTTTGTCTTCTTTCTTGTTTGTCTCGCCTTCTTGGGCTGCTCCTCAGACATAGTTTCTTCTGAGTCTGGAGAGTTGCTTTTTGTCTTCCTTTTCCTCTCAAAGACTTTAGCTGGTGCTGCTTCCAGTTTCTTTTTGGCTGGTGACCGCTTGGTCACTCTTGGAGTTGCAGTAGTAACCGGTGCTGATGCTGCAGGCACTGCCTTTGCCTTTTTCACTGCTAGTTCTTTCTCTTTCACTGCTGGTGGTTCCTCAGTCGGTGCTATCCTCTCTAGGTAGGTGTCGGTTCTCTTCACCTTAGGATCAAGCGATGAGGCAATAAGGGTAGAGGCATACCCTTCCAGCATGTCATACATCACCTCATAGCCCATTGGCTCCACTTCTTCCATTCTAGGCTCAACAGCCTCAATTATGCATTTGTCCACCTGGATGGTGAAACAGATGTCATCTTCATATTTCTTGACGATATCACCTGAGATCCTCATCCTTTGGCTCATTTTTCATCTGAACTCATCAAAATACTTGTTTAGAACTTCAGGATAACCGGTTCCCACTGCTTGCAAACTTTCATTTATCTGTTTGGTAACCGGTTGGTCCGCAGACCACTAAATTTCTCCCACTCCTGGGAAGTATCCTTGAAAGTAAAAGAACAACCCAACCAATAGTTGTCCAAACTTGAACCTCAGTGCATTATCTTGTTTGATTGATTTCAGGTTCAATAGGATTTGCCTCTGCATACCGGTGCATAGGTCAAATGATGCATCCTCCTTTATCATCCGGTAAGCGACATTTACCATTGCAGCAGATACAGAGTTAATCCTGTTGGCTGAGAATGTCTGGTATCCAATCACCATACACGCATACTTCACCAGATCATCCTTGATTGAATTGACTGTCATGCCACGTGAGTCACTCACTAAATCGGTGAGCTTGGACATTTCAGTTTTGCTAACAGTCTTTAGGGCTGATACTTCCCTTGTATTGCAAAAACCGGTGACTGCATGAATTGCTTGCGGCGTGATATCATGCATCCTCTCCAGGTACATTTTGTCACCATGGACTCTGCTCAAAATGATCCTTATATGATCCTCTATAAAGTCTTCCAGGAAGTATACAACATTATGGAGTTTCTTCTTCTCCAAGATACTATACTCCGGTTTGATTTTCTTATCCTTTCCAAAAAACAGACCTAGTTGGGAGTGGATGGTTAGAGACCCTAGGTCTTCAATTTTGCAATCTATGTAGTCAGAAATTCCCTCTTCTACTATCACTCCAGCCGGCACTTGTGATAGGGCATTATAATTTGACTTCTGTTGAATAAAACTTTCAGACTCAATAGATGCACTAGAACTAGTATGAGATGCGGAAGCCATTGTAGAAATTTTAAGAACTTGGGAAATACTTTTTAAAACATGCAAATTTAGGGCTTTCCAATTCTCCTTCACTCCTCACTTCGTCGGTAGCTGAATCACCGCTTTGTGTTCTCCACTTGACCATTTGCTATTTGAATTTGAATCTCCTTCGCGGTTTCTCAATTTCTCAAAATCTCTACTCAAATCGCCTTTTCATCGCTCTGCTCTTTGAAAAACTTTTCTTCCCTTAAAAACTGATAGTGAGAAATGATTTCAAAAAAGCTTTTAAACATAGTCCTCACCTACCGTCATTAGTGCTCCTCCATTAGGGCATAAACCCTAATTTGCCTTTTTACCATTTCTGGTCTTCTGCCAAGCGACAGGTATCACATACCGGTTAAGGTCTTTTGCCGGTATAAACCGGGGGTTCGAAAACATTTTATCGTTTGCTCCCCCTAAGCCTTTTGAAGCTTAGTTTGCTGGTTCCGATATTTCCACACTAGGTGCAGAAACTGGTTCCTCTTCCAACATTACTGGTTTCCTCTTCTAGGTTTTATTCATGTCCTCTTGAACTGTTTCAACATCAATTCCTCCTTCCGGAGTGACCGGTATATCATTAGATATACTCTTTCTGCTTCTGCAGAATCTTGCAATGTGACCCAGTTTGTTGCAGTGATAGCAAACCAATCCAGATGCTCTCCAAGGCCCATTGTTCATGTTTCCATTCCTCCTTCTACATGTTGCAGCAGTGTGACCATGACCATGACATACCATACAGTTTGCTCTCCATCTGGTTGCCACTTGATAGCCACCGCTTCTTGGCTGATGATTGAAGACATTAAACTGGTTGTGATTCTAGTTCACAAAAGGTTCAGGACCAACTCCTTGGGTCCTCTATGGATATCTTCCAGTGTCATTCATGACAGACCTGCATTCAAATGCTCTATGCCCATACTTGTTGCATGCATAACAATGACCATTGAACTTATTGGATCTAGGTACATTGTTAATAAAGTAAGGAAAATTATTGTAGGCTTTGCTCCTACATACATTAGCAATGTGTCCTTCTTTAAGACAGTTAAAGCAAACAGGTTTTAATTTTTGCTTACCTTTTCCTTTGAATGTCGGTTGCTTCTTTGATGCTTCAACATTTGTTCCTGAGGATTCTCCTTCCTCATGTCTAGAGAAACCAAGTCCATTGGTATTCTTTACCGGTCTAGCCGACTCAAGCTTTTGCTCTAGCTTGACAATACTTTTGTTGAACTTAGCAAGTATTTCCTTTGACTCAGAAAGTTCTTTCGAAATAGCAGCATTTGTTTCCAACAAATTTTCATTCTCAGAGATGGCAGTGTTCAGTTCTCCTTGCATGTCTTCCTTTTCCACCTTGCTTGCATGGAGTTGAGCATTTAGGGCATTCATCTCTTGTTTCAACTTGGAGATCTCACAATCTCTTTCTTTCACTAGGTCTTCAGTTTTTCTCCAATTCTCAAGCTCTTGACACATCCGGATAGTTAGTCCTTCTAACTCCTTTCTCAGGTTGGAGTTTGATTCATTTAGCTTATTTACTTCTACAATTAGGGCTTCCATATCTGCTTCATCTGTAGACCTATTTTCAGATAACTCCATCAGTTTTTCTGCATGTTCTCTCCTTTTTGCTTGAGATGCCTTGTATTTGACCATAAGATCATCATAGGCTTGCTCGGACTGAGTGATTCATTGAGTAAGTTCCCTCAAGGTGTATTCCCCCATATCTCTTTCCAAGTGGTTAAACTTGTAGAAAGGTTGGCTCTGATACCAATTGATGAATACTAAGAGGGGGGGGGTGGATTAGTATACCGAAAAACACTGCACTTAAACACTTAAATAGTCTAAAGATAAATCGGTAAAGCAGTTTAGCAGACAGACCAGTTATCACTCATGCAAACCAAAATGCAAATAAAGCATTCACCCATAAAAGCAATACAACCATAACACAAGATATTTTACATGGAAACCCAAATGGGAAAAACCACGGTGAGATGGAACTCACAAGTCACTATTTGCAGAATAGAAACCAGACCGGTTAAGGTCTTACAATGTTCTTCACTAGAACAGATCCTGTTAGGAATCTCAATCTCTGTTAGGAGATAAGTCTGATCAAGGACTACCTTGCTAGAGGATTTTAGATTCACAGAGGTGAACCACCTTGTTAGAGGATTTTACAAAAGGCTTTTGGGCCTACCCGGTTAAGGGCTACGGACTTGTCAAAGATGTGAGTAATCAACAAGTGTTTGATCTATCTAATAGCACAGACTGCTTGGTTAGATCCTTGATAGCTCATTTTTAATGCACTCCTGCATTACTTCATTCTTCTACACATTCATATTCTTTTCAACTCCTCAACCACCTTAAACCCTAGCAACAACATAAACCCTTTCAGCAACAACCTAAAACCCTAGACATGATGTCCTTTTAAAGGAATCTGATTTCATGTCGGTCCAATAGGATTACATTTCAATTTCCTAGGTTCAATGAATCTAGACATACTCAGTAACACGACACAAGAAGCACCACCAGTGTGTCATCATCGTCAAACAATCGCTGGATTGGTAACTCATCACAAAATGCCAGTTGGTAACTCATCACAGAGTATTACCGGTTCATACAAAATACCGGTTGCCGGTTTATCAAAAATGAAGACTGGTAAGAATGTGATATGCCGCTTTGCTCCCTTGTACCGCTTGGTATCCACAAACCGCTTGGGGTCAACATGCCGCTTTAGACCGGGAAACACATTTTGCAAAACATCAATAGTCTAAAGACTATAATACAACATACCTACAACATACCGGTTGGAGCAAATACTGGTTGTGCTCTAACTCATACATATAAAGATGATCTTAATGCAAGTGTGTGTCCATCAATGACAATCACAACATAAACATCAAAAATGCCAACAAATGTAGGAAGCTCAACTGAAATAGGAATTTTAGCCTCTTTTCCATATGTTAGAACATAAGGTGAATTACCAGTTTCTCTTTTAAGTGTAACCCTATCAGCCCAAAGGGCTAACTTTATCTTTTCATGCCAAGTTCTCTAATTGTCCTGTATTGTTTTCTTGATGATTTTTATCAAATTCTTATTAGTGGACTCAGCTTGTCCATTACCCTAGGGGTAATAATTTGAAGAAGTATTCAGATAAATGTCATGCTTTAATGACCAATCTTAAACTCTTAAACCTATGCAGGAATTTCAGTGCCATACCTGAGAGCCACCCACACAATTTCAAAGAAGAACAATGGAAGTCACAATGCAAGATGAGGGAGTTTCAATTACTTGAATTTATTCTTATCTTGTATTAATTCTATTGGTTTATGTTTGATTGTATTTGATTAGTAAAAGATCTGTGATCGTCTTTACCCCCTAATTAGATTTATAATTTTATGATATTCAAACATGGAAACAATTGGTGAACCCGACGTGAATCTACCTACTAATCTGATTTTCTGATTTGCAAGTCCGTACATAAAATGTAATGCACAATTACCATTGCAGAAATTCGCAATTGCAAATATTGATTTAAAATGGATGTCATTCTAATTTCCATTTGACATCATTCCGATTCACATTTGCTTAAACTAATGCGCAATTGCAGGATTAACCCAAATTTTTGATTTTTTGTGTCGTTTTAGCTTTATAGTCATTTGCGAGATTAACCCATCAATATTTTATAATTCTAAAAAAATTATCTTTTTTTGCATAAAATATCTCTAATCCAATGGTAGGAAGGATAATTTCGTAGATTTCAAGTGCTAGGAGGAAGAAAAACCATATCAAAGAAAGCAAAAACTTCTATCTTCTATCTTTTCCTTGTGTCTTTTAAAAAAACAAAATCAGCCTAACTGATGCACAATTGCTCTGTCAGAAATTCACAATTGTGCTGACAGTAATTCGCAATTGATTAGTTATTAGTTCATAATTGATGTTATATCAGTTCACAATTGATTAGATAGTAATTTGCATTTGTAGGAATAGGGTAAAATGCTTCTGTTTCGGTTGATTTGTTTTCTCTGTCAGTAATTGCCTCTGTTTCTGAAAATAGAGAGGTCAAATCTGTAACCAACTTTGAAGAGTCATAACTTTTCACTCCCAACTTGAAATTGCAAACCACTTACATAGTTGGAAAGATCTCGAAGATCTCTAGTTTCAGACCTTTTTGGACATGCCTATGGAAAAAAAAAGGACCGTTCAAAGTTTTGAGGGCTAAAAATGCTCTGAAGACCTCAAAAAATGCAGTTTACTAACATGTAGAAAATACCAAAAATTATATTTTTGATATTTTTGAAATTTGTAAACGAGAAAAAAAAATTAGGCTGGAGAGCCCACCATGTGTCAACTAACCTTTTATGGTCTTCTTGCAGGGGTAGCTTAGAAACTTTAATTTTGGTGCATTTAAAATAAACCATAAACAATCTGTTTTCTTTTTCACAATTGCTATGAGGGATAAAATGAACACCATGTTTTCATGGAGCAACATCTCCATTTAGACTATAAATTTTTGCAATCAGGGTTAAAAAGAACATTGTTCTGCATGTTTGTGAGGTGATAGGTACATGATCTCCCCTCTTTTGGGTGATCAAAAAGCGAGACCCACTTCTTTTATACTTTCTTTCAATTTTAGCAACAGGATAAAACCTTTAGCAGGCCTACCCTCCCGAGAAGCCCATAAGGTCGGTGAGAGAGGAACGACCTAAGTGGTAACGGCTAACACCAAGTATTCTGAACCACTATAAAATAAATGTTTTTGCAATGAAAATTTTAAGAAACAAGTGTTGGAATGGCATAGCTACGATTAAATTTGATGGATCTATGCCCACCTGAACGAAAGCCTGATTAAAAACCTTAGGATCTTGAGGTCAAACTGAGTCAGTAACCAAACACTTCAATTATCATAGTGCAAGGGTGGGGAATAATTTTCCCCCAAGACACTAACCATATATCTCCCAAGATAACGGATCAATTGAGGAGTGATCTTCTTTGGTCTAATTTTTGGAAAAAAGGCAAAAAATGAGTGCACCCTAGGGTGTGACAGGGTTGTTTGAGTTGACGGAGTATCAAGATGTGGGTTGTGATAATACTTGTGACCTTTTGACCTTAGGAGAGTCTGCTTGATGTGCTATCTAATTACCAAAATACTATCGAAAACAAAATGGGGTCTTGAAAAAGATCTCAACATTCATGAGGATTTGAAAAAGTCCTTTAAACAAGTGCTCTCTTTGTTTAGTTTGGATTGTTTTATTTGCTTGCTACCGTGTCTTTACAACATCAAGATCAAAAAGATCAAACCCCTCAACAAATTCAAGTTTCAACATCAACAAGATCAAACCCCTCAACAAATTCAAGTTTCAACATCAACAAGATCAAACCCCTCAACAAAGTCAAGTTTCAATATCAAAAAGATCAAAACCCCACAGCAAACAAGCTTGTAAGATCAACAAATCAATCAAACATTGCAACATTCTAGAAATAGAAAAAACATCTTACATTTTGTGATCCTAGGACTAGACCAATCAAGCAAACATCATGGATTGGAGTTATACATTTCATAGGGAAGGTGAATAATTCATCCCTTCCATTCATATTTCATCACCATCCATAGAAA